>NW_006159813.1:6599547-6617958 GCF_000334495.1 Tupaia belangeri chinensis | reverse complement strand
AAAAAAAAAAAAAGATATTGAATGATGAAGTGGAGATTTTAATGTCTCTGTATTGACTGACATGCATGGCATTCTCTCTGGAAAAAGAAATGTAATATACTGTAAAGTTATATGTGATTCAATGTAGTATGAACAAGATTATGATGATAATAAATAAATTTGAAAAAAGAAAAAAGTAGCGATTAAGTTAAAAAATTCAGTATTTTGATATTTTGAATGTTGTTTATTAACTGTCAAGAACTATGACGTATGAGTTAAAAATTTTGATATGTAAATGTTTGTGGGAAAATGTAAAAATGAATAAATTTAATTTAAAAATCACAAATTAAAAAAAAAAGAAATCATACACACACACACACACACACACACACACACACACACGGGGAGGTGGCCACACCACAATCTCTTCTCCTCCATTCTCCCCTCGGGATGTGGGGATTTTGAGGGCCTGTATCTAACAGGCTAAGGGGAAGACTGTAGGAGGAAGGCAGGCTGGTAGGGAGAAGCCGCCACCCAGAGGAAGGTTGCCTTGTGGGAAATTCACGGCTCACAGCAAATAAACAGAAATAAAACTCAAGAGGCCTGCATGTCTTCAGCCTCTTTAAGAAAGACACCTCAGAACTCTGGCTGGAGTTCGCAGCAGGAAACTTAACAAACTGAGGACACACTGAAAGGGGCTGGCCAACCAAATAAATAATCATTTATTAAGGTACTTGTCTCACAGCAGGAAACGAGCATGGGGGTGGTGGAAGAAGAGCCTCCCGATCAGGCAGCCATCTTTAAGACAAGAGAAGTAGGAAAATTATAAGCTTGATTTGAAACATTTGTCTGCAGCGGGATCAGTAAAACTCCAGGCCCTCAGCCTGGTTCCAAACCTCCCAAGAAAAAGGAAGAGCAGTGAATAGCTTTCTAGAACCTTCCAGGGCTGAAAGAAAGACAACGAATTCAGACTATCTCCAGGTTGCCACATGGGCTTCCCCAAACTGGTGCTCACAAGGCCTCTCCTTGAATTTTGGCTGGGGCTAAGAGAATAACCCAGCAGAAAGTTTTGTTTTCTACAAAGAAAGGTTGTCTTTGAAATGTCGCCAAGAGAAGGTCTAAACAAGGGCTTCCTGGTCACTGCACTGGGCAGAGCGCCCAGCATGGGGCTTCCCCACAAGCTAGATGGGCTTAGGCACAGCTGCCCCCCTTTCTTGAGAGCTTCATGCTCTCTCCTTCCATGGAGCCATGCAGGGTTTTCTCCCTTTGCCTGGAATGTTCTCTGCTCACTATAACCTTCAACACGACCACCACCCCTTGCCCTGGGTAACTCCTTCCCCATGTTGTCAACCTCAGCTCAGCCAGGCAGGTCTCTCTAACCACCCTGATCAACCAGCCTCATAGGGGCTCTCACACACCTGCCACTACTCAAATGGTGTACTGCTCAATTCTTACCACAGCTGGCGTTTCAGGCTTTGCACAGGTGCAGCTATGTACCACCTCTGTTCCCTGTTGGTTCTGCCATGCTCATCTTTACAGCCAAGGTGCATAGCATACCGTAGGCCCTAAATGAATAGGTGCTGCATAAATGAAAAAGGGGAGCCTTGAGGAAAATAAGGGAATATGCCTCCGCCTCTGAAGTGATTGGTCAAACATGTGAATGTATGCATGAGCAAATGAATGAATAAAAACTTAGTGCATAGACCCACAGATATAGAAGATATAGATATATCAAGATATAGAAGAGGACCCTGGCTTTTGACAAAAAGTGGATGAATATGGAAGATTTACTGCCGAGTGAAGCAAGCCAGGCTATGAAGGAGAGACACTGTATGTCTCCACTTAATGTATACCGACTGTCCACACTCTATGGATGAAACTGAATGACTAAAGGATATAGAAACATAGTAAATGGCTGTGAATACCAGATACAGTGTGGAAAGAGGGTGGGTGAAGGAGTCGAGTCTGAGGAAAGATATTAAGGAAAAAAATAGAGAGGCAAGTCATTTATGGGATAAAGATATGAGTTATCCTATTGTTAACTGACTGGTGAGAAATGTATACATGTTGGAATATTCCCTTTGCAAGCTAAGTAACATGTGATTGAATGTATAAAAGAAACCGATATTAACAAATTGAAGGAAAAAGAAAGATATAGAAGAGTTCTATCATTCACTGCGTGAGCAAGTCAGGGAGAAATGAGTAAGTAGGTGAATAAATGACTGAAGAAGTAAAAGAGTGAGTGAATGAATGAATGGCGCTGGCTCTTGAGGCGGCCCTGTGCATACCTCCCTCCTCACTCTCCATTTTTCTGCATACGATGAGGGAAATTGGCAGGAGACACTGGCATGAATGTGAGTCTAACCAAAACACATGGCAAGGGAAGACAGGCATTTCCCGAAGGGGTACCTGGGAAGGGGAGGGCTTCCAGGCAGAAGCTGACCCCCAAGGGGCAGCTCTGTCCCTGACCCCTTTCACCTTCCCTTGTTCTGATCTTTATGGGGCCGTCTGCCTTTTAGCATCAAAGGAGACAGCAGGGCCGTGATTTGTCCCACAACAGCTCTATAAAAATGTAATTACCCAATAACCTGCTGTCTGCAAAACAAACCATCTTCCTGTTTCTTCTCCCATAAAAAGCATTTGACAGCCCTGTTCTATCAGCTTATAAAACCTGGAGAGAGTTGGCTTAGCCCCCTCTGAAATGAAAACCCCTCTGGGGGGAGAGTCCCAAGTCACAGAAACACACCTCTGACCCTCCAGGCAGTTGGCTTCAAAGTTGCTGGAGTTTTCAGAGAAGGCAAGGAGAACAAGTCATCTTGGAAAGACGTGGCACTGGACAATGCAAATCACACCTAGGAAGGCCAGGGGGCTTAGAGACCAAATGAGCCCCGGGCCTGCTACAGGCACAAGCAGCATCCTCACAGCTCACCAGAAGGTCATTCCTTTTTATTCACTCAACAAACATGTATCAGGTACCTACTTTGTGCAAGACTTTGGGCTAGGCCCTGAGAGTTTGAGTCTAGTACAATCTGTAGGAGAACTTCAAGAAACTCATACTTAAACAATGCTTTATTTCAAAGGAAGATGGGGTATGTTGATCTGAGTGTATTCACATGCAAAAAGTGTTTGGGAGTGTGTTGATCTGAATGTACTGACATGCAAAAATGTAGATAGTCTACCCTTGCATGGGTGAGGCTGTTTATAAAACAGTACTACATGTGGCTCTGTTCTGACTTACCTATTTTTTAAAAATTTGCCTGAGTATGCATACACTAGACAGAAACAGAGAGATAGCAAGATAAAGGGAGAGAATGTGAGAGGGAGGGAGAGGGAGAGAAAGCAACCCCTCAAAATGGGGTATGGCCATGCTTACAATCCTGTCTCCTCTGCTTCTGCCCCTGTTGGGATTGGAGGCATGCATGCATATGCACCTGGTGTGGTTCTCAAGTCCCTGGGGTTGAGATTCAAACCACATGATCAGCCATATGGGATCCAGCTCCCTTAACCATCAGACTAGGGGCTGGCCCCATTGATTATTGTTATTTTAATAAATGAAGAGCGATATAACTCTTCCATATCTTGATTGCGGGTCTATGTACTAAGTTAAAGTGTATGCTTGAAAAAGATTTCCAAGTCCTAACCTCTGGTACCTATGAATATGACCTCATTTGGAAATAGGGACTTTGTAGATGTAATTAAGGCAAGGGTCAAGATTAGATCATGCTGGGACCAGAAGTTAGCATAATGGCTATGTCGCTGGACTTCCATGTAGTCGACCGCGGTTCGTGTCCCAGACCTGGTGGCTTAAACTCACACTGTGTGTGTGTGTGTGTACGTGTCCATGATCCCGAGAGGAGAAAGGAGGAGAAGGGACTGTGGCGTGGTCATCCCCCCAGGGGGTGATTTCTCACTTTCTGTCTCTCTGGTTCTGTCTTTCTGGTGAGCGCACACGCCCTATATCAAAAATCTCTCAAAAAAAAAAAATTAGATCATGCTGCATTAGGGTTGGTCTTAAAACCAATGAGAAGGGATCAGCAGTTAGCGTAATGGCTATGTCTCTGGACTCCCATGTAGTCGACCACGGTTTGAGTCCCAGACCTGGTGGCTTAAACTCACATCGGGAGCGTGTGCATGCATGCCCAAGATCCTGAGAGGAGAATGGAGGAGAAGGGTTTGTGGCGTGGCCATCCCCCCTAGGGGGTGATTTCTCACCTTCTGTCGCTCTGTCTCTCTCTGTCTTTCTGGTGAGCACACATGCCCTATAGCAAAAACCTCTCCAAAAAAAAGAAAGAAAGAAAGAAAAGAAAAGAAATAAAAATGAGAAGAGGAAGGAGAGGAGACTTGATCCAATGGGGAAGAAGGTCATGTGGATATGAAGACAGAGACTGGAGTGAGACAGCCATACACCAAGGGATACCTAGGGCCAAGCTGGAAGAAGAGAGGTAGAATATCCCCTCAGCCTTCAGACGAACGAAGGTCCAGCCAACATACTGACATAGCTTCTGACCTCCAGGACTATGAGACTGTCTGACCCTCAAAATCTGTTGTGCTCAGCCAAGCAGTTTGTGATCAGGAAAAACAGCCAATTAAAAAATTGATCCAGATTCTCTACCAGATTGCATGAATTTGCCATCGAACTACTCACTAAAAAGGGTAAACTTGTCTGACTCTCCAGTGAGTTCATGCACGCTATGCCAAAAATTCTAAATAATAATAATATGTTTTTTGGAGCCTGGTTTGCTATAGGGCACGCACGCTCGCCAGAAAGACAGACAGAGACAGAAAGCAAGAAATCACTCCCCCAGGGGGGATGGCCACGCCGCAATCCCTTCTCGTCCATTCTCCCCTCGGGATCTTGGGCACTCATGCACACATGCCCAGCATGAGTTTAAGCCACCAGGTCCAAGACTCAAATCATGGTCACCTATGTGGCAGTCCAGTGACATAGCCATTACGCTAACTGCTGGTCCCAATAATAGTTTGTTTTTTTTTTTTTAAGTAAACTTGCCATATTTAAACTACATCTTGATCTTGAAAAAATATTTTTAAAAAGAGGGGCATGGGATTGAATAGATATTTCTCTGTTTCTCTATAAATGCTTCCTATTATAACAGTAGAAATACATGAAAAGATGTACTCCATTGTTAGTTTTTTGTTTTTTTTCTTTTTTGGAGAGGTTTTTTCGCTATAGGGCATGTGCGCTCGCCAGACAGACAGAGAGACATAGACAGAAAGCGAGAAATCACCCCCCAGGGGGGATGGTCACGCCGCAATCCCTTCTCCTCCATTCTCCTCTCGGGATCTTGGGCACGCACGCACATGCGCCCGGCATGAGTTCTAAGCCACCAGGTCCGGGACATGAACCGCGGTCAACTACGTGGGAGTCCAGTGACATAGCCATTACGCTAACTGCTGGTTCCCTCCATTGTTAGTCTTTATTCGTTATTAGACTACTAGAGAGCAAAGCTATGATGAGACACCACTACATACCCAACAAGTTGGCTGTCCTCAAAAAGTCAGATAGGGAAAACAGTTGGTAGTTATTTAACGAGTTAAGCCTAAAATTACACTACAACTCAGCAGTGCCAATCCTAGGTATATCTGTATATAGTGGGTCCTTCATATCCATGGTCACACAACCTCAATTCAGCTAGCCAAGAATCACATTTCTTCCCCATCAAAGAAGAACTTGTAAGGAACTTGCGTAGCTGTGTATTTTGGTATGTACAGGGGTGGAAAAGGGAGACATGTTCTGGAACTGAGCCCCCCCCTCTTGATTACTGAGGGATGACCACATGACCCAAAGAATTGAAAGCAAGGACTCAAACAGATGCTTGTATGTCAGTGTGTATAGAAACCTCATTCACAGCAACAGAAGAGGGAAACAACCTGAGTATCTGCCAGCCAATGAACAGATAAACACAGGTGGTATATCCAGACACGGGCATATCATACTGCTGTAAAAAATGAGAATTTCATATAAGAACGAAATCCTTATATGTATGACAACATGAATGAACCCTGAAAAATTTAGAAGACACGTGCAAAAGGAAAAAGATCTACCTCTAGGAAATACCTAGAGATGGCACATTTATAGAGACAGAAAATAGAATAAAGGTAACCAAGGGTTGGGAGCATAGGGGCTCAGGGGTAATGTTTAATAAGTACAGAGTTCCTGTTTAGGATGCTGAAAAAATCCTGGAGATGAATAGTGGTAATAGTTACATCATACATGTTCCTAATGCCACTGACTTGTACCCTGCAAATGATAGGTTTCATGTTCTCTACATTTTGTTATCTAGTAATACATATTCATAGAGAGGCCAGGAGATGGTGTTGTGGTTAAGGTGCTGGACTCTCACAAGGTCAACAATGGTTCAAGTCCCAGACTCAGCAGTTTGAAAACCACACTGGGCACATGTGCATGCATGCCCAAAATCCCAAGAGGAGAATGGAGTAGAACGGATTGCAATGTGGTCATACTCCCAAGGGTAGATTTCTCACTTTCCCTCTCTCTGTCTCTCTCCAGTGAGCCCACGCATCTTATGGCAAAAACACCTAAATAAACAACACAAAAACATGGAAAGGCACCTAGATGTTACTAGGGATAGGTGGTTTCTGGTTTTCTTTTTTGTTTTTCTTTTATTAATTTTTATTTATTTATTTATTTATTGGGGGGAGAGGTTTTTGCTATAGGGTGCATGTGCTCACCAGAGAGACAGAGAGATAGAAAGTAAGAAATCACCCCCCAGGGGGGATGGCCACGCCACAATCCCTTCTCCTCCATTCTCCTTTCAGGGTCTTGGGCACGCACGCACACACACCCAGTGTGAGTTTAAGCCACCAGCTCCGGGACTCGAACCGCAGTCGGCTACATGGGAGTTCAGCGACATAGCCATTAGGCTAACTGCTCATCCCATCTGTTTTCTTCTTTATAATGGTGTTTCCAATAGTTGTTTTACTGTGAATACCTGTTGTATGGGAGTCCACAGCCTGTTGGGGGAGAGAGAAGCACATCAACTATTAGAATGTTCAATCATGTGCAGAACTGGAGGCATTTAATCAGACTGTAGGGGTGCCATGAGAGGGTCCCCAGAGAGAGGACAGTGAGTAGGAATGAGCCACGCAAAGAAACTGGAGGTCAGACGGTAGTGCAGCAGTAAAATGCCACACTCGGCAAGGCGATCCCTCAGGGAAAGGTTCCCGGTTCAGGTCCAGAGATCTCTGGGTTGTGCCGATAGACCTGGTTGGCTGAACCCGGGGGTAGATAATGGTGTCAGGACCCTGTTGTGAGAGGACAGGCTGTCTATCTCTCTTTTACACACTCTCTCTCTCTGTCTCTCTCACTCACGGGAGAAATAAATAAACAAAAGACAAAGACAAAGTAAGACAGGAGAAGAGAGGATCTTCCAGGTCGAATGGGCATTGAGGGATTTGCATTTTACTACCCGAATGGTCGGCCTATGAGGTTCCCTGGTCTCGAGCTCACCGTCTGTAAAATAGCAACAATAATCGTTCATACCCCATGAGGCTATGGGGCGATTAAGGGAGGCGACAGGTATAAAGAGCTTCACAGGGAGTCTGGTATGGCTCAGGTACTGAGAACGCTACTGTCAGTGTGGCAGTCAGCTCCAATCAGCTCGACTCGAATTCCTGGTCTGGCCACCTTACTGTGTGTCGTCACGTGAGTTAGCCAGCCTCTCTGTGCTTCCGTTTCCTAGTCTGTAAAATGAGAATAAATTAGAGTACGCAGCCTTCATTGTGTCACGAGGATTATACGAGTTAACACATATAAGTCGATCCATACGACAGGGCCTGGCTTATGGAAAAGACGAGACAAGAATGAGCTATTATTATTTTTTTAATGACTATAAAGGACAGGAAACGTCTGGAAATAGTACAAAAGAGAAATGGAATGGCTGAAAGCACTTGGAGAAAGAGGCTCGTAAGCTGCATCTTCACTGAAATAAAGAGGGGGAAAAGGGGGAATCACACATCTGAAAATACAGTGACTTATGATGACGGGATTACATTTTTAGGCCCAGCTATTTTTAGCTAACAAGGCTGATTTAAAACGGGTTCCGACGAAGTGAGAAGATGCTGGAAATGCACAAAGGAGTTGAGCTTGAAAGCCTGCGCATAAGGCAGCCCCTTTGTTAGAGAAAACTCTGTATTCGACATTTGAAACCGATGACTTGGTGGCTTCCTTCAGGGAAGAAAACATCTTGACATTTCCTGGTAAATCATCCTTGCTACCCCTTGCCCTAATGACATTGGGTGCCAGTTTAATGTCCCTGGTAGAGCCTTAGGAAGATGTGTATGCAGACAATATGCAGAGTGTCGCCGGTTTGGAAGGCTCACAGCGGCACCCACCACCTCTGTGAAGATGCAGACCACTGTACTGCGCAAGCGCCCTTTGCACACGCTCGCAAATCATTGCTCAATAAATTCCAGAATTGCCAAGATGTGGCGAACGTTCCCAAGCCAGAAGAACAGCATGGAAGCTTTAAGTGCTGGGTTTCAACCCTCCAGACTCCCTGGAACCGCTGTCTGAGGTTCTGGCAGCATCAATATGGCCCCTTTCATCCTTCTAAGGAATATACGGATGGCGTGTTAAGCCAGTGAGAGACAGCGTGTGGGCTCTGAATGGAAGCCATGGTGCATGCGTCAAGGCTCGTGGGTCTGCTTTGCAATTTTAAATGGCAAATCTCAGCTCCCTACTCCTCTGTGTTATCATCTTTTAAATGGGTGTAGCAATATTAGATTCCAATACAGAATATAAGGTCTTAAAGTCTTTGGGAAAGAGGGTCTAGGTCGGTAAAAATCACATAGATATTGGGATTTGATGTTTGCATTTGAGGGAAAGGTTTGAAGACATCTTTTATCCATTAATAATATATTCAGTTTCAAGTAATAGTGGGTCATTGGAAAAGTTATGATGCATTTTGCATAGAAAACCAGAGGAAAAAAATACATCACAACTTTTCAAATGACACAATAGAATAGCTCACTACAACACCTTCATTTAAGATTTGATGTTTGCATTTGAGGGAAAGGTTTGAAGACATCTTTTATCCATTAATAATATATTCAGTTTCAAGTAATAGTGGGTCATTGGAAAAGTTATGATGCATTTTGCATAGAAAACCATAGGAAAAAAATACATCACAACTTTTCAAATGACACAATAGAATAGCTCACTACAACACCTTCATTTAATAGGAGTTTTTGGTTTTTTTTTTCTTGCATAACAAGAATTCTAGAGGGGATCATGTTCGTGTTCAATTCAGCAACTCAACAATGTATTAGCCAAGGTTTTGACAAAAAAGGTGCCACAGTTCCAGCCATCACATCCAAATCCAAAACAGGACAAAAAGTAGGAGAAAGTGCTGCTTCTGTGCCCTTTTCCAGGAGAAGAATTTTTCCCCCCAGAACTTCTTGCAACAGACCTTCTGGACAGAACTGAGTCATATAATGTCTCAGCTACAAAGAATACTGGGAAACCAGGAGACAGAATTAGGCCACGTATGACCCAGATCTAGGCTCGTGGCGTCTCTGAACAACACTTGGATCCTCTTATCAAGGGCCTTGGACTCAAAGTGGACAACCAACAGTCTGTCCCACTCCTCAATCCAGAAATGAGTATAACTTTGGTGGGCGAAAGAAGTAATCAAGGAAACAGATGAAAAAAATCAAGTGAAACAAAAACAGTAACAATGGGATACCATTAATTTCCTGAAGAGGAACTGACTCATCTTGTATGTTTTGACCTGATACCAGGATATATTTTTAAGACCTCATAAAACATGAAATCAGGGGAGGCAGCATCTGCACAGATGTTCTGAAAGAATTCACACGGGTGGGCCGTCGGATTCCAAGGTGATGAGTCTAAGTGAAGTTTATAGACCTCGCTGGATTGCTCTGACCAGGGAAGGAGATTTCTTTTCCAAGCTTTCGAACCCATAACAATAAAGAGAAGCTTGGCACAATTTATCCTGTCCACAGACATTGACGGAGCAAAGCAGACGTGGTTTCTACCCTCAAAGAACATACAGTCTAGGGAGCAGGAAATCACATAACGAACACGTGTTCCACACTGGAGACCACTCCGAGCACACCAGGCACATGTGTGCACGTGATCTGGGCTGACAAAAGCTGAGGTGGATCATGGTGTCAGAATCCTGCTTGGGATTCCTCTCTCTCTCTCGGAAGAAAGAAATATACTTTAGTTTTTTAGAGAGATTTTTGCTATAGGGCACGTGCACTCGCCAGAGAGACAGAGATCAGAGAGAGACAGAAAACGAGAAATCACCTTCCAGGGGGATGGCCATGCCATAATCCCTTCTCCTCCATTCTCCTCTCGGGATTTTGGGCACACATGCACACATGCCTGGCATGAGTTTTAAGCCGCCGGGTCCAAGACTCGAACTGTGGTCAACTACGTGGGAGTCCAGTGACATTACCATTAGGCCATCTGCTGGTCCCAAGAAATATACTTTTTAAAAATAATTATTTTACTGAACTTTATTTACTTTATTTATTCATTTATTTATTTTAATTTGGCCAGAGAAGGACAGACTGAGAGAGACAGAGAGGGAAAGTAAGAAACAAGCCGCCAGGTCCAGGACTCAAACCATGGTCAGCCACATGGGAATCCAGAGCCCTTAACCACCATGCCACCTGCCAGCCCAGTCCAAAGAAATATACTTTTAAAAGAGAACCAGCAGCAGCAGCCTTGGGTAGTTTTGTGGTACCCTTTCAAGCCCCTCCTCTGTCCTGGAGAAATCTGGAAGGAACTTGCTTCTCTATGACAATGAGACTCAGAGTATGAAAAGACCAGGTAACCCCCCAGAGTCCCAGCCCCTGTTCCTCTGGCTTCCAGCTGCTGTGAGTCTCCCAGGAATTCTGGAAACCTCAGCAGTTCTGGGACATTGCATTAGTGTGTGGTTAGTCCAGGTTCACTGAGAGCAGACACCCCAGTAGGATGACATATTTAAGGATTTTTTGGGGGGAAATGCGTGTACAAGAGAAAACAGGAAGGGAGTTGGGGGTGCAGAGGCAGTCTCAGAATAGACAGACATGCATCTGCCCGTAGGTGGAGGGCAGGGAGGGCAGGGATGGGTAGACGAAGCCTAGACCATCCTGCAGGGAAGGGAGGGAGCCGAGGTCCTTGCGCAGTCCGACGGCAGAGTCACTGTGGATCTGCAGGGTAAGTAAGACATCAGCTCATCAACTAAATCAGCGGGGTGATCCCAGCTGCTCAGGGACCCCAAAACCTGACTCCAGTGCCTCTCTCTGGTTTTTTTTTTTTTTTTTTTTTTCGCTATAGTGCTCGTGTGCTTGCCAGACATGCAGAGAGAGCTGACATAGAAACAGAAAGCGAGAAATCACCCCCCATGGGGGACGGTCACACCGCAATCCCTCCTCCTCCATTCTCTTCTCGGGATCTTGGGCACGCACGCACACGAGCCCAGTGTGAGTTTTAAGACACTGGGTCCAGGATACAAACAGTGGTCAACTATGTGGGAGTCCAGTGACATAGCCATTACGCTAACTGCTGGTTCCCCCTCTCTCTGTCTTTACGTGTGTGACCAGTAGTGATGGTTTGGACAACAGCAAATGCTAGGCATGTAAAGTACCAAGTGCTTGCACAAGAATACACGAGGGAGGGGCCAGCAAGAGGCGTAGCGATTAAGGTACTGGACTCCCACATGACCAACCATGGTTCAAGTCCTGGACCCGGGAGCTTGAAACTCACACCAGGTGCATGTGCATGTTTATGTGCCCAAAATCCAGAGAAGAAAATGGAGGAATTGCGGTGTGGCCATCCTCCCAGGGGGGGGATTTCTCACTGTCCGATTTCTCACTTTCGCGCTCTCTCTCTGTGTCTCTCTCTGCTCTCTCTCTCTGTGTCTCTCTGGCCAGTGCATGTGCTCTATAGCAATAATATATCAAAAAAAAAAAATACACAAGGGAACTCGGAAAAGTTTGTGGGAAGGAGCCAGCAGATAGTGTAGTGGGTAAGGCACTGGACTCGCACATGGCCAACTATGGTTCAAGTCCCAGACCTGGTGGCTTGAAAACCACACTGGGTACATGTGCATGTGTGCTCAAAGTCCCAAAAGGAGAATGAAAGAGAAGGGATTGCAGTATGGCCATCCCTGCTGGGGGGTGATTTCTGCCTCTCTCTCTCTCTCTCTCTCTCTCTGGTGAGTTCACACACCCTATAACCCTATAACAAAAACCTAGAAAGAAATTTGTGGGATAATGGAATTAAAATATGAGTTTATCCTGGTGCAAAAAAAAAAAATTAAAATCCATGCATCATTTTTTTCATACTATGTATTTTCCATGAACTTTTGGAAGACCCTTCATGTAAGCGATATGTACCAAGGACACTCTGGATCCTGGTAAGAAGCCACCTCCCCAGACACTTGTGACACGGAGGACACAGTCAAGCAGACAGGTAACCAGCAAAGTCATAATGACAGACAAAGACCTGGGAAAGCTGTGAGGCTCACAGAAAGGGCAGTGCTCCCTGTCTAAGGCATCCAGGAAAGCTTCCTGGAAGAGGGGATGCCCTGAGATGGGAAGGAAGAGAGGAAAAGAGCAGTCAGAAGAGCAGAGCCAAGGCCCTGGGGCAAGAGGACGTGGGGCATTAAAATGGCCTTAAATAGCTCATCTGGCTGGTGCGTTGCATGTTGACGGGGGAGTGTTGAAAGACGCAGCTGGAAGGGGCTGGGGCCAGGTCATGTGAGGCCTCTGAGTCCTTGGAAATAAACTTGGGCAAGAGAGTCAGGGCGACAGCAGGCCGTGGAAGAGTTGTAAGTGAGGGAGTGATTCCATCCCCAGAACCAGCGTGCCCTACTGCCGCGTGGACAAGATCCCGTACCTCGCGGGGAGAGGGAGGATGCACATGCGTTGGGAGGACCCAGCGAGTACGAATGGAGAGTTGCCCAGAACCCAGAGGCAGGGGTGGGAGTGTGTCTAGGATCTCATTTCTGCTGGCATGCGCAGCCGGAGCAGCACATGTGTGACCTGACCTGGGAGAAGGTCAAAGTGACCCGCAAACAGCTGACCACTCCTGATCCTTCTATTTCCAACCCCGAGGTTGTTTCCAGTGCTCAGCAACTTCTGCCCCTCAAAGTTCACCCACAGCCATCAGCCCATGATCCCCCCAACTGAGGGTGGACGGGTAGAGCGGGGGTGAGAATATGCCAGGACTCTGAAGATGACACGGCACAGTTTGCTCAGAAGACAGAAACGTGATCTGCCCTCCTGGAGGCTGGCGAGTGGGGGGCAATGAGCTGCCAGGTATAATTAGACTAAGCCCCAGCAACAGGCTCTGTGCCCCATTCATGTCAGCACCCTGTCCCTGGCATCTGTTTCTGATGCCTAAGCAGCACGGCTTGATCCAGCGACTGACCTGGAAGAGCCTCGCAGCGGAGAAGGGGCCTGGCTTGGCTCCTCTTACGGGCACAGCCATGGTCCTTATGCATAATGATACGTAATCATAAACAGCTAGTAATTAGTGAGATGATAGGAGGAATAAGGGCTGGCAGGTGACGTGGTGGTTAAAGGCACTGGACTCCCACACGGTTGACAACAGCTCAAGTCCAGGACCTGATGGCCTGCTTTCTCACTTTCCCCTTCTCTCTCTCTCTCTCTATCTGATTGCATTTGGAAATAATAATAATAAATAAAGTTAAATAAAGTAATTCTTTAAAAAATAATAAACAATAGGAATAATAAAAATAATCATGATAATGCAATCACAATGACCACTTTGGAACAGATACGTTGCTGCAGGTACTTGGCAAGGTATTTAATGTACGTTCCCTCATGTAATCCACTCAACCATCCCACGGGACAGGTAATATTAGCCTCATTTTCCAGATGATGAGAGTGAGTGTCAGAGAACGTCAAGTGATAAAAGCTCAGTCAGAAGCCTTGCCTGAATTGCTGTGACCTTGGGGGAACCAAGTTTTCTGGACTTCCAAGCACACACTGTTTTTTTAAGAGATTTTTTTTTGCTATAGGGTGCATGCTCTTGCCAGAGAAACAGAGAGAAAGTGAGAAATCACCCTCTTGGAGGGGGTGGGGGATGGCCATAGGCAATCTCTTCTCCTCCATTCTCCTCTCCGGATTTTGGACACATACACACACATGAACGGGGGAACCAAGTTTTCTGGACTTCCAAGCACACACTGTTTTTTTAAGAGATTTTTTTTTGCTATAGGGTGCATGCTCTTGCCAGAGAAACAGAGAGAAAGTGAGAAATCACCCTCTTGGAGGGGGTGGGGGATGGCCATAGGCAATCTGTTCTCCTCCATTCTCCTCTCCGGATTTTGGACACACACACACACATGAACCCAGCATGAGTTTCAAACCACCGGGTCTAGGACTTCAACAGCGGGTGACTACCTGGGAGTCCAGCGACATGTAACCATTATGCCATCTTCCGGTCCCCCAAGCACAGATTCTTAACTGCTGTGTCCTATGGATGATCCCTCCCACGAGACCCCCAGACCCTTGATCTGCTTCTGCAATGTGCTGGCATCGTTCCAACTCGTGAGGGGGTTTCACACTCTCACCCAGGGCTCTGAGAACTGCATCTGCTGGATTCTAACCCCAAATCACTATCACGAGCCCCCAGGTTGATGCGGTTTTGCATATAGGATGGTTCTAATAGGAGAAAAAGGAAAAGGAAAATCAGACCCTGACCTTGAAAGGCATTAAATGGTGGTGTGGAGGTTAAGGCACTGGATCCCTCACGGTTGACTGCACAGTTTGAGGCCCAGATCCATGGCTTGAAAATCATGTCGGAGTGTGTGTGTGTGTGTGTGTGTGTGTGTGTGTGTGTGTCCAAAACCCTGAGGAGACTGGAGGAGAAGGGTTTACAGTGTGGCTGTCCACCTATGGGGTGATTTCTCACTTTCCCTCTCTGTCTCTCTCTCTCTCTGGTGAGCTCATGTACCTTAAAATGAAACTTAAAAAATAAATACATAAAATTTTAAATAATCAAAACTCTCTCTGTCTCTCTCTCTCTGGTGAGCTCATGTACCTTAAAATGAAACTTAAAAAATAAATACATAAAATAAAATTTTAAATCATCAAAACTGAGTTAAAAGAAGAAAAGCATCAAAGATTTGATAGGGGCCAGCAGGTGCCATGGTGGTTGAAGTGCTGGACTCCCACATGGATTCACATGGCCGACTGCAGTTCAAGTCCTGGACCTGGCGGCTTGCTTTCTCACTTTCCCTTTCTCTCTCTCTGGTAAGCAAGGAGAGATATCTGCCCTGCAGCAAATTAAAAATAATAGTAAATAATGAAATTCGATAATTTTTTTATACATAAAAAAGGTGTTTGATGAGGACAGTGAAATAAACTGAGCCAGCCTCTGTTTTGATTTCTATATTCCTGACCACCGTACCCCAAGTTCAAGTTTTGGTACAGGCCCCACACATCAGTACTGAGATCCGCAAAGCCTTTCTGGAGCCCCCACTGAAGATGGTATGACGACTCCCCAGGTGCCCAACCATTAAGGCAGGACCCAGTCTCCCCAATAATCTGGAGATGCTAGTCCCAGGCTGCACTCCTCATGGTTCACACTGTTGTCCTGTGGTTCCTAGAACAGACAGGTGAGGTGGGAAAACAAGTATCCTCCTAGCATTCAGCAGCAAGATTTCCATGCATCTTAGAAAGCAAACATCCCCTGCATCTTCTTCCAGCTCCCTCGAGACGGGAACTAATTGTTCCCTCGTAACTCCAGAACAATCAGCATCTTTTGGAGTAGATCCGTGCAAGAGACTGACGGTCTTTTCTGCCAGGATTCAGCCCAATCCCTCTTCTGCAGAATGCCTTGTTTACTCATTAGCGGAGCTTTGGACACCAGCAGCAGACAGCCTGGCTCCAGGGCATTTAGAAGGTCAAGAATCAGGGCCCTGACAGGCAGACGAGCTGGCATTCTGATCAGAACATCCTGGGCTGAGGATAGTGGTCAAAACGCACCAACAATGTGAGTGTGCTTCCTCCTGGAAGGGAGTGTGGCCCAGTGGGCAGGGACAAGGCTCTCTAGGAAACAGGCATTCTCTCTTTCCTGGAGTTCTTGCTCTCAGTCAGAAGCCCTGCCTGAATCACTTTGACCTTGGGGAAACTTTCTTGGAAAACATGCTACCTTGAGGAAATGGAGGTAATCAAACAATCGGGAATTTTCCATGGATCTGGAAACCCGTCGCCTTCAAGAATGATCTCTTATTCTAACAAACAGAATAGTAAATGACTTACATGTAATAAACTGAGACTTAATTTTTTTTTATTATTGATGATAGAAGGAGTGCGTGTGTATATGTGTGTGTGTGTCAGAGAGAGACAGAGAGACAGAGAGAGAGCTGAGCACCCTCCAGCCGCTTATATGTGTGCCTGGCTAATTTCACCGAGCCAGGGATTCGAACCTCAATCACTATGAGGGATCCGGCTTCTCTGTATGTATAACTCCTAGGCTAGACTTCCTCTACAGAACATTCATTCAACACATTTTGTTTGAGCACTCACAGTGTTAGGAATAAATGATACCCCGACTAACCCCTGAAGCTAAGTAGTTCATCAGAGAAGAAGACATGCATAGATAATTTCATATAGTACAGAAATGCTTTAGTCGGAGAGAAAGCAAATGACAACCCAAGTGAACTGGACAAAGACTATCGAGAGGTGTCCTATGAGCTGGATTTTAAGCTAAGACTTATGAAGATGGATGAATTCTTAAAGAGCAAGAAATTGTTGTTTGTGTGTGTGTGTGTGTGTTTTAAGAGATTTTTGCTCTAGGGAGTGTGCACTTACTAGAGAGATAGAGAATGAGAAATCACCCCCCAGGGGAGATGGTCACAGTCCCTTCTCTTCTATTCTCCTCTTGGGATTTTGGGCACACATGTACATGTACCCGGTGTGAGTTTCAAGCCGTTGGATCCGGGACGTGAACCATAGTCAATCACCCGGAAGTCTAGCGCCTTAACCACTATGCCACCTGCTGGTCCCAAGAACTAGGAATTCTAACCAGCCAGAGTAGGAAGTAGGGAATGGAAAGAGATAAGGCTGAAGGAAAAAAAAAAAAAAAGCTTATCATTTTTTAAAAAATAGTTGTGATATAACTATACAGTGGAATATTACTCTAAAACAAACAGAATTACTAATACAAGCAACAGTTTTAATAAATCTGGAAAACACAATAGTGAAGGAAAAAAAAGCAGACACCAAAGCCTATGCACTGAATGGTTATGTTTAAATGAAATGTGAGTGTAGATAAAATTAAGTGATAGTGATGTATATCAAGGGACTCAAGAGGAAAAAGAAAGAAGCAAAACAGTGAAAGGACACAAAAATGGAAAACCGCCTGTTGACCTGTTGATAATAATGGGTATGGTAGTATCTTTGACTGGATTTTTTTTTTTTTTTTTAGAGGTTTTTGCTATAGGGTGCATGCACTCGCCAGAAAGACAGAAAGAGAGATAGAAAATGAGAAATCACCCTCCAAGGGGAATGGCTACCCTGCAATCCCTTCTCCTCCATTCTCCTCTCGGGATCTTGGGCACGCACGCACACATGCCCAGTGTGAGTTTAAGCCACCGGGTCCAGGACTCGAACCATGGTTGACTACGTGGGAGTCCAGCGACATAGCTATTACGCCAACTGCTGTGCCCTTGACTGGACCAGTGTATTCATGTTGGGAAAATTTAGAAAATTCACTTTGTATGCTGTAATGATATAAAATGATTGAATGTAAAAAAAAAAAAGAAAAAAGTAACTGAAATAAAACGTAAGGACAATGGCTGACTCTGTCGGAGAGGTGTTGATGACAAAGAGGATGAGGAGAATTTAGAGTCATGGAAATATACTCCACATCTTGACTGTCGTCATAGTTACCCGGGTATGTCAATTTGTCAAAACTCATAAAGTGAAACTTGGATTTGTGCATTTTATTAAGTGCAAATTATACAATTTGAAAATAGAGAAAGAAGGAGAAGATGAGACAGAGAGTGAGAAGGGAGGTTTTAAAGTTTGTTTTGGATGGATACCTTGCTAAGGAAATGCAACTCTGGAGGACAAGAGGGACGCTGCTGAGATCGTTACGCAGACGGATAATGTGACAAGGCTCAAGTTCAAGATCACTCTGGCTCCAAAGCAGGATAAAGGACTAGCGAGAGGACAGTGAGTAGACTGTATCCGGAAATGTCTCCCAAGTCGATGAGTTACGGTACTGACGTGGAGAAGAAGGGGTGGGGTCGTTCAGGAGGCAGAATGTGGGATGCCTATTGATGTCACCTGAATGTAGCAGGCAGGGGACAGGGAAAGGCTATGGATGACTCTGAGGTCCTTCATAGACAGCGAAGCCTTTTTTTTTTTTTTTTTTTTTTTTTTTTTTTTGCGGGGCGGGTT
>NW_006159813.1:6595163-6599257 GCF_000334495.1 Tupaia belangeri chinensis | reverse complement strand
AAATCCTCATCTTCACAAATCTTCATGGAAGAATGGCAAAAATAAAGTACAAAACAGGGAAAAAAAAAAATTAACAGTCGAATCCTTTTTTTTTTTTTTTTTTTTAGATTTTTGCTACGGGGCGCGTGTGCTCACCAGAGAGACAGAAAGCGAGAAATCACCCCCGGGGAGGGGGGCGGGGAGGGATGGACACACCACAATCCCTTCTCCATTCTCCCTCTCAGGATTTTGGGCATGCACACACACACACACACACACACACACACACACACACACACACACATCTGGCACGAGTTTCAAGCCATCAGGTCCGGGACTTGAACTGCAGTCAGCCATTCAGGAGTCCAGTGCCTTAACCACTATGCCACCTGCTAGCCCAAAGACCTTTCTTACAAAGGAGCATGTTTAGGAAAGCCTAAAGGATTGAGAGCAGTGATTTAGGTTAGGTTTATACATCATGAGCTCATGGGGCTTTAGGAATATATAGCACTGGGGGCAGACAGATAAGGGGGACAGGAAAGAGACTGGGGACACAGAGAAGCTCAAGAAACAAGAGTGGTAAGAGTGGGAAGCAGTCACATGAGTTGCTTTCTGAATGTGCTTTCTGGGCGCTTCAAATCTGCTCACCCTCACAATGCCCCCTGAGGAAGATCTCTCAGCCTCCAGCTGACAGCAAGAAGCCACCCTCAACTCCCTGTCGCATGGATCTCCCCAGCATGACAGCTGGCCTCGCCAAAGCCAGCAAAGAGTCTGCTAACAAGACAACAGTCTCAACCGCATATGTGACTGTACTCAGAACGTTCATGGAAAATGGAATTAAAGTATGAGTTTATTTTTGGTACCAAAAAATATTAAACCCGTGCAGAGTCCTTTTTTTTTGCTTGTAAAAGGCATTTTCCATGAACTTTTCAAAGACTCTTTCATAATGTAATCATGGAAGTGATATTCCATCATCTTCTCAATATTTCATTGATTAGAAGCAAGTCACAGGTCCCCCTACAGTCAAGAAAGAGGAAGGCGTTTTATATATATGAATACGAAGACCGGAAGATGAGGATACTGGAGGTCATCTGAGAGACCACCTCCCACGTTGGCTCACACTTCTCCCTCCTATAGCAGAGACGAGAAGAGGAGGGGAGAAAGAGGAGGGCGTCACATACAAGCATGAAGACCAGAAGACGGGAATACTGGAAGCCATCTTGGGGTCCACACCGGGTGACACTTCTCTCTCCTTGGGGCATCAGAAAGGATGCATCTGCCCTTCAGCCCAGAAGACCCTCTCCAACATGGCAGACTAGACTGGCCACCGGCTGGGAATCACCAGCAGACCCAAACTGAGTAGCACTGAATGGTGGCACACGCATTCTCGGATACTAGCACACGTGTGCCACGTGGTCCGTTTGATGTGTCACCACTCCTAAAGAGGAGTGACCTTTGCTCACAAATGCTTTTGCAAAATGAAGGTGCCCTGTTCGAGATGAGGTGGAGTCACACGGAACTCAAAACACTGCTGAGCTTACATTGCATTTTTTTTTCATTCAACAAACATTCCTTGAACAGCTACTCAGTGCCAGGTACTGTTCTAGGGGTTGGGTCCTATTGTAACCATCGCATCACAGCCTGTGATTGGTTAGAAGTATCCCCCAGGAAGGACAGGGGGTCATAGAGGATCACCTTCTTACCTACCTCCCAGCTCTGGGGACTTTGTCCAATGTTAGATCAGCACAGTGGACCAACCACCCAAGAACAGTGAGAAGCAGAAATAGTTGAAACCACAAGGTCGAGAGTGGGATTTGGCGACCTTTTTCTGTCAAGACCGAAGTCGATAGCTTAGTCTCTTTGGGTCGGAAGTCTCTGCGACAACTATTCAACTGCCACTGCAGCAGGGAACAGTCGTATGTGATGCACAAACCAATGGCATGGCTAGCTCCAATTACACTTCAGGTACAAAACAGACAGGGAGCCGGATCTGGCCCTGGAGCCACACATTCACCAGTTTTACGCCAATTTCCTGGGTTCGCCAGTTTCCTCTGGATTCAGCCGGGATGATGGCTAAACCCCAGTTTCGCTGTGCTGTGTGCCCTTACATAAGTCACCTAACCTCTCGGAATCTCATTCCCTTCACGTGCAAATTCAAAAAGTAATAAAAACTGAGTATCCCCTATCTGAAGTACATAGGGTCAGAAGAGGGAAGAACTATGGATTTTTTTTTTTGAATTTTGGGACAGCTGCGTATTCATAATGAGGTGTCTTGGGAAGGAGCCCCAAGTGAACATGAAACTCATTTACGCTTTACACACACTTTATACACAGCCTGAAGGTGATTTCATACAATACTTCATAGCGTAGCATTTTGGCTGTGGCCTATCACGTGAAGTCAGGTGTGTCATTTTCCACTTGTGGATCAAAATTTTCAGATTTTGGAGTATTTTGAAGTCTGGGGATTAGGAGTGCTTGCCCCATAGCACCAGCTTTGTGGCGTTCAGGTGAGATCATTCCATCAGAATAGTTAATGCTGTGCCTGGAACTCGGCGAACTATGACAAAAGTCAGCTATTATAAATGGCTGGTCCAGACAATGATGGGGTGGTCTGCGTGTGTCCCCTCCAAATTCATACGCAGAAATCCTAACCGCCAAGGAGATGGTAGTGACAGGTGGGTGTGGGAGGTGTCTAGGCCACTGAATGGGGGGTTATGCCCTTAGAGAGGAGACCAAGAGGTGTCTCGGCCCTTCCCTGTGAGAACACGGGAAGGAAGCTCCATCTGTGAACCAGGAAGGGAGCCCTCACCAGGCACACGTGCCTCGCTCTCGGACTTCCCAGCCTCCAGAACTGTGAACAATAAATTCTGTTGCTTATAACTACCCAGTCTGTGGTGCTTTGTTATAACCACCTGATTGGACTAAGACGCTTAACCCCACCCCTTCCAAAGTGGGTAAACTTAGGCATATGCTATAACCTCTCTGTGCCTCAGTGCCTCGTATCTAAATTACACATAATACCTGTAAGAACTAAATGAGAGGGCCCAGCAGATGGCATAGTGGGTATGTCACTGGTCTCCCACATGGCTGACCACAGTTCCAGTCCCAGACCCGGTGGCTTGAAACTCATGCCAGGCATATGTGTGTATGTTACTGAGATCCTGGGAGAAAAATGGAGGAAAAGTAACTGTGGCGTGGCCATCCCCCCAGTGGTGGTTTCTCATTTTGTCTTTCGCTGTTTCTCTCTCTCCAGTGAGTACATGCCTCCTAAACCAAACACACACACACACACACACACACACACACACACAGAGAGAGAAAGAGAAAAAAAAAAAAAAGACTACAAAACCCTGCAAAAATAAAGAAATAAATAGAAACTAAATGAGTTAAGAAGCACCAAGTGCTTAGAATGATATAGGCCTCCAAGGTGAAATCGAGCTGTTATTTTTGTTACATCATGATTAGAAATTATTGTTTTGCTATTATTGTATTGTATGTTCCTCACAGAGAAGAGATTGCATGAGCGCAGTAAGGGAGCCGATCCCTTCTTCACAAGCAATAAAATAAAAATCAGCACCAGAAGGTTGGCCTTCCTGGAGGCCAGACCCTGTCTCAGCAGTAAAACGCAATGCTCTGCAAGGCTGCCTCATGTGGGATGATTCTGGGTTCAAGTCCAGAGAACTCCCAGAGTGCGCTGGCCACACGTGTGCCATAATTTACGGCTGGCTGAGGCTGGGGGTGGATCGCAGCATTAAGACACTGTTGAGATGCTGTCTATCTGTCTCTCATTCATAGAAGAAATAAATGAACAAACTGAAGAAAACGAAAAACTCAGCCTTTCACAAAGCTCAAGACAAGGCGTTAGGGCCAACTGGTGGCGTGGTGGTTAAGGCACTGGATTCCTATGTAGTCGACAACGGTTCCAGTCCCAGACCTGGTGGCTTGAAATTCATACCAGACGCATGTATGTGTGTACCCAAGATCCCAAGAGGAGAATGGAAGAGAAGGGATTGTGGCATGGCCAGCCCCCCTGGAAGATGTTTTGCTTTCTGTCTCTCTGTCTCTGTCTCTCCAGTGAGCACACATGCCCTATAGCAAAAACCTCTCAAAAAAAA
>NW_006159813.1:6588711-6595132 GCF_000334495.1 Tupaia belangeri chinensis | reverse complement strand
ACCCCAAAAAAAAAAAAAAAAAAAAAAAAAAAAAAAAGATGAGGGA
Organism: Tupaia belangeri chinensis; assembly: GCF_000334495.1. Taxonomy (NCBI): domain Eukaryota; kingdom Metazoa; phylum Chordata; class Mammalia; order Scandentia; family Tupaiidae; genus Tupaia; species Tupaia belangeri. The sequence goes on along the minus strand of NW_006159813.1, from coordinate 6,595,086 downwards.
TTTACCAAAGACACTGACTGCAGAAATGTCTTCTGTTGTTCCCACAAGCCTATGAAGACAGCCAACAAGAAGACAAAAAGGACCAAAGCTAAATTGTATTCCTCACACTTCGCTTCTAAATTCTTACCCAAGAAGAAACACCCTATCAACAGCCTCCTTGGGAGCTTCGAGACAAAAATCTGTAGAAGAAGGGGGGAAAAAAAAAAAAAAAACGGCCTATTTTAATAACCCGATGGTTTCTTTCGCCTATTTTAATAACTCGATGGTTGCTATCTGGTTTTAATTTTAGCAATGCATTATTCGTCTCCAGAATTTGCCATCAGCCTTCCAAAGACTGGCGATACCTCAGCAAATACATTATCTTTTACTTTTTTATTAATATCTATATTGAGGTCTACGTGGATGAGTGTTCTCCTCACACGCCCAGAAGCCAACCCAATTAACTGTCCTTAAAGGAAATTCAATTGCTTTTGCAGAGAATGGGTCTTGGGCCCCTCTCTGAGTTGATGCAGCAAACACACACAAAAGTCCAAACGGCACTAAAGTAATTAAAGCAGCTGGGATTGATTGGGGTTCGGAGTGACCTTTCCGTAACTTACCTACGCCTGCCATTTAGAGAAAGAATAATTTATGATGCAAGTCAAAGTGCAGAAAACCCAGGCAGACAGAAAGAGAATTCTGATTAGCTTTGGAGGGGTGAACTATCAGGAAGGGTCCCTGGAGCCCCTCGTGAACACAGGCAACAAAAGCAGTCAGCGCCCAGGTTTGCCCAAACACAGCCGCCTGCGGTTCGCGGCGTGCGTCTGCTCTGCGGGGTCACAGCATCCAAGGCTTCCAGAGCTGGGAGGCCTTCCTAGGCCCATTGCTTTGACAAGTGAGGAAACAGGCTTAGAGCAGGGGCTGACTTGTTCCCGGTTGGATGCTGGGTCACGTGCACAGCAAGAGCTAAAATTTTACCACTTCATCTCTGTTCTCAAGCCACAGGGACTTGCAAACCCCCAGGTCTCCTTTATTTGTCAATTTCAAATAAATGTGCATGAAAATGACAAAGTAAGGCCGGACCCTGGTGACGCCACGGTGGCTGTGTAAGAGGTGGCCCTAGTTATCCGATGCAGGAGGATGGCAGCATGGCAAGACCTGTCAAAAATACCTCTGTTGGGCGGCTGGCATGCAGGGGACATTCGATATATTTTTGTGCAATGAGATTTCAGGAGTAATTGTCCCTGGACTCAAGAGGTACATGGGTCCATACAGGGCTGGGTAGGCTCTGTACCTAAAACGGTATCCATTTGGGAGACTGAGTCATGAAAACAGAATGTCTAGATGCCCCACATATTCAGTTTGCACTAAAGATTAGGCAGCAGCCTCTCGAACAATCCTCTCTAAGACGTGGAGCAGCCGCTACTATGTCTGTGTAGGGAAATGACTAAATGGTTGGGACTTTTTTTTTTTTTTTAAGAGATTTTTGCTATAGGACATGTGCACTCACCAGAAAGAGAGATAGAAAGCAAGAAATCATCCCTGGGGGCGATGGCCTGCTGCTGCAACCCCTTCTCCTCCATTCTCCTCTTGGAATTCTGGGCATACATGCACACGCACCTGGCATGAGTTTCAGGCTGTCAGGTCTGGGACTCAAACCGCGGTCAGCCATGTGGGAGTCCAAAGACATAACCATTATGCTATCTGCTGGGGTTGTTGGGACTTCTTTTAACACACACTCAACTCACTGGGGTCTCACATGTGCCTGTTCTGTTCCTTCCACCTGGGAATGCCTTCTCTTGCTTCTGGTTCTTCACATCCCATCCCTACTTAAAACCCCAACATGTGTGCAACCTCCTCCAGGAAGCCCTCTCTGCTTTCTCCTTCAAACACTTGCTTCCTCTTTTAGCTCATTCCTACACAGCCTTTGAGACTTCGTTAAGAAGGGGGTTTTCCCTGAGCTTCTAGATGGAGTTTGATTTCCCTACTCCCTATCCTTTCACTCTCCTAACGCCGGTCATGGTCCATGATCTGCCTTCCTCCTTTGGACAGTAGGCTTCCTGAGGACAGAGATGTCATTTTAGACCTGTTCTCTTTCACCCCTGTGCCCTCCAAACCTAGCACAGGACAAGAATAAACAAATGGGTCAATTAGAATAAATGGATGCATGGGGCCAGCAGGTAGTGTGGTGGTTAAGGGCGCTGGATTCCCACATGGCTAACTGTGGTTCGAGGCCTGGACCTGGCAGCTTGCCTTGTCACTTTCTCTTTCAAATCAAAGTAAATAAATTAAATTAAGTAACTCTTTAAAAAAAAGAATAAGTGATGAATGGATAGATTAATAAATGAAGGATTTGATTCATTAATCAGTGAATCAGCCAATGAAACAACAAATGAACAAATCAATTAAATTAACCAATAAGTTAGTGAATCAATAAATCAATCACTTGCACGCCATTTATCTAATCTCATCCCTGTTCTTGAACTTATTTCTCAAAGATGCAACAATGCAGTGTTTGGAATGTGATTTTTAAATGCCCTCCCACCAGGGCCCTACCTTTGCTTATACTCTTTCTCCTTCCTGAGAAACCCTTCTCTCACCTCTGAATCTTCACATCCCACTCCTACTTTAAAGTCTACACATATGCCATCTCCTCCAGGAAGGCCTCTTTGCTTTGTCCTATACAAAAGCAATTCTTCCCTCTTTCAATCAACTTCCACAGAGTATTTGGGACTATGTTCTTAGAAAAATAGACCAGGAGTAAGAGCTGGGTTTAGTGTAAAAAAATTTTAAAGTCCATGCATCATAATATTTTTCATAACACACATGTTCCACGAACTTTTTGAAGACGTGTGTGTACGTAAAGGAAAATGCAAACAAAGTGGAAATGAAGAACAGGTGAACTGGGCAAAGGATGTATGGATGTTATGCTATTCTTATTCTCGAAACTTTTCTAAGGTTTGAAATCAGTAGGTCATCAGGAAAGTCATGATATATTTTTCCATGTTCTTCTATACAAAAATGCATCCCGACTTCCCGACATCCCAATATTTCCAGATAGACAGATGTTTGCTCAGGTGAATCTAAGAACCACTCTGTGTTACAGGTCTGGGTTTTCAAATAACAGGTGAAAATAGACAATTAGAATTGAGAATAGCGACATGAAAGCAATCTGGCACACTAACCCCCGAGGTGGAGTCGGCGGCGAGTCTGCAGAGGGGCGAACGCACGGTTCCCATCGCTCTCCAGGGTGTGTCGCTAACCAACATGGCGCCCTGTCTCAGGAAATGCAGACAGACCCAGAATTGTTCTCTCTCTCTCTTTTTTTTTTTTTAAGAGAGGTTTTTGTTATAGGGCTCATGTGCTTGCCAGAAAGACAGAGAGAGACAGAAAGTAAGAAATCTCTCCCTGGGGGAGAATTGCCACACCACAATCCCTTCTCCTCCATTCTCCTCTCGGGATTTTGGGCATGCACGCACATGCACCTGACGTGAGTTTAAGCCGCCCGGTCTGGGACTCAAACTGCAGTTGACTACGTGCGAGTCCAGAGATGTAGCCATTACCCTATCTGCTGGTCCCAGAATGCTTCTCAGCACAGCCACTACCTATGGAACAAAGGTGGCCCTCTCAATAAAACAGCCATTGATGCTATCTGGTGGGTCTTCTCTTCCAGCTGGGGGCTTAACACAGTTTGTTCTGTTTGTTTGTTTTGTTTTGGTTTTTTTGCTTTAGTGCATGTGCACTTGCCAGAGAGACAGACACAGACAGTGAGAGGGAAAGTGAGTACTCATTCCCCAAAGGGATGGCCACACTACAATCCCTTCTCCTCCATTCTCCTCCCAGAATCTTGGGCATACGTGCACATGCACCCGGCATGATTTTGAAGCCACCAGGTCCGGGACTCGAACCACGGTCAGCCATGTGTGTGTGACATAACCACTATGTCATCTGCTGGGCCAAAATTCAAAGTCTTTTTTTTTTTTTTGGAGAGGTTTTTTGCTATAGGGCGCGTGTGCTCACCAGAAAGAGAGAGAGACAGAAAGACAGAAAGCAAGAAATCACCCCCAGGGGGGTGGGGGTGGGGTGGCCAGGTCGCAATCCCTTCTCCTTCATTCTCCTCTTGGGATCTTGGGCACGCACGCACATGCGCCCGGCATGAGTTTAAGCCACTGGGTCTGGGACTCGAACCACAGTCGACTACATGGGAGTTCAGAGACATAGCTATTATGCCAACTGCTGGTCCCGCAAAGTCTTTCTAATGAAATGCCTGCAAATTACAATTCAAAGGTCTCTGGTCCTTTATCCCCTCCAAAACCGGAACTGATTTCACTCCCCTGAAGGGAGGTGCTATGCGCTGGAAGATTTCAGCAGTCAGACCTCCTCTTGTGGGGGACCAGCTCTGTCACTGTGCAACCGGAACAACCCGGGCCTCAGTTTCCCCATGTATTAAAAAAGAGCTACGAACCCCCAGGCCGTGGCGAGGACCGGCTGGGGTAATACGCATGAGCGCGTCACCCTTGCCGGGTAAATGACGCGATTACCGCGATCACGACGGGCACATGGTCGTCATCACCTTCCCCGTCTGCGTCTCTGCAGTCACCCCAGCTAATGGCGTCCTGGCCGCTCTCGCAGAGGCCGGAAAGCCGCCTCGACTCCCCCAAACCTTTCCAGCTTGGGTTTCTCAACCACCCACGGAACTCTCCTGCCTTGAACCTGATTCGTGCTGGGGTTTCAAGAGAGCAGTTACAGGTCCATTTCCTTCGATTATCAGCGAAAGGTTAAGTGCCCCGGTCCTCAGCCCCAGATGCCACCCGGCCTGGCCTATCTAGGGTTTCCATTATGCGCCGAGGCGGAGCGGCCATCCTGCGGCCCTGGCCCTCGAGCTAATAGAACCTCAGCCCCGCTCTCGAGCGTGCAGCTTTCTCTGGGGGCAGAGCCAACCCATTTAAATGGCACTCACGGCTCATGTCTGTGTGTCAGGGGCTCCTGAGTACTCGGAGGAGCCGGAGAAATAAAATCTATTAGGTCTCCTTTGTCCCATCTTGTCGTGAACTTCTAAGAAAAAGGCACTAAGAGGATCAGTAGCCAGAAAACCTGCATAATTGTGGCTTCTCCGGAGCGAATGAGGACCATTACCAAGGCAACCGGCCCACCGTTCTGGTTAAGGACGGACGAGTTGAGCCCAGGAGAGGCTGTTGTGAACCGCTATTGCGCTGTAATCAGAGAGTAACCAACATTTTAAAAGGCCCTTGTGTAAAAACAGCAGAGATGGCAGGGGAGGGGGAAAGAGAGGGGAAAAATTCATTTCCTCTCATTTCCTGCCTGCTGCATTGATTGCGGTCCAAAGGCAAGAGGATGCTCTGTGCCCCCTCGCACCTGGGGCCACGGGAGCTGGCAGCTGAGCCGGCCAAGTCGCCTCGTTTGGGGCAGGCTTTTATTTATTTATTTTCCCTGCTGGGCCGGCCATCGGCGACATAGATCTCATGACAGCAGCGGCGAAGGTACAGGTAAAAAATTTGTAAGGACGGAAGTCAGGCAGTGGCATGGTGGTTAAGGCATGGGACTGGCAGATGGCATACTGGCTATGTCGCTGGACTCCCACATAGTCGACTGCGGTTCAAGTCCCAGACCAAGTGGCTTAAAACTCACACCCAACTCACACCGGGTGTGTGTGTGTGTGCATACCCAAAATCCCAAGAGGAGAATGGAAGAGAAGGGATTGGGGCTTGGCCATCCCTCTCTGAGGGAGGGAGGGTGATTTCTTACTTTCTGTCTCTCTGGCACCCTATAGCAAAATTCCCTAAAATAAATAAATAAATAAATAAATAAATATCTGTAAGGACGGGCTGGAGCCTCTTCAGGGATCTAGTCCAATGAGAAATCAGCACGCCCTTCCTTCCCCAGCCCTTCAGCAGCTCCGTGGCTCATCTTGCCAGATCATTTTGGTACTGTGGCCGTTTCGCTCACCAGAGTGGCTCCTGAATATCTCCCGGAAATCAGAGCCGTGTTGGGATCAAGGGGTGATTGGGACACAGGCAATACTCGAAACTCCGGATGAGAGATAGGACTCGAGGAGGGGAGAGCCTAGGGCCCTCCTAAAAGGGACACCACTTCTCAGCTCCCCTCGGCCGTAACCGTGCCAGCTGAGCATCTGATTGGCTGGTACTTCCAATTTCTCAAGAGAACCCAGGTATTAGCCTCTCATGGAGAATCTTTTTTTTTTTTTTTTTTGGGGGGGGGGTTTGCTATATGGCGCATGCACTTGCCAAAGACAGGGAGAGATAGACAGACAGAAAGCAAGAAATCACCCCCCAGGGGGGATGGCCACGCTGCAATCCCTTCTCCTCCATTCTCCTCTCAGGATCTTGGGCACGCATTCACACGCGCTGGGCGTGA
>NW_006159813.1:6583334-6588667 GCF_000334495.1 Tupaia belangeri chinensis | reverse complement strand
CCACAATCCCTCCTCCTCCATTCTTCTCTTGGGATTTTGGGCACACACATGCACCTGGTATGATTTTCAAACCACCAGGTCCAGGACTCGAACTGCAGTCAGGCACATAAGAATCCAGCACCTTAACCACCATGCTACCTGCTACAGCCAGAATCTTCCTCTTTTTAAATGAGGACAACTGATACAATGAGCGGCCGCAAAATCAAACAAAACTGCACTGTGGGACTCCAACCCTAACCCTGAGCCCGAGCGTCCACCCTGACTCTGATCCCAATTGCTGGTGTGTCCTTGAGCAAGACGCTCCCCAGGCCCTGCTCTTCCCATCTGTTTACCTGAGGGAGCGGGGACAAGATAACCTCAAAGGCCCTTCTGCAGAACTTTCAGGACTCGACACAGCTCTCAGTCGAAGAGAGGCTATGAAATTGCAGGGTTATTTCTCAGAAATCTCCGTCGTCGCCCTCAAGAGCTGCTCCTCCCGGTTCCCTCCCACCACACCTGTGTCAGCTCCCGGGTTTCGTACCGTTGTTTTCAGAAGCACGAGGGTTAACCAGAGGTCATGGAATGGCTGTCACCACAAACTTTTAAGGACACAGAGCCCTCTCAAGATTCTTCTAGTGAAGGAGAATAAACAATGGTGCCAGCTGCTTTTTTTTTTTTTTTTTTTTAAGGGCAAGTTTTTTGTTTAGGGCTTCTTTCAGAGAGACAGAACGCGAGAAATCATCCCCTAGGGAGGATGGTCATGGTGCAGTCCCCTCTCCCCCATTCTCCTCTTGGGATTTTGGGCATGCACACACACATGCCTGGCGTGAGGTTTGTTTTTTTTAAAGTCACCGGGTCCAGGACTAGAACCACAACCAACTACGTGGGAATCCAGCAACATAACCATTATTCCATCTGCTGGTCCCTGGTGCTACCTTCTTAACCCAGCTCTTGTTACTTTACTTGGTGGTTCTTCTAGTCCATTCTGTGGCTGATAACAAAAACTACCAGCATCTGGGTAATTTTACAGAGTCGAGGTTTTCTCACCTCCTGGCTTGGAGGTCCGCGTTCCACAGGCCACGTCTGGTGAGGGTCTTCCGGCTATGACAGAAGACGGCAGAGGGCAAGAGCATGTGTCTGTGTCCCTTAACTCTGCTCCAGTCTCCTTCCCTCTCCTTCTAAACCCACCAGGGGAGCATGTGGGTGGGACAGTGGTCGAGGCAGCCGGATCCACATGGCCAGCTATGTTCAAGGCCCAGACCCAGCAGCTTGGGGGACATGTGGGCACATGGGCGTGTGTGCCGAGCTCCTGAGAGAACGGAGGAGAAAGGCGTACGGCATGGGCTTCCTTCCCGGGGGAGTGCTTCCTCATTTTCTTTCTCGCTCCCTCTCTATCTCTCTCTCTGGTGAGTGCGCATGCCCCATAGCAAAACTAAAAAAGAAAAAGTCACCACGAGTCAGTCATAGCTGGTGACCTTAATCCTCGTCTCCTCCAAAAGGTCCCTACCTTCAACATCATAATCAGATTAGATTTTCACTCTCCTAATCCCATTAGGACTAAGTCTCATACATGGAACTTTTTCTTCTTTTTTTTTGAGAGACTTTTACTATAGGATCATGCACTGGCTGGAGAGACAAAGAGAGACAGATAGTGAGAAATCACCCTCCGGGGGGCATGGCCACACAGCAATCCCTTCTCCTCCACTCTCCTCTCAGGATTTTGAGCATGTACACACACGGGTCTAGTGTGAGCTTCAAGCTGCTGGGTCCAAGACTCGAACTGAAGTCCGCTACATGGAAGTCCAGTATCTTAACCACTATGCCACCCACTGGTCCCAACTCATGGGATCTAGGGGAACGCTTAGACCCTAACACTGACGCTTGCTTATGTCCTTCTGCTCATCAGAGTGTCCCCTATAGAGAGAAGGAAGCATGTGGGAATCAGGGAATGTACTTAATAGTGTAAAACCAGCATCCTCGCCTTCAACCAGCATCTCTGACACTCCGTCAGGCAGGAGGAAGACGGTGAAGAGCTACTGCGTGTCCCGTGACTACCTGAAAATCATGAAGAGGGTCGAGGTTAAGAATTCTCATCACCAAAACAGAAAAACGGTGTGGATGTGCAGTAATACATGTGTTAACAGACGCAACACACACATCTTTCATAACATAGAGCGTTCTACACCAGGGCCAGCTGGGAGCGTGGTTAAGGCGCCTGGATCCCACATGGCTGATGGCGCGGTTCGAATCCTGGGCTTGGCAGCTTGAAAAACATACTGGGTGTGTGCGTGACTGTGCCCAGAATTCCAAAAGGAGGAAGAGACAGAGGAGAAGGGATTAGAGCAAGACCGTCCCATGGGGTGGGGGCTGCTGTCCACCAAGTGCGTGTGCCCTCTGGCTAAATAAATAAATAACTGAGAGAGAAAGTTGTATACCATTCATGGGTTACCATAAATATATACAATTTTTATTTAGCTTTTTTTTTATTATTAAAAGCTAAATTTTTTAAAGAAAGATGTTTGTCATAGGGCACATGCAGTCTCCGGAGAGACAGAGAGAAAAGAGACAGAGAGAAAGAAAGCAAAAAAACACCCCTCAGAGAGGATGGCCACACAGCAATCCCTTCTCTAGTCTCCTCTCAGGATTTTGGGCACGCAAGCACACGTGCCCAGTGTGAGTTTTAAGTTACCAGGTCCAGGCCTCCAACCGCGGTCAACCATGTGAGAATCCAGCAACGTAACCATCACGCCCCCTGCTGGTCACTAAAAGCTAAATATTTTTAAATACTACTACCAATAGGGTAACATTACTGGACACTATGGTCATCAGAGGATTCAGATATACTGAGCCCCTGTCCCTGATCACTCTAGATCTCTGAGCCAACGGTGAGAATGCGATGAACACAGAGAAGGTGAGTGTGGGAGTTGACCACAAACTCCTAGCCACAGCCCAACGCATACACGGGCCGGGGGCTGCACGCCTAGGAAGAACCTGCTGCTACAGGGGCCTCAGATTCCGGCCAGCAGGTGGCGTGGTGGTTCAGGCGCTGGGCTTCCACATGGCCAACTGCAGTTTGAGTCCCAGACCTAGTGGCTTGCTTTCTCACTTTCTCTCTCTCTCTCTCTAACAAATTGAAAAGTAATAATAAATTAATCAAATAGATAAATCCTTAAAAAAAAAAAAAAAAAGCCTTAAGACCAAAAGCAAGTCTGAAGCCTCTTCTGTGTATCATCCCCTGTGACCGGGCCGCAGGATCACTGCCTCTGAGGCGGGGCCCAGTGTGTTTCTTCCCTCTGCTACCGCCATCTGGTCCAGGCCTGCGTCCTTTCCACCTCCATGGTCCCAACAGCCTAACTGAACTTCCTGATTCTTCCCAAATTTCTCTAACACGAGATGAGTGGAGGTCATTTTTATTAGTATGGTAAAAATAAGCAACATAATGTTTACTTTTTTTTTTTTTTTTTTTTTAGTTTTTGCTATGGGGTATATACCCTCACTAAAGAGGGTATATACACTCACTAGAGAGAGAGAGAGAGAGAGAGGATGTGAGAAATCACCCCCCAGGGGGATGGCCACACCACAATCCCTTCTCCTCCCTCCTCGTCTCAAGATCTGGGGCGTGCACGCACACGGGCCAGCCACTGGGTCTGGGACTCGAACCACAGAGCTGGCCATGTGGGATCCTTAACAGCAGCCTTAACCTCCATGCCATCTGCTGGCCTGACATTTACCATTTTTAAGTCTACATTTCAGGGGCATTAAGGATGTCCACCATGCAGGGCAACCATCACCCCAGAAAGAACCCCCACACCCACTGGCTGTCACTCCCCCTCCCCTCTTCCCCAACCCCAAGCAACTTTCTGCCTCCCTGACTCACTCGTGGACGGTTATATAAATGGCATCATCTGACGCATGGCCTTTCTCATCTGGCTTCTTTCACTTAGCATAAGGTTTTCAAGGTGTAGCCCTCTTCTAACATGTATCGGAACTTTGGTTTTATTAATAATCGTCTTCTTTTTTGTAATTTCTAATTGACACAGAATAGTTAAATATTTTGGTGGGGTATGGTGTGGATTCTCAAAGCATGTATTCGATGTGTAATAACCAATGACAGAAAAACAGATCCACCGCCTCCAACACTTATCATTGTGTCACACACATTTGAGATACACCCTACTGGCCATATGCAGATTAAGTATTCAATTGTCACCAACACGCTTTACAGTGCCAGAGTATTCTACAACCCCTTCCATGTGTTTATATACACTCTCGTATCTGCTAACTAAGAACTGCCCGTCCCTGCCCACCCTCCTTCCCTTCCAGCTTCTGGTATCCACCATTCGACTCTCTCCTCCTACACAGTTAAGTCTTCATGAGCAAGAAACTATTTGTTAAGGGAAGACATATGGATATTTGTCATTCAGAGTCTGGCTTTTTCCCTTGGCATTGTTTCTTTCAAGCGCTTCCCTCTGGCCTCAAAAAAGCAAAAAAATGCATCCTTTTTTATGGCCGCATAGTATTCCATTGTGTATATATACCACTTTTTTTTTTTACTCATCAGCTGTTGGGCACTTAGGATGATTCCTTATCTTTGCTATCGTGAGTAGCACTGCAGTAAACATGGAGTGCAGATATCTCCTGGACGTATCGGTTTCTGTTGGATACAGACCTTGATTTAAACAGCACTGCTATGAACATGCGTACGTGAATTCTGATGTCATCCAACAGCGCTCAACCAGGGGTGATCGAACCCTTTGGCAAACACCAATAAGACTTGGTAATGCCTGGAGATATCTCTTTTGGGTCTTTTTTATTTATTTTACATTTATTTATTTACATTCATTCACTTTACATCATTATGGAATGCAAAATGAGATGTTTCCACCCAGAAAACACTGTCTATTGGCTCAATCAAGGGTATTATCATACGTGTTATCATCAACAAATCATTTTTCATTTGTTTCTTATATATTTTGCTAGCTTTTTTTTAAACTTATTTTACTTAACTTTATTTATTTATTTATTTGACCAGAGAGGAACAGAGTGAGAGGGAGAGAGAGAAAGGGAAAGTGAGAAAGCAAGCCATCAGGTCCCGGACTCCAACTGCAGTTGGCCACGTGGGAGTCCAGCGCCCATAACCGCCACGCCATCTGCCGGCCCCTTTGCTTCTCCCCCCCCCCCCCTTGATTCTCTACCTGTCACCCTCTGCCATACCACAGACAGGGTGGGAAATGGCAGAGCCTGGAGATAATTTTGATTTCATGAATGAGGGGAGGTACTATCAGGTCATCAGAAAAGTCATGACACATTTTCACATTAAAAGAAAAAAACACAGAGAAAGATGTCATGGCTTT
>NW_006159813.1:6570678-6583322 GCF_000334495.1 Tupaia belangeri chinensis | reverse complement strand
TGCAACGCACAGGACAGACCCACGGCGAGGGCTCCCAGCCCAGTGAAGGCCCAGTGCCAGAGTTGAGGAGTCCTGGTCTAATCCAACCTCCTTTGGCCTCAGGGGCAACCCAGGGGCTGACACCAAACGCCCCCCGTAGTGCGGGAGTTCGGGACGTGTGGGCACCCCCCAGTCATCAGAAACGTGGTCTCCACCCCGTCTCAGAGCTCGCAGCCTGTGGCCAGTTTAGAAATACGTGATGCTTTTTCAACACCCACCGTTTCCAAGCGCAAAATCAAAACAAAACCCTCCAAATCAATTGCGGGAAAAATAAAAGGGCATTTCTGATGTTTTTCTAAGCTTTTCATCCTTTTTAAAACGGGGGGGAGGGGGGAGTCGGTCAAGTGGCAACTGAGGAATAAAAGCAAGTGTTCAAAAGCATCGCGACCAAAAGTCCGCAGAAAATCAAAACAAGCCGGCTCTCAGTGTGCATAATTACAGGGGCCATCCAGTAATGAAAGGTTTATTAGTTTAATGCGATTCCATCGAGTACCAGAGAGCGGCGAGGAGGGGGAGGAAGGAAGAAAATGGATATGAAAGAGGGAGGAGGGAGAGAGGCACGAAAGAGGCTTGGGGAAGAGCAGAGAGGGCGCGTTTAAGATGCATCTTTAATTAAACCAGGTCTTCCGGGTGTCAGACCAGAGTTAGCTAAGAGAGGTGCCCAGTGACGGGCCCGGACACCTCCAAACTGTGAGCCTTTGCATTCATTCAATGTATATATATATGTAAACATATGCATATTTTTGAGAGTGTTGCTATAGGGCACATGCACTTGCTGGAGAGACAGAGAGAGACAGAGATATAGAATGCGAGAGATCACCCCCTCAGGGTGGGACTGGCCATGTTCACAATCCCTTCTTCATTTTCCTCTCAGGATCTTGGGTACATATGCACACACACCTGGCGTGAGTTTAAGTCACCGGGTTTGGGACTCGAACTGTGGTCGACCATGTGGAAGTCCAGTGACATAACTACTACGCTATCTGCTGGTCCTTACCCCATGAATATTTTTATACTATGTACTTGAACCTGTTTGGAACCTTCCAGATCCAGCAACTGTCCGCACAGACAAAAACCTCCCCATCTCCGCTTGGAGCTTAAAATCAAGTGGAAAAAACACACGATGAATGAAATAACAAGCCAAACACACAGTGCACCACATGGAGAAAAATAAAGCAGGGATGGGGACAGGAAGAGTGAGGGAGGAGACCAAAGAGGGGGTGATATTGGAGCAGACACTGGAAGGCAGGGAAGAAGTGAGCCAAGGCAGGTCTGGGGTGAGCGCATTCCAGGGGAAGAAGTGCAACTGTCCTGAGGTTGGATGTGCCCGTGGAGGGAGGGCGAGGAGGCCAGTGGGGCTGCAGCAGAGTGAGGGGGCGGCCAGGGGAGACGAAGGCCAACAGGTCATGGGGGCCGGATCCTGCTGGCCTTACAAGGCACAAAACAGTCCCTGGCTTTTCCACGGTGAGAAGGAAGCCAAGGGAGGCTTTGGGAGTGAGGAGGGACACAGGCTCCCCCTGGCTGCTGGGCAGAGAGAGAGAAGCAGCGATGGGTGGAGAGGAGGAGTGCAGGGGGCTTGGTGGAAGGAGGCGACCACACTTGGGGTGCACCTCTCCCTGGCCCAGGTCCCTCCAATAAAGGGCTATTTAGATCTTGACATCAAGAACCTTGGGACCAGCAGACGGCATAATGGTTATGTCGCGGGACTCCCACATAGGCAACTGTGGTTTGAGTCCCCAACCTGGGGGCTTCGAACTCATGCCAGGAGCAAGTGCATGTGTACCCAAGACCCCAAGAGGAGACTGGAGGAGAAGGGACTGTGGCGTGGCCATCACCCCCAGGAGGTCATTTCTTGCTCTCTCTCTTTCTCTCTCTCTCTCTCTGTCTCTGTGTCTCTAGCAAGTGCACACACCCCATAGCAAAAAAAAGAACCTGTGGTGTTCCCCCTGCCCCAGTGCACACTGCTACAAAGCACTGCTCCACAAGCTGGGGCCAGGGAGGAGGCCTGGGTTCAATTCCTAGCCTAACCAGAAGGCCAGGAACAGTGGCAGGTACTGCTAGTCTCAGCAACTTCGAAGGCTGAGGCTTAAGGATCAGGATAGTGAGATCCCATCGCGGAAGCAGGTAATCAGATGATCGGGCCCTGGACGGCGCAGGCCACCCCATTCGAGGCCTCGTGCCGTTTGAAAGGTAGTTTGTCACTCACGGATTCCAAGTGGAAGGCTCTCGCCATGCCAGGACCACATGGAAGGCACTGGGGTTGGGCAGAAGCAGGAGGAGTGGGAGAGAAGTGGGGGCAAGAGCTTTTGTTGTGGTTTCTAGGGGAAGGAACAGCGAGTCGGGGTGAGCAGGCTTAGGTCTGGCTCGTCTGAGCCACTTCGCCATGCTCTGGGGCATAGGCATCGGGGCTGTCCCTTGATCTCGGGTGCCTGGCCCTGGAGGCATTAGGCAGGTGGACAGTGGGCCCGAGTGTGCAAGCCAGTAAAGCCGGAGGTTGGAGCGTGGGCTCTGGGTGGCCCGCCCCTCCTCGCCCAGCTCAGGGCTCCCCAGGGGACCTGATGCTGGGCCTGGATCACAACTCCACTTCCTCCTCGGCCTGCTCCCACGCCCCCCAGCCCTCAGAAACGGAGCCCATGACACCCACAACGAACATCCCCCAAGTTCAACTCTGAGTCAGTCTGCTGCAGAAGCCAGCCGAGGCGAGCAGGAGAGTCAGGAGCATGGACTATGTCCCCACAGCGTCTGAGCAGGTAGTGAGACGGCCAGAGGGGATGGGCACAGGCGGACCCCAGCCCCACTCCAGGCAGGGCCTGTCCCCAAGGTCTCTCCCCACCCCACCCCCCGCCCCCCCGTTGTTTGGAGAGATTTTTGCTACAGGACATGTGCGCTCACCGGAGAGACAGTGAGACAGGAAGCAAGAAATCCCCCCCCCCCGGGGGGGATGGCCACCCCACAGGCCCTTCTCCTCCATTCTCCTCTTGGGATTTTGGACATGCACACACATGCGCCCGGTGTGAGTTTTAAGCCACTGGGTCCGGGCCTCGAACTGCACTCAATAATGTGGGAGTCCAGCAATGTAATCATGCTGGTCCCACTCTCCCCTTTTCGAAATTGTGACATTTAGAAACATGCGCCAATCTTAGGAGTATGGATCGATCCATTGTTAGAAAGCAAACACTCACCCAGGTCAAGAAGTAGAACATCAACTGCAACCCTAAATCACTCCCCATCCAATCTCCTAATCACTATTTCCACCCCTCTCTCCGAAAGTAACCTTTCTCCTACCTGAGTTCTAACACTCTTATTTAGTTTGATTATCCAGTCTGATTCTATATCTTAGGTACATTTGAACATAGAGTATTTATATGTTTGAGTCTCGATTCTTTCCCTCAGCACTTACAGACAGAAATAGAGAGAATATGTGTGTGTTCGAGATTCATCCATATTGCTATGAATAAGTGTATTTGGTTCATTTTTCACTGCTGTATAGTATTCCATGGTAGAACCATGGAATATCATCATCCATTCTACTTTAATGGGTATTCAGGTCAACAGGCGTGCCACAAATAATCTCTCAACAATCAATAAGCATATGAAAAGAATGTTCAACATCCCTAGTTACCAGGGAAATGGCACATAAAACCAAAGTAGAATACTACTACATATTGCCAGAATGGCTAAAATTCAGAAGTCAGACAATACCAAGTGTTGATAAGGATGTGGTGCAACTGTATTCCTCTTTCGCCAAGCCAGGTTGTGCAATAACTAGACTGCTGGGTGCTGAGTCAGTTATAGTTGCCAAAACTGAACGAAGCCGAGAACGGCAGTGATTGCTCAAGGTCAACAGCGCAACTCTTTCACATAAGCACAGACACCAACCAAATTCACCAGCCTCCTCAGCGCCTGGCCCAACTTGGTTTTTCCAGCTACGTTTTACGCCCACCAAACAAAGGGGTAGAGAGCATGGATGTGGCCTCTTGCACACGGCTCCACGTTGGAATTGAGTCTAGAGACCTGGTGGGTAGACGGCCAGGCACAATCTCTCTGACACATTACCTAACTCAGAACCACGTAAAGTCTTGTTCAGGTCTGGTTGTTTTGACAGGCATCCAAATGCCTTTCCAAAAATACCCAGTTGTTGGAAAAGTCACGACGCATTCCTCTACGTTCTTTTCTGCAGAAGTGCACCAGGACTTTTCCGACGACCCAATAAAAATCATCTAAGAGGTTACAGTGATGGATATGGAAATTCAAATCCTGAAACCCTCTGCCTACGGTGCTCCAGGTGGCTCAAAGACTTTTTTTCTTCTTCTTCTTTTAATCTAAATCATGTTCCAGACAGCACAGAGACTGGTATAAATTCTCTTCTGCACTAATCTTTTATATACTTTTATGCTTGTCTGGGATGATTGAACATGACTCATTCATAGTTCTGTTTTCAGCCACCACCAGGCTCTTCCAGTGAGCAACATCTGGTTTTTTGCAGTGAAAGGCTCCTTTTGTCTGTCACATAACTCTGCGGTGTTCTTAGGAGAAAGGGAGTCTACACTGAGGGCTGGCCGAGTACCAGCATCTGCCATACGTGATAGCGGATCCCCGACTATCGGCTTTATTTATTGGTGGTGATACAAAACTGGATGTCGGTGGAATGAAAGCTGCCCGCTCTGCAGTGTAGACTCGCTGTTTTTAACCGCCTCTATTGCTTTCTATGAAGATCCTTTCTTTCAAACAAAATTTCAGTAAGACTTTGAAAAAGAATACATCCTCCCCTTTACTCTCCTGGGGCACCTTCTCCGAAACCCTGGCACTCCAGAAACGAGCTGGAAATGACCAGTGTAGACCAGGTTTATGGTATAGTTTGGGCTGACATAGATTATGTCTATATCGTTTTGGCATGTCTTCTGCTTTTTAAATTCTCTATGCTGGGTCAGTAGGTCACATGCGAGTTAAGGCAATGGATTCCCACATTGCTGCTCACAGTTCAAATCCCAGACCCAGTGGCTTGAAGATCACACTGGGTATGTGTTTATGTGTGCCCAAAATCCCAAGAGGAGACTGGAGGAGAAGGGATTGTGGTGTGGCCATCCTCTGGGGAGGGTGATTTCTCACTTTCTCTCTCTGTGTCTCTCCAGCAAGTGCACAAACCCTACAGCAAAAATCTCACTTTAAAAAAAAGAGGGACCAGCAGTTAGCATAATGGTTATGTCGCTGGACTCCCATGTAGCCGACTGCGATTTGAGTCCTGGACCGGTGGCTTAAACTCACGCCAGGCACATGTGCGTGCATGCCCAAGATCCCGAGAGGAGAATGGAGGAGAAGGGATTTCAGCATGGCCATCCCCCCGGGGGGTGATTTCTCGCTTTCTGTCTCTCTGTCTCTCTCTGTCTTTCTGGCGAGCGCACGCGCCCTGTAGCAAAAACCTCTCCAAAAAAAAAAAAAAACTGAGTGCTGGAAGAGGGAGCTCATGGGTGTCACTGATGACTCCGGACCAGCTGGAACACTTGTAAGTTTCTCCAGAAATTGTGACCAAGCAGAACTGTGGAGAAACTACGCCTGGATAAAGTAGATTTATATGAGAAGCGCGTGGATCAGACTGTGCACAGGGTGGACTGGGGCAGGTGTTGAGGGGCCCCACCCCAATCTTCCTCTCCCACTCCCCAGTCGTACTGTTGGCTGACAGACTCACAGCTGACCCCTTCCGCAAGTCATTGCTCCGAGGGAAACCAACTCCACGGACCTATTTCAGTTCCAGAGCTCCCTGTTAGACCAGACTGAAGCTGCCTCCAGCCATACCCTTCTTTTCTTCCCCTTCATTCATGACAGCGTGTGTGCACATGCATGAGAGAGTGGGAGACGGAGACAGGGAAGGAAGGAGCACTCCCTCCACGGTCCAGTTATACTGTGAACCCCTTCTTCCAACCCTGCAGCCCACTGGACCCTGGACACTCACAGACATGCCCAGCATTCGAGCTGACTGGGTAGGGGATTCGAACCATGGTTATCCTGTGGGATCCAGCTTCTCTTGAACAGGACATTACCACTATACCACGGAACCAAACTTTTTTTTTTTGATGTTTAATATTTCCTAAATTGACATGAAATTAACAGACACTAGAAGACACAAACCTTAAATGTATAATGCTGAGTTTTCACAAATGTCTTTCACTGTAGCCAACATCCCAATCAAAATGAAATACAGTCAGGGTTGCATACTATAAATTCCACATCCTCAGGTTCACTCCAAAACCATATGGAAAAAAAGTTTTAAGTGAAAAATAACAATAACAAATAAATAGAAAAGTTCTAGGTGCCCCACATTCTGGCTAACATTTGGTATTATCAGATTTGTTTGTTGATTTTTTTAGAGAGATTTTTGCTGTGTGACACATGCACTCACCAGAGAGGCAGAGAGAGACCAAAAATAAATTACCCTCGGGGGCAGGGGATGCCACACCGCAATCCCTTCTCCTCCATTCTCCTCTCAAGATTTTGGCCATGCACACATGCCTGCCTGGCAAGTTTTTAAGCTCCCCGGCTCCAGGACTCAAACCACACAGTCAGCCATGTGGGATTCAGCTGCCTTAACCACCACGCCACAAGCTGGTCCATAGTTGTCTTTTTTTTTTTTTCCCCTGTGGTAAGAGTTTGTTTTGCCTTAGGGCATATGTGCTCACCAGAGAGAGAGAGAGAGAGAGAGAGAGAGAGAGAGAGAGAGAAAGTGTATCCCCCAGGGAGAACGGCCACATGGCAATCCATTCTTCTCCATCCTCCTCCCAAAATCTTGGGCACACATGTATATGTGCCCGTGTAATGTGGAAGCCACCGTGTCCAGGACACGAACTGTGGTGAGTCATGTGGGGGTCCAGGGACATAACCGCACTGCCATCTGCTGGTCCCCACAATTGTCTTCTTAATGGAAGACTATCATTTGGGAGGAACTCTTAGCGGGTTAGAGCTTTATGTAAAACTCTTTCCATTCATTCTAGCCAGTTATTTTCATCCCATCATTGTCTGAAAACCCACTTTTCCCCACGAATGCAGGAAACACTAGCATCAACACCCACCTTGGGCTTTCAGAGTCTTGACTATTCTGGGCAAGGCTAGAAGAGTTCACGAACCGAGATTATACCTCTAGCTACTCCCCTGCCATCTCCTGCAGGGCCTGGAATCAAACAGTGGCTACAGAATTCAGTCAGTGTCAGTTACAGTAAATATATAATTATTGAATTCATTCATTTAAAATATTTTTTTTTAAAAAAAGGCAAAACTAATCTACTACCAGGCATGTTAAGGCCCTATTAAGGTCTCACGCAGCCAAGTCAAGTAGTCACCACATCGTCCCCTTGATAAGGGAGAACACTGAAGCTCAGAGTAGTTAGGTAAGTCACCCAGGAACACACAGCATTTAAGAAATGAAGACTAAATGCAAGCCCAAATGTACGTATGCAAAACTCAACTAGGCCAAGCCTTGTCTACCACGCCACCTACCAGACCCCAAAGTCTGGAAATCAGGCTTTTTTTTCTAAGAGATATTTTTTTTTTTTTTTTGCTATAGGTCACATGTGTTCACCAGAGAGACAGAGAGACAGGAAATGAGAAATTACCCTATGGGGGGATGGCCACACTGCAATCTCTTCTCTTCTATTTTCCTATTGGGACTTTGGGCACACACGCACATGCACCCAGCATGATTTTAAGCCATTAGGTCTGAGACTTGAACTGCAGTCAACTATATGGGAGTCCAGTCACGTAGCCATTACACCATCTGCTGGTCCCGGAAATCACTTCTTAAATATTGAAACGCAGCCTCTAAACTGGAAGCTTGAAGGAGAAGTAGCTTCTTAGGTCGGGCAAGAGATTTGGAGGCTGCCCTCCTTCCCCTAAAAGCAGAGAGGGGAAGGAAGGAGAGAGCGCCAGCTCCAGTCAGCTGGATTCCCACAGCCATGACCCTGCTGGGGCCGGAGCAGCTCAGCCTCACCCTCATCTGGCCACAGCGCGGGCGGGCGCCGCATAGTGAAGGCAAGGGGTGGTCAGACCCATTTCTCAGACGGGCTTCCTGGAGTTTCAGAGGGGCAACAGAGAAGATGGAGCCCCTAAAAGAAACTCTCGGTAAGCCACCCAGGCTGCAGACACACAGGGCCACTTGTGGATATGTGGTTTTTGCCACTGTAAGGATGACATGCAGGGCCAGTGGGTGGCGTAGTGGTTAAGGCGCTGGACTCCCATATGGCCAATCTCAGTTTGAGTCCTGGACTGGCAGCTTCAAAATCACATCGGAAGGGACACAGAAATGGAGGATTGTTTATTGATGATAACATGTAGGATATCTTTGCTGCTGTTGTTTTGGGTTTTTGGTTGTTGTTGTTGTTGAGAGGTTTTTTTATATAGGGTGTGTGTGCTCACCAGAAAGACAGAGAGACAGAAAATGAGAAATCATCCACCAGGGGGGATGGCCACACCACAATCCCTTCTCCTCCATTCTCCTCTCGGGATCTTGGGTATGCACACCCCCCTGCCTGGCCTGAGTTTAAGCCACTGGGTCCGGGATTCTAACCATAGTCGACTATATGGGAGTCCAGTGACATAGCCATTATGCCAACTGCTGGTCCTGCATGTAAGACATCTTTAACTGGACTGGTGTGCAGGGTATTCGTGCTGGGAAAATTCATTTTACAAGCTATAGTGATATACAATGATTGGATGTATAAAATAAATCTTAAAAAAAGAAAAGAAAAGAAAATCACACTGAGTGTATGTGTGTGCCCAAAATCCCGAGAGGAGAATGGAGGAGAATGGATTGCAGCATGGCCATCCTCCCTGGGGAGTGATTTCTCGCTTTTTGTCTCTCTGTCTCTCCAGGGAGTGCACACACCCTTGTTCACAAAAAAAAAAAAAAAAGAAAAAAAAAAAAAAAAAAAGAACTGCCAGTTACTGAGACTCTGTCTTGGGCAGGGCATAAGACCCACCAGGCACAGATCACACCTGGAGGGGATGATTTCTCACTTTCCCTCTCACGGTCTCTCTCTGGCAAAAATAAATAAATAAATAAATAAATAAATAATGGCATGCCCATGTCTCTGGCCTGAAAGATGACCCGGAAGTGGACTGGAGCCGATGGTTAATCAGTTTTGGGAGACAGTTGCTAAACTGCTGGCAGCTGGAAATCAGTCACGGAGGGAGTATTTACACCATGAAAATCGGCAAACAACAATCAAGATTGATTACGTTTTGCCCTTCCCCTACATTCCCTGCCCCGGAGAACTGGTTTACCAACACCCCCCTGTGTGAGGTGGTAAAAATGGTTCAGGACTGAAGCCAGAGAGACATGGGTTTGCATTCTAGTTCTTCCACAAGTTAGTAACCTTGGGGAGTTATTTAGCCCTGTGGACCTGTTTCCTCATCTGTACAATGGAGCTGGTACCAGTACCTGTGGGCTGGGTATGAGGACTACCTGGGATGCGTACAATGCTCAGCAGTGGCCCAGCTCTTACTTAGTGGACCCCTACAACCACAGTAACGCCAACCGGTGGCAGCTGGATCCCACATGGCTAACTGCGTGGTCCCAGTCCCGGACCTGGTAGCTTGAAAAATATGCCATGCACACATGTGTGCATGCCCAAGAAGATGCCATGAGGAGAATGGAGGAGAAGGAATGCCAGTGTGCCCTTCACCCCGGAGGCTGCTTTCTCTCCCCGCAACTCCGGCCTCCCCAGCCACCACACATGCCCTACAGCAAATTTTAAAAGAAAATAATCTCATTGAAGGATGCCAAGTCATTGGAATTCACAGCTGCCCGGCTCACCTCCTTCTCCAAGGAGGCCGTCGGCTCTGTCTAAGCAGCTGTTGCCGGTGACAGGTTTGCCTGTGAGAGGAGCCGGCTGGGCTGGTGCTCCTCTGGGCAGTGTCCCTCAGAAGCCAGCAGTGTCACAGGACCTCTGCCACTTGTTTCTGCTGGCTAGCGCACATGGGCATAGCAAAATATCAAGGATTGGGGGCCTTACAAAACACCCACCTATTTTCTGACAGTTCTGGAGACTCGAAGTCCAAGTGGGGGCAGCTTCTGCAAAGGACTCTCTTCCTGGTTTGCAGATGACCGTCTTCTCACCGCGTCCTCATGTGACTGTTTCTTAGTGTGTGTGCAAACAGAGAGAAAGAGCGCATCCTCCTCTTAGAGACCACTAATCCCAGCTTGGGGGCCCCACCTCAAGACCTCCTACACCTTTTACCTCCCAGGCCCCATCTCCAAACGCCATCACAAAAGGACAAAGTGATGATGATGGACAAGTCAGCGTATTGAGGCTGTGAGGGGAAACCAGTCTACACGGGAATGACGTTTTATTGGCTATTCTCTCCAAAAGTTATTTATTTAATTTAATTTATTTATTTATTATTATTACTAATTTGCTATAGAGCATATGAGTTCACTAGAAAGAGAAAGTGAGAAAGCAAGCTGTCAGGTCAGGGATTTGAACCACATTCGGCCATGTGGGCATCCAGAGCCCTAACCACCACGTCACCTGCTGGCCCCTGTGCTTCATTTTTCATGTATGCTAGCAGAGACAGAGAAAGAAAGTTAGAAATCACCCCTCAGAGGGGAGGGCCATGCTGCAATCCCCTCTCCTCCACTCTCTTCTCAGGATTTTGGGCACGCATTCTCGGTGTGTATTTCTTATTTATTTTTTTCTAAAGAGGCTTTTGCTATAGGGCATGTGAGCTTGCCAGAGAGACACAGAGAGAGACAGACAGAAAATGAGAAATCACCCACTAGGAGGGATGGCGACGCCTCAATCCCTTCTCCTCTTGGGATTTTGAGCACTCATGCATACACCCAGCGTGAGTTTTAATTTGCCAGGTCCAGGATTTGAACTTCACTCACCTACATGGGAGTCCAGTGATGTAACCATTACGCTTACACCGTCTGCTGGTCCCTCAGCATGTTTCTCAAGCTGCAGGTCCAGGGCTTGAACTGCCCAGTTAGCCACCCCGACACTGGCAGGCCCAGATACTTTTTTTTTTAAGTTTATTTCTTCCATGAGTGAGAATGACAGAGAGAGAGAGCAAGACAGATCCCTGCAGGGTGTGGCATGGCAGTCCACCCCCAGCCTCAGCATGCCCAGATCACGTGCCCAGCATCCTCAGGGAGGCCTCTGGACTTGAACCGGAAACCTTCCCATGTAGGTCAGTCTCACAGAACATCATATTTACCACTGCACCACCACCCGGGCCCAGAGACCAGGGCTTTGTCTGATCCCGGAGGCCAAGAGTCCTTCTCCCACACTCAAACTCTCCTGTGAGCCGAGGTCTACACTGAACGCCAAGTACAGGGAGGAACCCCGGTTCCCGCCCAGTGAGCTCAGGGCCTTCGGCCACCCCATTCACTCCTACACCCCAGGTATAAACAAAGGCAACAGCAGATGGGTGTCACCCACCATAAGCCACAGCCCGCACCAAACACTCCGCAGGCCTAATACGGCCAGTGGGCACTGACCACTACCAGGAGGCTCCGCTGAGGCCGGTTCACAGGTGGGGGAATGAGCAGAAAGGGTTAAACAACCCCTAAGGAAGCAGCAGGGTGGGAGGGGTGCACTGGTGGGCTGCAAGCACGCCGGGGTCCCAGACCCGTATATAATTATGAACTGTCCGGCAAAAATGATATGAATAAACACAAACACAAATTCCCCGTTCCCACCTTGGCTCGGCTGCAGAGACTGTGTGTAACCCCGGGCAAGGCCTCTCCCCTTCAGGACCTGTTTCCCCATCTGTAAAAGGGCTGGAACTGGGAAGTTTCTAAAAGCTGTAATACCCTGTTCAGATCACAGGCCGAGGTCTCGGGGTGACGGCGGGGCCAGACACATGCTTTTCTTTTCTTTTTTTTCCTTTCTGGTTAGGTCTCCAGGTGATTGAACATGCAGCAAAAGTGGACTGGGAACCACTGATCTAAGGATTCCAACTTCCTGCCTCCCAAATCCCTAGAGACAGGAAGCAGCTTAGTGGTTGCCAGGGCAGAATGGAGTGCTGGGTTTCCCTTTGGGGTGTCTGGAAACCAGACAACAGTGATGGCACCACGGCATGGAATGTGTGACACGCCAGTGACTGCAGGCTTAAAAACAGTGAAAACGCTCATCCTTCTCTGTTTTACCTCCATTTTAAGAAAGGGCAAGGACAGGGAAATGGAAATTATATTGAAAACAGGGCGGGACTTTCAGAAGGTTGGAACTTTAAGGTCAAGCAGAGGGCACTCAGGCCGAGAGCACGGAGGGCCTGGGTTCAAATCCCCACTCTATACTAGTTCACTGGGTGCTGTGTGACTCTCAACAAGTGCCCTCCCCTCTCTGATCCCCTCTCGGTGCTTGTGTAAAACGGAAGTGAGAAAAGCCACTGTTCGCAGCGAGGGACGGGGAGGCTAGAAAAGGACGTGATTATTGCTCTGACCCCAGAGGAAAGGATCCCGGGGGTTAAGGACACCGGGAACGCCGGGCCCAGAGAGGGCAGGGGGTGCGCGCCGAGCCCCAGCGAGTCGGAGACGCAGCCAGCGCTCGCATCCGGGTTCCGGCCCGGCCACCTCCGCCCGGGACCTGGCGCGGTCCCGGGGCGCGGGGCGGGGC
>NW_006159813.1:6550593-6570248 GCF_000334495.1 Tupaia belangeri chinensis | reverse complement strand
AGGCCGCTCCGCGCCGCCTCTTCCCGGTCTGTGGCGCCACCTGCTGGCCGTGCTCGGAAGGACACAGCGCTTTCCAGACCACCTGGCGCACATCAAGCACTGCTGGACACGTTGCCCTGCGGGTGCGGCCAGGTGTGTGGGATCGCGCCGTCGCTGCCTTCCTGGACTTGCGAGGCACAGAAAAAGATGCAACTTGTCCCCCGCGCTTGTTCAGAAAGAGGCTCTTTATTTGAGGACGTCTCCGCAGATCCTCAGAGAGAAGAGGACCAGTTTTGTTTTGCTATACCACGCATGCGCCCGCTGGAGAGCGAGAGACAGAGACAGAAAGCGAGAAATTGCCCCCCAGAGAGGATGGTCACGTTGCAATTCTTTCTCTTCTCAGGATTTTGGGCACGCTTGCAGATGCACCAAGAGTGACTTTCAAACCGTTGGGTCCAGGACTCGAACCACCATTGGCCACATAGGAGTCCAGCATCTTAACCATATGTCATCTACTGGCCCTACAGGGACGACTTAAAAGCAGCTTATGAACTGGTCGTGAAAGGAGCTTAGAGCTAATCCACACAGCAGGAACAGTATGTGCAACAGCTCTGGGGCTGGAGGGACTGTGGCAACTCGGAGGAAGTGAACTCACCGGTCCGGAAAACCAGAACACAGCGGGCACGAAGTAGGCAGAGACTAGATGCAACCCTCCGTCTAGAGGGTTCCCAGGTCAGCCTAGGCCAGTCACATCCGCTGTGGGTGTCCTACAACCCACTGTTCATTCACTCAAGGTACGATTTTTTTTTCTAGAGGTCTTTGCCTTAAGGCACCTATGCTCGTCAGAGAGAGACAGACAGTGAAAAGGAAAGTGATTACTTGCCCTCCTGGGGGATGGCCACGCCACAATCCCCTCTCCATTCTCCTCCCAGGATCTTGGGCGCACACACACACACACACACACACACACACACACAAGTGCCCAGCGTGATTTTTAAGCCACCAGGTTCAGGACTTGAACTGTAGTCAGCCATACGGGAGTCCAGCGACACAATCACTATGCCCTCAATGGACATTTTTTAGCAGCTATTTTGTGCCAAGAACTGTGCAGAGGGTTCCCAGGTCAGCCTAGGCCAGTCACATCCGCTGTGGGTGTCCTACAACCCACTGTTCATTCACTCAAGGTACGATTTTTTTTTCTAGAGGTCTTTGCCTTAAGGCACCTATGCTCGTCAGAGAGAGACAGACAGTGAAAAGGAAAGTGATTACTTGCCCTCCTGGGGGATGGCCACGCCACAATCCCCTCTCCATTCTCCTCCCAGGATCTTGGGCGCACACACACACACACACACACACACACACACACACAAGTGCCCAGCGTGATTTTTAAGCCACCAGGTTCAGGACTTGAACTGTAGTCAGCCATACGGGAGTCCAGCGACACAATCACTATGCCCTCAATGGACATTTTTTAGCAGCTATTTTGTGCCAAGAACTGTGCCAAGTACTAGCACATCATGGACATGAGAGTTCTTGAGATACCCCGGATTTCATGAGCACCTGGCCAGAGCAGGTTTCCTCTCTCAGGAACTCTTACAACCTCCAAGACAAAGATAAAGGAATGAATCTATAATGGTGGAAATTGGGGGCAAGCAGAGGCCCATAGAGGAGCTATCTGAGCACTCCTCAAAGCACACCACGGGGGTGACTCAGTCCCTATCCTCATCGAGCCCCAGTTTTTGTAGAAGGGAAAAACTGGACCAGAGAGGATTGAGTGAGGGTACGGAGCTGACCTCTACAGAGATGCCAGAACCCTAGGGGCAAGTTATGCTCAGAGGATGTGCCTCGGTGACAGGTGTGTATTCCAGCTCTCAAAACACACTTGCCGGAGCCAGGCTGATAGAGCAATGTGACCGACCACCATCCCGTTCACTATCATCATGCGGAATCACTCAGAACTTCCTCTGAACTAGCTCTCCAGTCGCCAATTTATTTTTTTAGTTTACTCATTTCTTCTGAGAGACAGAAGGAGAGAGAATGGCACCCCTAACCAGCTCTTCACACCACACTCCACCTCATCTCAGCCAGCCTGGATTGTGGGTGTGTGAACTTGCCGTGCTCAGAGAGGTTCTGGGATGTGAACTGAAGACCTTCCCATGTGGGTTCAGTGCCTTACCACTGCACCATCGCCTGGCTCCATTATTCATTGATTTTTTTAAGAGAGATTTTTGCTACAGGGCACATATGCTCGCCAGAGAGACTGAAAAAATCAGATGCCCACACTGTAATTCCTTCTCCATTCTCCTCTCAGGAGATACTCACACACCTAGAGTGCGTTTCAAGCTGCCAGTCCGGGACTCAAACCACGGTCAGCCACAAGGGAGTCCAGTGCTTTAACCACTAGGCCACCTCCTGGCTCCCCATCGTTCATTTATTAAACCAAAGGCCTATTAACCACCAAGTCTACTTGTTCCGGCATCGTGGTCTGGGACTGGAAAGCACAAAGCTGAAGACCACTCTGCAACAGCTCCTAGAAGGTGCATGCTGATGTTTAAACAAGTTATTTCAGCCTGCTGTGATAAGAGGCTGAAATGGAGGCCACTTCCCATTCTGAGGGAGCATGGGAGGCTGCAGGCCTCAACCTGCAAGGTCTTGAGAGAGGTGAAATGTGAGTCCAGGTTATCCATCCAGTCTGTCCACAGCTTCCCTGAGAGCGAGCCTAAGCTCCCTTAGAATGCGTGGTTCCTTAGAAATGCGAACTCAGGCGGTGCAGACAGGTGGCTTGGCGGTTAAGGGTGCTGGACTCCCTCATGGCCGGCTGAGGTTCGAGTCCTGGACCTGGTGACTTGCTTTGGATTCCTTATGCCACTGAATCAACAAGGGAAAGGGAGAGGGAGAGCTACCTTGCTGGCCGCAGTGACTGATCCTCATTACCAAGAGGAAGTTGAGTTGTTTCAACACGATGGTGGCAAGCACTGTGTCTAGCACCAAGGGGTGTTCTGGGAGCACGTTAGTATTTCCAGGCCACATAGTAAGGGCTCAGGGAAAACAGATGGCAACCCAAAAATGTAAGGTTGGCTGAGGACTGACCCTTTCAGAAACCTTCGGTCACTTCACCAAGTGAAGAGCCCAGCCCATGTTCCAGTCAGTGGAATAAAGCAGCATCAATATCAGGACCAGCAGTTAGTGTAATGGCTATGTCGCTGAACTCCCATGTAGTCGACCACGGTTCGCATCCCAAACCCGGTGGCTTAAAACTCACGCCAGGTGCATGTGTGTGCATGCCCAAGATCCCAAGAGGAGAATGGAGGAGAAGGGATTGCGGCGTGGCCATCCGGGTGATTTCTCGCTGTGTCTCCCTGTCTCTCTTTCTGTCTGGCGAGCGCATGCGCCCTATAGCAAAAACCTCTCCAAAGGAAAAAAAAAAAAAAAAGAAAGAAAGAAAAGAAGCATCAATATCAATTCCAGCCTCACGACTAGAGTTACAGAAATAAGGGTGCCATGGTTTCACATGTTTTATTTGCTTATTCTGTTTGTGCTTGTTTTTGGTATGTGCTTATTCTTACTCACTAAGCATTTTCTGCCATTTTGATTTTATGTAAGTTTTTAGAAGCTGATCTTACGGTTTAGTCTGTAGGGAACAGAATTCTCAGTGGGACCATGAATGAATTTCAGGATGACTTAAAGATTCTGGGATAGATACAAGGTCTCTTAGGACTTTGTATCTCCTTATTTTGGGGGGGGGGGAAAGGGTGAGAAATGAACTTATAGAAATCACAGCTGTGTCTTGTAATGTAGGAGTAAAACATGGTCTGATAGTTGGACATACTGGGTCGTCGGGAAAGCCATGACACATTTTTGCATATTAAAATATGCCACGACGTATCTGATGACCTAATAAATGAACATGCAAGGCCGGGTGCTCGCTTCAGCAACACATCTACTAAAATCAGAACGATACAGAGATTAGCATGGTCCCTGCACAAGGATGACATGCAAATTCATGAAGTGTTCCATATTTAAAAAAAAATAAAATGCAAGGCCGGGTCGTGGTAGGGTAGTAATACAACTGGACTCACATGGGAAAGGTCCTGTGTTGGTGTCCTAGGACCTCCCTGAGCACACCAGGCTCGTACAAGCCTATGGTCCAGGCTGGCTCGGACTCGGGGACGTGGATCCTGGTGTGTGGACCCGGTTAAGGGTACTGTTTCTGTCTCTCTCGAAATGAATCAACTTTTAAAATAAATAACTAAGAAACAGCCCCATAGCACAGTGGGTGAACCCTGTGCATAGGGAGCTGGATCCCACACAACTGACTGCAGCTGAAAGCCCAGCCCTGGTGCAACTGAAAAACGCACTGGCCTCGTGTATACATGAGTATATACAACTGTGTCCCATGTTTCAATCAATGACAGACAGCATCAATGACAGTGGTCCTATAAGATTTTAATAAGCTAGTCCATATAACCTAACTGGGTAGTAGGATGTACCATCTAAGTTTGTATACTTACCCTATGATGTTTGCACAACTACGAAATTGCCTAGACACATTTCTCAGAATGTATCCCATCATTAAGAAGTGCGTGACTCTGTGTGTGTGTGTGTGTACACCTATTTTCTTTGGAGAACACTGACTAATACACCACTCAGCAGATTTAGTGGTTTTTTTTTTTTTCTGTTATGAATAACCTACAGTTTATTTATCCACGCCCCTGCTAAGGGCAGTTGGCTTTTCATCATTACTGACATGTTGCCATGAACATCCTTTTTCATGTCTCTGTGGGAGTTTCTCAAGACCCAAGAGTGGAATCGCTGTACATCCCTCTGACCGAACATCTTCAACGCCACTGGATATTGCAAAATTCTTCTTCAAAGGGATTAAACAGCATACACTCTCACTATTCTAACAGTTCCTGTTTGCTCACATTCTAGCCAACACTTGAGGACAGTCAGATGTATTCATCTTTGCTGATGGAGTGGGTGTAAAATGATACCTCACCGTTTTCATGTGGTTTTCCTTAATGTGTTGAGCATCTTTTCATATTTGTTGGCAAATACCCCTGAATTGGGTATTTATAGATTTTGCCTAATTTTCTACTAGGTTATTTTGTGTTTTTCCTGTTGACTTTTAGTTCCTTGTATATGGTAGAGACTAATTTTTAGTCCACCTTGTGTGTTCCAAATTTTCTCCATAGTCGATCTTTTAGAATTTGACAGAAACTTTTCTGTATAGATTTTTTCATTACTAGTCGCAGATATGAGTTTCATTTCCTGTGTTCTTTTTAAAGAATCCCATCTCAATATCATAAAAATACTATGTGTACTTTTAATAGTTTAAGGTATGCTTTTCACATATAGGTCTTATTTTTCTTGGGCTAGAGCAGGGATAAAACTTGATCTTTTTTCACATGTGAGCTGGAAAGTGAGAAATCACCCTCTGTGGAGGATGGCCACACCACAATCCCTTCTTCTCCACCCACCTCAAAGGCACATGTGCCACAAGACTTTGAAGCCACCGGGTCCAAGACTCAAGTAGGGTCAGCCATGTGGGAGTGCAGTGACGTAACTGCTACGCCATCTGCTAGTCCCTGCCACATACTTTTAATAATTAGAATTTTGTAAGACTTTCTCTTTGGATTTCATCTTGACTAGTCTTGATTCTGGCTTTACAAAAGAATTCTGGAATTGGATTCATAATTAACACACACACTTTTGAAACTGATCCTGAAAGTGCATTTAAGTTATAAAATAACTGGGAAGATTCAACTTTGTTTTGATATTGAAGTTTCCTGTTGGCATTAGAAGGGTCATAACATACAGACCTGATAGATCAATGGCTTAACACATTTCTAGTTCATAAAGTCCCAACACAGGTCAGTTAGCCTTGCCCCATTTGCAGTTTACATCTTCTAGAATACATGGTTTCTAAGAAAACCAGTCAGGGAGAGAGAGGATAATGGGAGAGAAACATACCCCTCCCACTCACACCCACTGGCCAGCACTAATCATGTGGCACCAGCCTAGCTGCCAGGGGCCTGGGAAATGGATATTTGATAAAACCTACCTGTTCCCGTCACATGCTCTATCTATGAACTTTTTCAGTCTTTCTTAAATTACTGCTATTTTTTCATTGTCATTATAAATATTTTACTTACAGTATTTTTCATTTGTCTCTAATGGATAGAGACAGTATAGTTTTTTGTAATATAGATTACATATACAGCAAACTTACTGAAATCTTTTATTCTAGTAATTCTGTGTGAATTCTTCTGAAATTTCTATGTATATAAAAAATAGTGGGGAATGAATTTTTCTTCCTTTCAATTCCATTTGAAGTGGTTAAAAACCACTATTACAATGTTCAGTAGAGAACCCATTTTGTTTTGGTTTGGTTTGGTTTGGGTTTTTTTGTTTGTTTGTTTTTTGAGAGGTTTTTGCTATAGGGTGTAAGGGTGCATATGCTTGCTGGAGAGACAGAGAGACAAAAAGTGAGAAATCACCCCCCGGGGGGATAGCCATGCCATAATCTCTTCTCCTCCGTTCTCCTTTCGGGATTTTGGGCATGCACATAGACATGCTCGGCATGAATTTAAGCTGCCAGGTTGGGGACACAAACCATGGTTGACTAGGTGGGAATCCAGTAATGTAACCATTATGCCATCTGCTGATCTGAGACACCATTTTACGTATGGTTCCAAAGAAATGGATTTTAACATTTTGCAAAATTACATAAACTTTCCACCCCTCAGTGTTCTCATCCATATAAGGGGAAAAATGATAGCACCTTTCAAAGGGTTGTTTAAAGGGCTAAGTAACGTTAATATATGAAAAGTAGTTAGAACTATTTACTATCAATGACAGTGATATTAGTAAATATTATGTTCATTCTAAGAATCAAGGCAGATGCTCTTTATCAGATTAAGTCGCTTCTCACTTCTTACTAGCTTCCTAAGGAGGATTTTTAAATTCATAAATACATGTTGAAGTTTACAAAAGTCTGCTCTGTATCTGCTTGTATGCATAAAATTAATTACATTAATAGATCACCAGTGTTGCAGCATCCCGACAGTGCTCAGTTGGTAGTAAAATATTATTATTTGTTAACTCTATTCTGGATTCTCTGTGCAAATGTGTTCTGTAGGAGTTTTCCATCTGTGTTCCAAGTAAGAATACCATCATTCTTCTTCCTTTCGGATCCCCTCTCATCTCCTCTAGACATTTTCACCAGATCTCTTCCAATGAGAGAGTCCAGCCCTTGGCCTTCATATCTTCTCTTAGCATTCTCTCTCTTGGTTATGACCCAATAGCTTGACTCCAAAAGTCATCAAAGGTGGTCCTTAAGCCTAGGTTTCTATCCCAAATTTAGACCTGTACATTAAACTGCTGACTTAGTATCTCCATTTACTTATGTTTTAAATGAATTATTTAGTTTTTAAATTATCGTTATTTTAATTTGCTATCGGGCACATGCACTCAGCAGAGAGCAAGAGAGAGAAAGTAAGAAAGCAAGCTCTCAGGTCTGGGACTCAAACCACAGTCAGCCATGTGAGAGTCTAGTGCCTTAACCACACCACCTGCTGGCCCCAGCATCTCCACTTAAATGTCTATTGAGTGCCTCAAACTTCAAAGGATCAAAACCTAACTGTGGCTCATCATCCCCATCTCAATCTGATCTTCCTCGCATCATCCCCATCACATTAATTTGCCACTCCATTTTATCAGGTATTGAGGCTAAAAGCCTTGGAGTTAGCCTTGACTCCTGTCTCTATAGTCCCCAATCAACAGAGGAAGCAATGAAGAAGGGATTGCTGTGTGACCATGCCCCACGAGAAGAGCTCTCGCTCTCCTCTCTCCGAGTGCACCTGTACCAGAATAGGGGTAGGCTGGATAAGGAGTGACAGGCCGTGGCTCACCATCCCCTGCTCTACTGACCCAGTTGTGGGATGACCCAGCCCCTCCACCCATTAGCCTCTCATGGAGAAGCAAATTGCCAGTCCCTTGCTGAGGCTCCACATCTGTCTTAATCTTGCCAAGACTGTGATCTTGTTCTCTTGGCACTGCCTGGTTCATGAGAGTAGGTCACAAACCAGCAGAGGCATCCAAGGCCTCAATCACACCCACTAGACTTCAGATAGGATCAGCAGTTTTAGTCCAGGAGAGGCAAGAAGCCTGGAGTTGGGAGTTCAAGAGAAGGCAGCTCTTTGTGTAGGTTGTTGTGCTCCCACAATCCTGTTCCTTCTCCCTGACATCAGTGCCTTAGTAATGGTTGAGGCTTGCCTTGTGGCCCTAGCTATGTGGTTAATTTTTGCAAATGCTTAAAAAAGGATGTGTAGTCTCTAATTGTGGGGGGCCTATGAATGTCCATTAGATCTGAAATGTTAATTGTCTTTCTCATCTTCTATGTACTTACTTACTTTTTATCTGTTTCATCTCCCAATTAGTAAGAGAGGCATGTTAAAATCTCCCACTGTAATTGTAGATTTGGGCTACGTTAAGTGCACACAAGTTTAAAATTATTCCAGCTCCCTGGGACTCAAATCTTTTCACATTATGGTGTAAGCCTCTTTATTTCTGACAGTGCTATTTGCCTGGAGGTCTTTTTTGTCTGATAGTAATATAGCCTTACAAGCATGCTCTTAGTATTTGCCTGGCTTCTGTTTTCTCTATCCTTGTACTTCTCGTTTTTCTATGCCCTCACTGTATTAGTTGTATCTTTAAAAGAAAAAAAAAAATCATGTATAGCCTGTTACTGTTTATATTCTGCTATTAATAAACAATACTTTTTGTTGATATTACTGGCATATTCAAATTTATTGTAACTGCTGAAATGTTTGAATCTATTTCTAACATCTTAATTTTATACTTGTCATGGTCTGTTCATTCTTTTTTCTTAATATTCTACTAAATTGACAGTTTTCTTTATTTCATTTTTTGCCTTTTTGGGGAGTGAGAAGTTTTACGGAGGAGGACCTTTCAAAATTTCATGGACAATGCATATTATGAAAATATTATGCATGGATTTCAAAAAATGTCTGCACTAAAGTAAACTTGTACTTTAATTACATTTTTTCTACAAGCTTTTTGAAGTTTATTTATATATCCTCTTCCTATTATTTCAATGTCTACACTTCATATTTGAGTATGCCCCCTTGACTTCAAGCTAATTGTAGATAGTTGAGTTCATCAGTAGTTATACCAGTATGAAAACCTACACTTTTACTGAGACTATCCTGCGATGGTTTAGTTCCATGTGATTTTCTATCCTCAAAAACACTCATTGCTGTTGTTGTGTTATACAATTAATGTATTTTGATTTACTCACATATTTACCTTTCTTCTTGTTGTTCACCATTTTTCCTTATATGTTACTGCTTCCTCCTGGTTTGGTTTCCTCTTTCTCAAAGTACATACAGTAATAGTTATCTCAGCATAATAAAAAGATCTTGCTGGTAAAAAGCTTTTCTTTTGCTTATTCGAAAATGTCTATTCCAGCCCTTATACTTAAGTGATAGTCTCAATGGGTATGGAATTCTAGGTTGTCAGTTACTGTTTTCTCAGCACTTTGAAGATAGTGACCTTTTTGCTGCTGTTGACAAGTCTCATGTCAGGCCTTAGTTGGTAATCTTTCTCTTCCTTTCAATTGATTACAATATTTTCTTCAGATTTCATCTTCTACAATTGTATTATGACATGGATTTATTTTCACTCATCCAACTTGAGGATAGTCATACATATTGAATATGAGGATTCGTGTCTTTTGTCAATTATGTGACACTCCTTGAATAACAATAACCTCTGTCCAATTTCCTCCACTCTCTCCTTCTACAATTCCTATACAAGCTTGTCAGAGATTTTCATTCTATTTTCAAAGTCATTTAACCTTTCTTAAAAAGTTTTTCTTCTGATAGAGAGAGAGAGGCATGTAAAACATGGTAGGTGCCATGAAACAGAAGCATCTTCTGTTTACAAGCTGTTTCCATTCTCACTGCAGTCTAATGAGTCTCCTTCTTTTTTGGAGAGTTTTTTTTTTTTTTTTCGCTATAGGGCGCGTGTGCTCGCCAGACAGAGACACAGAGACAGAAAGCAAGAAATCACCTCCCAGAGGGGATGGTCACGCCGCAATCCCTTCTCCTCTCAGGATCTTGGGCATGCACGCACACGTGCCCACCGTGAGTTGCAGGCCACCGGGTCCGGGACGCGAACCGCGGTCGACTACGTGGGAGTCCAGCGACATAGCCATCACACTAACTGCTGATTCCCGAGTCTCCTTCTTAAAGATGGAAAACTGAGGCTCAAAAGGCAGGTGATATCTTGGTGCCTCAGTTTCTTCATCTATCAAAGACAGATAATAATAGTATCAACCTCTTCAGGCTGACAGGAAAATTAAATGAGCTGATATGTTCAAAGCACTGAAAACAGTGTCTAGCATATAGTAGAGGCAGCTTAAGTGTTAGTGGTTGATATTATTCACACATCACCCCAGAATCTAACCCTCCCCACTGCCCCTGATCACATTCCACCACAGTTCTGCATTTTATCTTCTCCAAAGCACTTGTTCTTTCTGAAATTATATTTTCATTCATCTGTAGGTTGTTTATTGCATGTCTCCTTAGATCATGCACATTACACAGTTAGGGACTTCAGCACCCTGGATCTGGTAGCTCTTAATAGATAGATATTGCTTAAGTCTGTAATAGAGGAACTTACGGAGGTTTGATTTCAAGGTATGCCCCAATTAACCTTGAGCCAAAGCCTCCCCCCCAAATTGTGAACCATGGGAATTGCCTCAGACATACTCCCCACAATCAGCCCCAGCTGTGCTTATAATTGACGCTTCCATGCCAGCCTTACCTCCTCCAATGGTGTCCTCATTCCTGGGCTACACTTATTTTGTATTCCAGATGAACTGGCTTGGATCTCTATTTATAATACCTACTCGCAATTACTGATTCCACAATAGTCTGAGAAGACCCTTGTGGGCAGGAATTAAATCAATAATCTCTGAATCCACAGCAAGTGCCAGGCACCAGGAAGGTTTTCAAATGAACAAATGAAAAACAGGTA
This sequence comes from Tupaia belangeri chinensis, assembly GCF_000334495.1. Lineage (NCBI taxonomy): Eukaryota > Metazoa > Chordata > Mammalia > Scandentia > Tupaiidae > Tupaia > Tupaia belangeri. Next base: position 6,559,205 of record NW_006159813.1, on the reverse strand, counting down.
AGGCCAAGATGAGGCTATCAGATACAAGACACCCATTCACATTTGATTGTCAGGTAAATGATGACTACTGGTATATATTTATACTACAAAATTACTCATGTTATCTGAAACTAGGATTGAACAGGACATCGTGGATTTCTATTTACTACATCAGCCAGCCTTATACTAGAGGAACCTGCAGTAAGTCACAGGAAGGGATGACGAGACAGATCACACTTAAATGTGAGTCTGAGTCGGTAAAGAGGTGGGTACAGCAGGCAATGCAGTGGTAAGAATAATGGATTCTGAAGAGGTCTTGAAATAGCTGACTAGGAAGGATGCCCAAGGGTCTCGACCAAGAGTAGCTCCAGGGCTCCAGCCCATGGCTACAAGAGAGATGGGAAATATAGTAAAGATCACTCTGTATCAGGTGATCATTTCATTCCATAGCCTGGCACTTAAGAGTCTAGAAAATAACAGGCCTTCAAGAAGTGTGTGCTCAGCTGAACACACACACACACACACACACACACACACACATGCACACACACACAGTGGTCTGTTGCAATCTGTCTTCTCTAAGCTAACCCCGAGCTACAGAGACCAGCGGGCATAGGTGGTGTTCTGTTTATAATCAGAGCATACCACTATCTAAAACTACAAAACCAGCAAGAAAACTGCCCCGTATCTTTCTATAGAATTTTACAGATTTCTCAAATTTGACTCTATTAAAACTTCACATACCTACAAAGTAGGGAGAAGAGACGGTGAGCCCCATGCAGCAGTGACCCAGATTCAGCCATTACCACAGGCCGGCAACCCTATGCACCTGTTCCCTCAACCCACCTGCTTGCACTGATTTCTCCTGGGGGTATTTCAAAGGAAATCCAAGACTTCTTATCCCCCATCCCACTTTACAACTCTTAAGGGGTTTACACACCTACCAGGCTCTCCCTAAGGATGGGTGCTGTGATCCCATTTAACACAGGTGGAAACTGAGGCTCAGTGAAATTCTTGTCCAAACTGGCAGAGCTGTAGAGTGGGGTTGGCACCTGGTTGCCTGCCCTACTACCGAGTCTTTGAGACACCCTCTTTCTTCAATGCCTCAGGCCAAGCCCATGGGGGCCCAGGGCCTAGCCAGCCCTTCTCCTCTTCCCCAGCTCAGGGCTTTAGATGGCCGGACTTTGATCCAGCCCTGGGCCAAATTCCAGATGGAGGCCTCTCTGGGCTGTTAGACTGCCTGCTCGGGCAACACGATTGATGGGGTGTTAATGACGTCAGGATTTGCAGACAAACTCCGGGCCTGGGCCAGGTATGGAGGGAACTGTCAGTGGTGATGGGAGCCAGGCACCCAGCCGCATGGCACAAAGGCAGGGAAGATGCAGGACAGGAGGACGCACCCAGGGCTGCTGCCACCTTTTTTCCTCCTTAATTGTCACAGGGCACATGCACTCACCAGAGAGACAGAGACAGAGAGAAAGCACCCCCAATGGGGTAACAAAGAAAAGACTGGACAGCTAGATTAAACCAAGGGTCAACAAAGATTTTCTGTAAAAGGGCCCAGGTTGGTAGTGCGACCTGCAGCCTATGAACTGCAGTGCTGCAGGCCACGTGATCAGTCATGGGCTAGAAACCTCAGGTGGTTTGGGGACACCTTGGGCAAGTGTGAGAGCACCCAGGATCCTGAGGAGATGGAGGGGGTGGGAATGGGGGTCACAGTGTAGCCAGATCCTGTCAGGGTGCATGCTCTCTCATGCACACTTGTCATCATTTAAAAACAAAATTTCTGTAAAACAGCCACATAATACGTAGTTCTGCATAGTCAGTCCCTGTCATGATTACTCAGCTCAGCCCTTACCAGAGGAATGTAGCTAAACACATCAGATACCTATACAATTTAATTTACAAAATGCCAGTAGAGGGCCAGATTTGATCCTCAGGTGACCCTGGACAAGATGGGTACTCAATGCTCTCTGAGCTCTGAAAAATTGTGTGTGATGAAAGTGTAGGTCTGTATTAGTGCCCATATTCTTATACCCTCAGGGAACAGGCAGATAACTCTAATGACTAAAACAACAGTCAGAGCGAGGCATTAGGGTGTGGTAGGGATTGCGCACAACTGAATGGTGTAGGCCTTACCAAAAAAGAGGTGGAGTGAGGTGGCCCCTACTCTATCATTGCCCAGAGGAAACACAGACCCACTTGTTTGCAAACATAAATGATCATATGAGAAAAGATGGCAATCTGCTTTTTAGAGAAAACAAAAAAGATGGATTATCCAATTTTGAAATATTAGCTACTTATTTAAACATTTTGCTAATTACCAAAGGGTGTGCGTGCTCACCAGACAGCGACAAAAAGAACAGACTTAATACTACTCATTTGTACACAAAAAAATGGTTAAGATAATTTTTGAATTATGAGTATTTTTGCCATAATTAAAAATAATGGCCTAATGATTACCAGATTCCACAGAGCTGTGGCTCAAAACCTGGCCCTGGCAACTTGACAAACACACCAAGCACAAGTACGTGTGCGCCCAAATCTCAACAGGATGGACAAATGGAGGAGAAGAGGTTTTGGTGTGATCACGCCCTACTGGAGTTGCTTTCTCCATCTCCCTCTCTGTCTCTCTCTGGCGAGTGCACGTGCTGTCTGGCAACAACAATAATAATTTTTTTTTAATGCACACGTTTTCAATATAGTGTTCCTTGTGCTTTGACAAACAACACACCACCTCCCAAACAAAACGGAAACATTCCCCTCAGTCCAAAAATTCCCTCCTGCCCTTTGGTGGTCTTTATTATTTTTAAACATCGTGCTGAATTAAAATTTAATTAAATAGGAACAATATCCCCACTGCCCTGGGGTCTGGCCCAAGCAGCTACAAGAAGTCACTTCACACCCAGGGCCCCCTTCTGCCTGGGCTCAGAACTTTTCTAAGGTGCCTTGGGGGATGGAGCAGGGTGGAGGGGGGGCAGTCAGCAGGAACCCAGGTAAGAACATTTGCTTTGGCTTCTTAATTTCTAACCAGCTGTCCCAAGTGTACTCACCCCTGGTAACTGCCTACTGCTCAATGTTCTATGCACTATAAACTGCCAAGCAAGAGTGCTCTTCCAAACCACCCCTGCACCTGTGCCTGTGCCAACCAGAACCTGTCCCCTGGCGCTGTTGACCCAAGCGAGGACTCCCCCGGGAAACTGAACTCAAACCAGTCATCCCCAGAGCCTTGACCTCCAACTCTCAAACCGCCTGACTTTAGCCCATAAAACATTTGTCGGTAAAGGCTGCCCCCTGGTGGAAAATCAGGGACACAACAGAAAGATGTCGGTGCTTCTGCAGTATTTGGTCCAATGGACTCAATTGAAAGTATTTGAGGGGGAACACTTCACAATGGAGAAACCCTGAAGCCGCTGCTTACACAAAGAGGTCAAGGTTCCGCTCACCTGAACACAGTGACATCACGTGCCCCTCACAAGACTTCTGCGGTGTCCTTGCCCAGGGCAGAATCACAGTTTCCCCTTGAGAAACTTCAATAGCAGATGAAGCAGAACTGAGTAACCAGGTAACTACAAACCAGCAGGCCAGGGTCAAGGTCACACATCCACAAGACAGTCACAGATCTGAGGAGAGAGCTGGCATGAGGAGGAAATGCCAGCCTCCTGGAGGAGCCCCTGGCCCAGAAAAAGGGCCATTCCTAAAGAACCCTGCAGTCTGGGCAAGCAGGTGGTGTGACAGTTAAAGTACTGGACTCCCACAAGGCTCACCATGGGTTCAAGTCTCAGACCTGGTGGCTTGCTCTCTCTCTCTCTCTGTTCAAACTGAGTAATATAAAGTAAAACTAAATAATTTTCTTAAAGAGTCCTTAGTCATATCCCACACCAACTTCCCCCCCCAAAAAAATTTAAAAAATAAAAAATAAGACGGGCTAGCAGCGAGTATGGTGGTTGGGGTGCTGCACTCCCACAGGGCCTACTGAGGTTCAAGTCCTGGACCTGGCGGCTTGTTTTCCCACCCCCCCTCTCCCCCCCTCCCCGGGCCAAATTTAAAAATAATAATAAATTAAATTAAATTAAAAATTATTTTAAAAAAGAAATGGCACGGTCTGAACTGAGGCTGGGACCCAGGATGGCCTGCACTGCCTCCCTCTCCCACCTGTTCCCCCACCGTGATCAGGTATTACTGTGCTGAGTAGTGACTTCATTTCTCTACCTCCAGGGATCTGGGGGATCACAGAGACACGGGGGTGTCCATGCCGCGGGGCGCTCCCTGCTGTAACCCCAGGAGCCTGGTCTGCAGCAGCTGAATGCGATGGGAGGTGGGGGGTGTCGCTCAGTTCCTTCAGGTCCTTCCCTGCCCCAACCCCTCCACCCTCGCCCCGGCCCGACTCCCGACACCCTCCATTTTGCTGCTTTGCCCTCGTGACCAAAGGTAGACTCGCCTCTTCGCTTGGTCCGTGGGCCGTCCTCCCTCCTCGGGGAAGGGACATTCCGGAAGGGCAGGGACCGGATCCCCCTGCAACACCCTCCTCCGTCACTGCACGATCCATCCTGGGTGGACCAGTGTCCACCTGCGAAGCCAGTCTGATCTGCTTTCAGCCGCTTTCTACTGATTTCAACCACTGTGAACCAGTTTGGGCGACTCACTGACCAGTTCCGACCAGTTGTCGGCGATTCTGGCCTGCTTCGGGATCCCCGCGCCTGCGCACACGCCTGGGGTGAGCGCGCGGCATCCAGACACGTGACTTCCGGCCCCGCCGGTCTGGCTTCCGGCCTGGCCTCACCAGGCGCCCTTCCTCAGTGCGGTAGAGGCTGTGCCGCCGTCCCCGGTGGCGGAGGAGTAAGGTAGGCCCCTTCAGGACTCTTCTACGGAGATGAAGAGCTGATCGTTACCGAGACTCTGGGGCTGGCGCCACGAGCCCCACCAGGCTTAGATGACTCCATGTCGGGACCACGACAGGCGAAGGTGGGCGCCATCATGGGGCGGTTGACGGTCCAGGAGAGAGTGGGACAAGGGGCGTGGAGGGCCGTGGGAAGGGCAGGGGTCAGGATTTGAACCCAGCATAGTTGGGCTCCCACCCACGCCCGAGCTCCTCCACGACAATGGGACTAAGTCCCACTGAACCCATGCTGAGTCAGAAACGCATTCCCCGCTCCATAAACCCTTGGAAAACCCTCGGAAGTCTAGATGTCGGTGTTTTGAAATGTTAAGGAACTTGGAGGAAATAGAGTCTCTCTTTGAAGTTTAGAAGGTTCTAGAAAAATGGCCAGGAACAAGGCCAGCTGATGACATAGTGGTTATGTGGGTTTACTCTCACACATGGCTTGAGTCCCAGACTCTGGCTTGAAAATCATGCCCTACCATGTGTGCATGGGGCCCTAGAATCCAGAAAGAGAATGGAAAAGGGACTGTAGGTGGCCATGCCCCTGGGGGGTAATTTCTCACTTTCCCTCTCACTGTCTGTCTCTCTGGTGAGCACATTTATTAGGCAATAACCTCTTTAAAAAAAGAAAGAAAAAGAAAAATGGCCATATAGGACAATAGAGACTCGTCTCACCTCCTCAATGCATGGGGCCATGCAGTTTGACCACTCACTTCGTCAGATGCCTCCTCCGTGCCACAGGCAGGGCCTGTGGGGGAGAGAGCCACCTGATGACATGAACCGTCAATGCTCTGATGAGGACCAGCTGTTCTGGAGTGCCAGGATGGACAGGGAGGACAGCGCAAGTCAAATGGCTTCCCAGAAGCAGCAAAGACCAAGAAAACTAAGGCTTTATCCACCCAATTTGGGGGAAAAGTGCCTAAGCAGAAAGTTCTAGGTCTGGGCGGTATTGTCAGGTGGAGTTTGGGTCTATGAGGTGGAGAGCAAAAGAACAAGACTCAAGGGTGTCCAAGGCTGGCCTCCATGCGGCACTTCGAGTAGGGTCTCACTCCTGTTTACTTCCACTCATCCTCCCTGAAACTTATGCTTTTGTGTATTTCAAAGGGCACTGAACACAGTTCTAGTCCTGTCCCAATCCCTGTTGCCTTCACTCTTACTCCACTCTCTGGGCCTCAGAAATTTGGAGAATGGATGGAGCAGGGCAGGTCTGGAGGCAGGAGGGCCTGTGCTCCTAAACGTACCTTGAGGTCCAGATAAGATGTCAGGGGGTGGAACTGAGAAGGATGTAGGCTTTGGTGACACTGGGTTTGGTGATGGAGGTGTCATTATCCAGGGTGATAGGAGGATGTGGAAGTCTCTGCCTGGGCAGCCAAAGTCTGATGGACTCCTTTGGGTCCTGATCTATCCTGGCTTCTTTGGGAAGATTTGTCAGGGCGAGGAAGGGCTTGGGGCTGTAAACCAGTCCCCCGAATCCCCATCTTGGTTCCCAAAGGTGTCTGAAGAGCATTTAGGGTGAAAGGCAAACTTCTAGTAAGGACAGGTTCTGACAGGTTGGAGGCAAAGGAGGCCGGCCTCCGTTCATGCTTTTTGTTTCTTTCTCTGCAAGATGCTCTCCCTGCCCTGAAGACGCAAAATCTAAGGGTCGAGCTGAGGGCTGCCTGGCAGACTGTCTTGAGCTACAGGGCAAGGGCCAGAGGTGTCTGCTGACCGCAGTACCCGGGACTTTGTCATGTCCAACTCAGAGTCCCCAGCCTGGTGTCAAGGCATCAGAAAGCTGCCTTTTCTACTCCCATCCTGGGGCAGGAGAGAAAAACCCCACCCCATCTGCAGACAGGGCCAGTGCAAATTCACTTCTCAGTCACAATCATGCTGTTCTCGGGGCGCTCATTCCCAGTCTACACCAAGGTTATTTCAGGTTTCCTGAAACCCCTAACCCACCATCCCTAGTTAACTTACCCTGGGGCTCCCTCCACACGAGCAAAGCCATCAACCAAAGCTCTTTCTCAGCCAAGGTTCTGAGTCCCTCTTCCTTGGGCCCCTCATTCTGTCACTTACCACCTTCTTGGTGCTAGCAGTTAAACTTGCTCAAGACTCTACTGAATTCTTTATTTATTTATTTGTTTATTTTTGCTGCAGGGCATTTGCACTCTTCAGAGAGACAGAAAGTGAGAAATCACCGCCCAGACTGTGGCCATGCCACAATCCCTTTCCCTCCATTCTCCTCTTAGGATTTTGGGCACGCAGGCGTACCTCGAGTTTTAAGCCACCGGATTTGGAACTCAAACCACGGTCGACTACGTGGGATGTAAGCACTGTCCCAAGATGCTCCTAAATTAAAAAGCAAACCAGCCCAGCCTCTTGGCAGCCCTATTCCCTGCTCCCTCTCTGCTTTTCTCCTCCATGCACTATGGCCTGGGTCCCTGTCCTCGACTCTAAAGTTCTCAGCAAGGTCACCAAGAGCTGCCTTGTTGCTGTGGCCCCTGCTTCCACCTGCCAGTTGTGGGGCCAGAAATGTCTGCCGTCCCCCCACACCTGCTTACTCCCTCACAGCAGGTTCGGCTGACTCCACTTGTCAGCGGCCTCCAACCTGCCCCTCTCCGTCCTCACTGCCTACACTGTGATGCGGGCCGTTTTCACTGGCCTCTGCGTGTACCCTTTCCCAGTAGCTAATTGTTCTTTTTTTTTGGTTGGGGGAAGGGGGGGAGGTGGAGGAGAGATTTTTGCTATAGAGCACATGCACTCACTGGAGAGATAGCGAGATAGAAAGTGAGACATCACCCCCGGCGGGGGTGGGGGGGGGGAGATGGCCACGTATCAATTCCTTCTCTTCCATTCTCCTCCCAAGATTTTGGGCATGCACATGCACCCAGCATGAGTATCACGCCACTGGGTCTGGGACTAGAACTGTGATTAGCCACAATGGAAGTCCAGCATCTTAACCACCATGTCACCTGCTGGCCCCAACTATGACAAGTTTTAAAAGAGCCATGCAGTCAGATGTGTAAAGGTGTCTGTAACTGCCTGTCCACCTGCCTGCCCCACTGGACAAGTGTTTCTCCACATGTGGACACTGAGTGTGGATCTGAGTTACCTGGGTCCTGTCCTCCACAGATCCAAAGGGTACCCCCAGAACTGAAGGTGCAACAGCTCCCAGTGGGACCTGGACTCTGCCAAGAGGCATGGGGGAGGCATTCAGAGTGTGAGCCAGATAGTGCTGAAGCAACAGGTGACAGCTCAGCTGTGGTGACAGAGCACATGTGCCCTGTAACAAGTGAGCTGATGGGAACTGGGTGGGGACAGAGCCTAGAGGGCTCCTAGTCAGTCATCAGCCAACCAGGCTGGACAGCTCACTGCTCAGCGCAGCTGTAGAGAGCACCGGCCACAGGGTCATAGAAGCTGACCTCCCCTACCAGTTCCCCACCCTGACAGAATCAGACTGGGGGTGTCACTTATCCCTTTACCCCCTACAGGATGCCTGGGAGCTTAGAAACACATGTCTGATGACACAGTCAATGAATTCATTCTGCAGAGCCTATGGTCCTGCATGCCAGGAACCAAGGATGCCAGTGAGACAGTTCCTGGTGAAAGTGGCTTCTGCGTTCGTCTTGGGGAGCAGAGAAGCCTGTGACTAAGGGCACTGTCTTTAACTGCAGGCAAGAGTCCAAGGAAAAGGATGACTGCAGCAGGCCCGGTAGGATCAACAGGCATGTCCTGGGGCCCAGGAAATGAGCATTGAGTGTGAGTACACACC
>NW_006159813.1:6531179-6550128 GCF_000334495.1 Tupaia belangeri chinensis | reverse complement strand
AACCCTGACACAGTGGGAATGGGCTGCAGCTGGTGGGTAAGGGGTGGTATCTCTTACCCCAAAGGGCACACATGGGATTGAGAGCACGCACGGTCAATGTCGCTGTCTTAAGGTAATCCCTAGGAGAATTAGAAAACCGGGGCTTCTTCCCAAAATGTTTCAAGAGAAACGCAAACAGCAGAGTCCATACACAAAAAAAGGCAAAACTGAAGAGTAAAAGGAAGCAAATAAATACATGTGTGTATTTATAAAAATCGGCTGACAAGTCAAAGTGTAACACAGAACAGAAAATGCAAATGATAAAAATTATACCCTATGCAAATAAAAGTATTATTCTATTAAGAAATAAAATGCAACAACTGTATGAAGAAGTACACCTAACACAAAATGACAAAAGGTTGAAAATAAATGATTGGTCAAAGATATAACACTGGAATTCTAGCCAAAGGAAAGAGAGGTGGTTATACTGATGTCAAAGGATAATTTAAAGCAAAAATCATTATGCAGAATAAAGGGTCATTATACAGAGATAAATTATGTAACAGAGATACATCATTAAACCTGTATGCACCAAAAGTACAAAGGGACAAAAAAAAAAAAAGGGCAGGTTAAACTTGGAGTGGGAAATTTTAACTTCTTCTGTTTGGCTCAACACCCACACTGCAGTCCAATAAGACAGTTACTGACCCTGTGTGGCTGGTGGGCACTGAAATATGGTGACTGTGGAACTAATTTTTCAATTTTATTTAATGTCAATTAAAATTTTTAAAATGGAAGTATAAATTATTTTTTCTCTTAAATCTAACTTTATTGTTTTGGCAGAACTACATATTACTTTAACCATGGAAAAGTCTGCACCCAAACTTAAATATGCTGCAAACAAAAAAGTGATTTCAAAGTCTTGTTAAAAAAAAAAAAAAGAATGTTAATAGTTTGGTAATTTTATATTGATTATATGTTGAAATACAAGATTTTGGATATACTGGGTTAAATTAAAATGAACTTCACCTGTTTCTTTTTACTTTTTTGATGGCGCTACTGAAAATATAAAATTGCATTCATGGCTCACACTGTTATTTTTATTCAGCAGTGCTGCCCCAGAAATAGGACACACTTTATTTTTAAAATTTCAGAGAATGTTTGCAAAAACTTACCATTAACAGGGTACATAGCAAGAGAATACCGTGAAAGACTGTAAACTTAAATCCAAAGAGAACTGTCCTTTAAAAAAATGTGGATCAAAACCAAAGTGGGCCAGCCTCTTAGCCTAGTGGTTCACACCCTGGCCCTGGTGGCTTGAAAAACACAGGACGTATGTGCATGCCCCAAATCCTGACAGGATGGAGAAATGAAGTAATAGCGTGACCATGCCCCATTCTGGGTGAGAGAGTTTTGCCTACTTCCTTCCCCTGGCCATCTCTCTGGTGAATGCACATGCCCTCTGACAGTTACAAAAAGAAAGAACTAAGAATGTAAAACTAAAAATGAAAACAGACGTCAAAACTTGTAGGATATAATCAAATACGAACATAGTTCCAGATGACTAACTTATCCCTTTTAGGTCAGACATCTCAGAAAATGATAAAAAGACCCTCTCCCTAGAAAAATGCATGCGCACAAAGAAAGTTGCATATAATCTGAGGAAGACCACACATCCAGAAGCCCTCAGTCTGTAAATGTATCCTCAAAAGTGGAAGCAATTAAGCAGGCAATTAAAATTCAAGGAAAATGAAACAGAATTCTCAAAGACACTAGGAAAAACAGCAAGACAAAGGCCAGGATAAAAACAGCAGAATCGTTAAATCCATGAGCTATTTCTTTGGAAAAGTGAAACAAAACTAAAAAACAGCAAGTTGCTAGAAAACTCAGTCGAGAAGAGAGGCGTACATATTCTTAGCAATGAGAAAGAACATACATTACCAAAAAAGATAGGTGTAAAATTAAGGGTGTACTTTGCACAATTGCATAGTCATACATTTGAAAACCTGAATTTTATCCCTGTAAAAGTCTACATTAACAAAATTGACAGGAGAAATGAAAAATCCTATTGAAACAAAAAAGGCAGGCTCATTACATTTATTTTCTACACTGCTTTCCCAAAAGGTGCCAGGATGTAATGAATGTGCTGGTACATTATTTCAAAATTTTGAGGTGCAAGGACTTCTACTGTTCCAGCAGTTTCGGTGTTTAACAAACATTTTCTGGGTACCTCCTCTCAGCCCAGTATAGTCTCACTCAAAATTAAGTCGTCGTCATGTAAGATAAACTCTCCTGTGTCACAAAAGATGACATGTGTTCCTTCTGTGAAGCCAACATGATCTTGACTCTGAGACCGGATGAGAGAGGTAACTTCCTAAGCTTTTCAGTGACACGAAACGTATCAACCACAAAAAGAATCGGTGTGTGTAGGTAGAACTACATAAACGCTATCTTCTCTAGGATTAAAACTCACCTACTTCAAAAGGCAGCAGGCAGGGAATTATTTCTGTAAGTAATGCATATAAATTAATGAGAACATCAAGACTTCTAAGTGAACAAAATACGATTTAAATAAGAGCTAACTTTAAAATGCTTATTGAAAAACATTCACGCTCAAATTAAATAAGACAACAATAACTATTTTACAGGCTAAAGTATTCAAATTGATTTTTCCCCCACAGCAAACATTTCCTTGTATGAGAGTCCCCCCCTCAAAGCTTCTACTCTTAGCTCCGAGTTAGCCAATTTTCTTGAATATTGTCTGTTCTCATGAAACAGGTAGATTGAAATGTGCCTGAACCACTAGGAAGGCAATGAAGGTATAGGATAGGCGACAGCCAGAGATGCCAAGTTTCTGCCACTGTCAGTGTGTGCCTGTAGTGACTGGTTTCAAGCACACTCTGGGACAGACTTGGTTAGATCCACCTGTTAACAGCCCAGACTAATACCATTTTAGCACATTAATAAGACAGGGCGTGTGCTGTCCTCCCCTCTGCTTATTTAAAAATATAATTAAGAATGTCTTAGGAGGGCCAGCCCATGCCATGCTGGTGAAGGCGACTGGGTGCCACATAGCCAACGGTTAGAGTCCCAGGCCCACAGCTGAGCACATGTGCATGTGCCCAAAAACCAGGAGGAGGGAGAAATGGAGAAGGAATTTGCCCTATGAGTACACCCTATTGGGGGTGCTTTCTCTCTCAACCCCAACAAACATACGTGCTCCCTCTGACAAATTTTTAAAAATAATAAATAAATAAATAAAGGGTGACTTTGGGTTTTCCTACCACTTGGTAACATATTCATTGTGGAAAAAACCTCTACAGAGAAAAAGTGATACTTCAGCCTTATCCAATTTCCTTCCCGGAGATGAAGCTTTCATCTTCATCAATTTCTACTACTACCCTAGTTCATGACTTCTCAGTTCTACTATAAGTCAGAAAGTGTCAAATAAAGAACAAACAAACAAAAACCTTTTAAACTTGACCTGGAAATTTTAAGCCAAGATAGACTGGTTAAACGACCTGAAAGTTTTAAGCCAAGTAGAGCAAAACTGGTCAGTCTGGTTCCAAGCAGAGTAAGATGCCCAGGACAAACACTACAACCACATAACTACCTAGCACAACAGAACCATCTAACGGTGTCTCATTGGATATTAATGACATAATTACCGTTAAGATGACCTTTAGGTCAAGGGGATATAAACAAGAGAATCATTGAACACTCAAGTCCAAGAAGAAAACAGTTTTCTTCACGGAGTAGCTCAGACTGTGTGAATGTCCAGCAGCAAAGACTGCTTCCAGGGTGCGGCTCACGCTTTAGCACTTAGATCTTCCAAGTCTACTTTTCGCAAGATTTTGTTGGCTCTTACCAGTTAATAACAAATCACTTGTCTCAGGCTTTCCTGAATAAAGGGAACATAACACTACAGATCACATACTGGAGGATATTATGCAGAATCTGAGCAATGCAAGTGGCTACAGGCGTCCAATCGCTCTACATCTGATTTTCAGATAATCTGCCCTATCTCAAAGAGAAGTAGCTACAGTTAGAGAATTGGCACAGAGAGTGGTACTTAGAGAAACAATGTTCCTGCTAAAAACAAAGCCAACCCTTAGTGCTGGGTAAAGCTCTACTCATCTTAGGGGCTAAGTATCCAAGCTAATAAACACAGGAAAAAACCACCTCATGCTCAGTATTTTGAGATGCAGGAATTGCCGGACTGACGGGATCACACAGAATATGGAAAATGAGTGGTTCTGTAACCTTATTTTTAGCAGGTTAAGTTACAAACAGTGAAGTATGTATAATGGCAGTGGGGAATGGGCGAGATGGAGACTAGTATTATTTTAACTGAAAATCGGGCCTTCCCTTTCTCAGCCTTTCTTAACAGAACTGTTAACAACACGGCATGGCTGTTTCATCTGCAGAGCATTTCTTGTGGGATCACTGTCATCCCTCCTTTGCAGATCAAATCACTGTCTCACAGTTTCATCTCAAGATTCAGTGTTATAATTCACAATGTGTATTTCTAGATAGACAGAGGGAGGAGAACAGCAAGGCCTGTCCAGTTATTCCCATTTTTACTCTAAGCTCTGCCAAGCCCCTGGGTGAACTCTTTGTAGGGAGAGCTTCTGCCAGGGCAGTAAACACTTGAGGCCCTCTTCAGAACGTGTGAGTTTTCTACTGGATGGGCCCAAGGAGAAAAGGGCAACATGCTGGGTGGCACACAGCTGACAAGGGACCTGCTTATGTGTGTTGTGGTGGTGGCCAAAAAGAGACACGCGTGCCCCAGCGCGGGGGGGGGGGGGGGTCAGGGGAACTGCAGAGGGCGATGTAGCTGTTACTTAGAACACCTCAAAAGAAACAAGTGGAGCTGTGAAGGGAAAGAAGTGGAATATAAACATAGACTGCTAGTTTTTTCTAGGACTGGCCACAATATTACAGCTGGAAAGACACCATTAAATCCGATCTACTCAAAATAGGTAAGAAGCTGCACATCAGGGCTCCTAGTTCAACGTTGCACGTATGTGTTTAGCATCTAAAACTGATCTGGGATGCACTCCTGCCTTGGAGTGTGAGATACAGTTTCAGAACAGTGGTTAGGGTTAGTAGGGCAGTAATTTACTGACTGTAATGTAGAGCCTGGCTCCTAGTCTGGGGCTGTTCAAGCCATAATACAGATACACCTTTTGAACAGGTGTAGATCATTTCATTACAAAAGCAGGATGGGAGGGAAAAAAGCGACTCCAAGTTTCAGTAATTCAATAATTTATTCCTCTAAAAAAGTGTGTAAAAGTATATAGCTCTCATCCACAAGGTATATATGAATGACATTTAAAATGGAGGCCTTTTATTATTGTTTCTTTTTATCAAAGTCTTTTAGTGTACTGTACCAGCGCTATACTGTAGTTTTTTTTTTTAAATGAACTTCACATATTTTTTTTTGTATTCTTTCAAATTGTTTGCTATATATAAAAGAAGCTCACTGCAAAATGCTTGAAGGAAAAAAGGAAACAAAAGAAATTCAGAACTTCCCAGAAATGTACAGCTTTTACATTTAAAAAAGGTTCTGAAATATACATACAAGCATGCTGGACAATCCCGCCCCCTCCCTCCCCTCTTCCCCTCTTTAGTTCAAACCATGGTAGGTAAGAGTTCTGATTTCTGCAGAATTTCCAAAATTAAAAATAAAAAAAAATAAAATAACTTCTCACTCTGTAGCAAATCCAGGGCTTGTACATTTCAGATTAATTCAGTAAAAAACTCACAAGTAAAATAATGCATATTTAAGGGAAATATTATACAGACTTTTTCACACAGAAGTACATAATAAGATTTTTTAAAATCTATTGCCATTCATTTATTTTTGCACAAAAACGTATAAATATGTCACCAGCTTTTCTTAACTTAAAAAACTTAAATAAAAGACACCAGATGAAAACTACCCTTTGCTGCCTTTTTTTTTTTTTTAATTTTTGTAGGGTTTTTTTGTTTTTTGTGTTTTTTTTTCTTTTTCTGCTTAGAATTGGGTTTCTAGGGAAGAAAAGCCCCTGCATTAAAAACAGCCCATTTTAAAAAAAAATTCAAAGTTCTGATGAATTCCGGGAAAAAAGCAACCCCAAAGTGGTAAAAGATTACAAATATCTACTTTACAATTTGTCTTCTCACCAAGATAATTTTATACAAGTTTACAATCTTCATCATCTTATGCTCTTCAAAAGGCCTTGAGAATTTTCCTTTCTGATTAAGAAAAAATAGCACTGCATTATTTTTAAAGTCAATTTTACACTGTACACATTAGATACAAATGGTTTGATATATCAGATTTTTCTTTTAACCTATACATTGCGAAAGTCAACCCCCCCCTCAATTGGTGGTACAGAGAACAAAATTATCCATTTACAAGTTATTTCTCTGCTTTCACATTCCCACCACACAACTTTTTTTTTAATATAATGTTTTAAACGTTAGATTATTTCAAGAAAAATACTTTTACAAAATCATATCAATTATTACATTTTTCCTTTTTTTTTTTTTGTTAACCAGGACATGAAAGTCTCTTGGAAGAACTTTTAAAATTTGCATGATTCTCTCCACAGATGACAAGAGCTCAAGGGCCTGGTCCAAGCGGCTCCCAGGAGGCCAGTCCACGCCCACCACCCTCAGACAGACACACACAGCGTGAGGGTTAGGAATAGGGTCTCAAAGACAACCCTCTGGGCCTGGAATGAGGAGTCATAAAATACTTCGATTAGCCATTAATGCTTTAAAAAGGCATTTTTAAAAAAGTTCCACCACGAAGGCTCAACTTCAAGTACTAATTTAATGGTTCAGTTGTCATATTTCTTTGAAATAATATTCCTATGGTCCAGAAAAAACTCACCATATTCATAACTGATTTTATGAGCAAACACTTTCAATTGTGATATGTACATGAGTCCCTTTTGATCTAGTGAGAGGAGAGACCTGGCTTTTGATAAGAATTCACTAGAAAATATATTTCCATTGTGGCTATATAAAACTAATGAAGGTACTTGCCTCCATGGCTCTGGGCTGGGCGTGACTGCCTTCTGTATAAAAATGGTTTCCTTCATGAAACGCTGGCCACTTAACATGGCAGAGCTTTTAAAACCCAGATTGTTCTTAACAAACCTACTGCTGGGTGGTTTTGAATAGATTACTTTTTAGGCATCATCTCCCCAATTTGTTCTCACTCCTTTTCCGGCTTCTAGGACAGAGGTATGTAGTCAGAGAATCCTATGGTGGATCTGAGTTGGGTTTCAGCTACTGTACCTGGTCCTCTCAAGTAAAAAAAAAAAAAAAAAATCAAAAGAAAATCACAAAAACCATATGACAAAACAACTTAAAATAAATAAACAAAACGAAGCTGTCTCCAGACCTTTTGTATCTACACAGTTATGAAGTCAACCAAAGCACTCACACCAATCTACATGGGAGCACTAGGGAGACAGAAGCCCCAGTAGGAATTCATGTACTTGAACTGGTTCGTATTTTTAAAAAGTCCCAGACTATGGAGTTCAGGTAACCACAGGCCATACACCAATAACTAGAGGATTTCATCCAAAGGGCTAGACTGCCCTCATTTTTAAACAGAGGCTGAAAACACAGACTCTTGTGCAAAAGGACACTGTCTCTTCTGTTTCCCTCGTAAGCCACCAACAACCACCACTTCCTGTGGCCCAGTGGTTGGGGCTGTACACCACAACACTGGCTGAAAGTCACTGCGTTCGGAAGATTCCAGGTCCATGAGAGAAGCGTCAAGGAGTCACTCTGGTAATGAACACTGCAGAGTTGACGTGTGCCTGCTGAGAAGCAATCACAGTGCAGGACTGCTGAGAGTGGGCTGAAGAGGATGTGGGGTATTTGCAGAGTGTAGCAGGTTCCTTGGACTGAGGCTGCGGGGAGAAGGAACTGAGCCAGAGAGAACAAGTGCTTTTCCAATTACAGTATATTCATGATGGCATTGTACAACTGAGTGAGCACCACAAAGTGGACGGGAAGGCAGGAAGTACGGTCCTGGGTGGCCGGATTGCACGTGAGCCAGGACAGAGCGTTGTACTGCTCCAAAACAAACCTGCCGGAGAAACACACAGAAGGGTGTGAGCTACGACAGAGCCCAGGCTAGACCTCAGACCAACACATTCCAGATCCCAGCAGGAAGAAGGCTTGCTAGCTGCTCTCACTCAGCTCTGGCTCTTGAGCACAGTCCTCTGTCTCACATGCTCACTTCCTTCTAGACCTAAACTGGCCAGCCTGGGAGCCACAGCCACCCACGGTTGCTGAGATACACTGTCAGCATAAAACACGCACTGGGGTTCAAAGACTAGACTTTCTTTAAAGCATGTAAAATATCTTGTGAATATTTTTATGTTGATTACATGTTGAAATAACATTTTGGATATACTGTGTTAAATAAAATATTATTAAAATTAACATCACTGACATTCTTTATCATTTAAAGGAAAATATTAGAAAATTTTAGTTATACATGAAGCTCACATTATACTTCTATTAGACAGTGTTTCTCTAGAGGGCCTGGATGCCAAATACATGTTGATCAGGTTCCTGCTTAACTATAACTTCTCCAACTCACTTAACAGTTAAGAAATATGAGAAAAAGACTGTGTTTTCTTAAGGTTTATGAAGAATGCTTATAGCTCACTAAAGCACAAGAGTATGACCCACACTTTGGGATACATTTTCCAACTGTGAAATTTATGGCCCAATCAATTTCATTTATATATCTATGTCAGGCAGGAAAGTGTTTTGAACACAAAGTGCCTCAGGTTCCAGACATAGTCCACTCCCTGGACCTGACCTCTGCACACCACCAGACATGTGTCCTCTTAAAGGAAGCAGAAGTGCTGGTCTGCACATAGCTATCTCTATGAGCACAGCAAGCTATTCTGCTTGTCCCAGCACACGTAGGGGACTGACGCCCTTGGACAAGCTTTACCACCCAAAGGATGGCATCTTCTCCATGATTACCACACTTAAAGCACGAGGAAAGAACAGAATTTCAAGCTGAACTGCTACGTTGCCTAGATCAAGATGTACCTTAAAACATCAGATGTGGTTTTGGAGTCAAGAGGATGTGGAACCCGTTGAGAATTCCTGGCAGGGAGAAGTTCATCCGTCTGTGCTACCGAAATATGGTGATGTAGTGAAGCCTGGCAAAAGAACAAAGGTAGTTACCCTCCCAGTCTAGACAACCTCAGTGCTGGAAACAAGGGAGGGAGGCCTGTGTCCCCCAAAAGCCAACCCCCAGATTCATATGAGTCTATGAAGTTTAAGTTGCTCAGTTAAGTCCCCCATGGGAGCCCAAAGAATCCAGATCCCAGAATTGAAACTTCTAGTTCTTGGAGTCCATTTTTCTCTTCTGTGTGCAACATTTTATTTCCTTAATGGGAAAATCAAACATATGCGGAATTATATAACAAATTCCAGTGACCAGTATCACTAAGCCACAATTATCAATATTCACTTTTTTCCTGCATTATTTTAGAACAAAGTATCATTTTATGTCAATTTGCCTATAAATAATTCAGTAGATATCACTAACAGAAAAGGACCATTAAAAAGAATAATTATCACACAATAAAAATCATTAGTAACTTTTTAATATCCTCTAATACCCAATCTATGTACAATTTTTGCTGATTATCTCAAAAATGCTTTTGTACCTTTGCTTATCAAAATCATGAGTCAACCTAATCCAGACATTGCAAATGATTAAACAATGGGCCTCTTACGGACTTGAGCTGCAGAAGACCCCACAGCCTAGACGGGGCTGAACTATATCCTTGCGGTAGTGTTTACTTGTTCTTAGATCCCCCAGATTTACCATAAATCAATAGTTGGATCTAGAGGTTTGATTAAATGAAAATTCCATTGCAGGGGCAGGGCAAGAACACTTCATGGCTGGTGCTGTGTCCTTATCGCATCACATCAAAAGGCACCTAATGTCTACTGTCCAAGTTGAAGTAATGTGATTGGTCGCTGGGTTCAGTGGCAATAGCACACTCCATCCATTGTCGAGCTCCCCACCAATTCTTCCACCTAATAGCTTTGGTACAGTGTGTTAAATAACTAAGAAATATGATATGTAAAGGAAAGGCAATACATGAATACCTTTTTTCCTCATTTTTCGATTTTCAGATTAATGAGCTGATTCTCTAGCAGCTTCAAAAGGTACATAATAATTTTTGTTTTTCAAAGCAAAATTTCAAAAATTTGTTTAAATCTATTTGCTATCATCTTTTTCTTGATGATTGAACCATCCCATCCCTGGCCAATAGGTGGCCCTACCCTATGGCTCTTGAGCCTGTGATATGACCTAACTAATCATTGGTAAATTCCTTTTGCTTTAGGTATGAGAGGATATCCCAGGTTCATCTTAAATATTTCTTGCTTCAGATCTAGAATCAGTCGTTTCTTGAAAGCGCCTGGTTCCGTTTTTTATTTTTCGAGAGAGATTTTTGCCATAGGACACATGCACTCACCAGACAGCCAGAGACAGAGAGAAGGAAAGCAGGAAATCATCCCACAGGAAGGAAGGCCATGCTGAAATCCCTTCTCCTCTATTCTCCTCTCAACATTTTGGGGGCTTGCATGCACACGTGCCCGCCAGGTCTGAGCCTTGAACTGCAGTTGACCATGTGGGAGTCCAGCATCTTAACCACTATGCCATCTGCTGGTCTCAAGAAGTCTGGTTCTTTTAAATGATAAATGATCTTTAGGAACCACAGTCCTGGCAACAGAAGTGTTCATTGCTTCTAAGCGGTCATTGCTCCTAAACTTTTTCAGTAGATAGAGCTAATAATGTGTGATCTATTTTAGAGAGGAAAAACATAAATCTAGGATAATTCATAGGTTTTTATGTAACTTCTTTGATTTTATAATATGTTACAGTCATTAGGGGGACCAGCAGATGGCATAATGCTTATATTGCTGGACTCCCATGTAGTTGACTGTGGTTTGAGTCCCTGACCTGGTGGCTTAAATTCACACAGGGTGTGTGTGCATGCATGCTCAAAATCCTGAGAGGAGGTGGAGGAGAAGAAATTGTAATGTGGCCATCCCTCCTAGGGGGATGATATCTTGCTTTCTGTATTTCTCTGTCTCTTGCGAACACATATACCCTATAGCAAAAATCTCTCTGAAAATAAATAAATAAAGTCATTAGGAGAAGAAAACTGCTTCATCTTTGACAATTTTGGTTTAACTTTCCATTGTTTCTTTTTTTTTTTTTTCTTTTTTTGGAGAGGTTTTCACTATAGGGCGCGTGCGCTCGCCAGACAGACAGAGACATAGAGACAGAAAGCGAGAAATCACCCCCCAGGGGGGATGGTCACGCCGCAATCCCTTCTCCTCCATTCTCCTCTCGGGATCTTGGGCACGCACGCACACGCGCCCGGCGTGAGATTTAAGCCACCGGGCCCGAGACGCGAACCGCGGTCGACTACGTGGGAGTCCAGCGACATAGCCATTACGCTAACTGCTGGTTCCCTCCATTGTTTCTTTTTGAAAATACAGTCATGCACCACATAATGCTACTCCCTTTGCTCAGTGATGGACCTCATATACAACAGAGGTCTGGGAGGGCATATAGGCAGCACCACATTGCGCAGGTGTGTAGTGGGCTATGCCATCTAGGTGTGTGTAGGTACACCCTATGATAGTCCCACAATGAAGTTGCCTAATGATACATTTCTCAAAAAGTATCCCCGTTGTAGGGAACCAGCAGTTAGCATAATGGCTATGTCGCTGGACTCCCACGTAGTCGACCGCGGTTCGTGTCCTGGACCCGGTGGCTTAAAACTCACGCCGGGTGCGTGTGCGTGCGTGCCCAAGATCCCAAGA
This sequence comes from Tupaia belangeri chinensis, assembly GCF_000334495.1. NCBI lineage: Eukaryota > Metazoa > Chordata > Mammalia > Scandentia > Tupaiidae > Tupaia > Tupaia belangeri. Next base: position 6,538,266 of record NW_006159813.1, on the reverse strand, counting down.
GGAGAATGGAGGAGAAGGGACTGCGGCGTGACCATCCCCCCTGGGGGGTGATTTCTCGCTTTCTGTCTCTATGTCTCTCTCTGTCTGTCTGGCGAGCGCACGCGCCCGACAGTGAAAATCTCTCAAAAAAAAAAAAAAAAAAAAATGTATCCCCGTTGTTAAGTGACACGTGACTGTATGAGCCGAGCTGGGTGTACATACAGGTGTGTATACATGTTATATTGTCTCAGGTCAGCTGTACCCCACAGAATAATTACATAGAAATATTTCTCATTTTGTTATGGACATTATGGACAACTAATACCCCACTGAATGTGTCATAGTGAATTCAACTGGGCCCTTTTATAAGGTCACTGGAAAAGTCATGATGCATTTTTGTATAGAAAAGTATTCTCATGACTTTTCTGATGACCCAATATGTTTGTTTTTGTTTTGTTTTGGTCTAAATGTCTTGAAATAGATTCTCAGTAGTAGCACCATGAGGGAAAAGTGCAGGCTTCTCATTTAGCATTCTTACCAACAACAGAACATATTGTCTGACCTTTATTTATTTATTTATTTTTGCCTATCTGTAGGCAAAAAATGGATTTCTCTATAGGTTCTTTCATACAAAGTGCAAGGAGGGGATCCTTTGTTTTTAACCCTTAAATCTGGATCAAAAGTTACTGAGAAGTACATAAGAAAAGCAAGTAAAAATGTGGGCTTTTTCAACTGACATCTGCCCTACTCTAATGAAGAATGCTGAGGTCCACAGCAAAAGGGGAGGAGGACAGGTGTTGAGTATCATCCACCCAGGCTCCATTTCCCTGACAGCAACGTGATACAGTCTTGGAGAAACATATTCTGAACCACATGTCCACCCCACATTTATCCTTCAGTTCCTACAAAGTTTCCTCCTTGTATTAACGTGATTCATTTCATTGTAATATGGTTTTGGGTTCCTTTCCTAAATTCTTCTACTAACAACTGTAATTAGCCTCAGAGTATAAGTAGATATGTGAGAAACGGAATAAGAAGATTATGATGGCCAAAGCAGAAATGCTTAAATTCAATCAAAGCATAAATCAAATATTCCTTGCAAACTTCAAATAAAATGTGAAACCAATCAAACCAACCTTGAGGAAGAGGGGACACTGGTTCTGAGCCTGGGGACAGGATGACCAAAACCACTGGGGGAGATTCTCGGCTTTGGCAGTTGACACAAAATACCCGAGGGCCAGAGGCTGTTGCTTTAGTTCCTCTGGTGCTTCCCTGGAAAGAAGACGCTCACCCTGGCTCTGAAAAACAAATGCACAAAGCATGATCAGTATCATAAAGTTATAAAAATCAACTTTTATTTATTCATTGTGCACGCCATAGTGACTAATCTCCTTGCTGGCCACATCTCATGTAAAAATGCCACATGACAGAGAAAGGTAAACAGGGAAGGCAATGTCTTTGCAGTGTGTGTATGCACACACACACACACACACACACACAGGTATACCTGACAAAGACTACAGCTCAGGCAAGAGATACCAGCAAAACAAACATTGGCCAAGTAAGTACAGATTTATTTGCTCTATTTTCTTTTCCACAGAAGGTAAAACTGTTTCACAGCATTCCTATCCAGCAAACTAAAGTGGAAAGACACTGATCCCTGAAGGCTCCACCACACTCAGACGCTCCTTCACCAACAGCCAACGAGAAACACTTGGACAGACCAGCTACCCACTCTCACCTACCACTGGTCAGGACAATGTGATCTCCACCAGCACTTGCACAGCACAGGTACTACTAACCTGCCAGCAGGGTGAGGTCTGCATGTGAAGGCACTGGACTTCATTTATAGCAACTCCCTCAATAAGGGATTCCAGTAAGAGCCTTACTATACGTCTCTGCAACTAACATTTTACTCATCATCTTTTAGCTAACTTCAAAACTGAAAAATGGGGCTGGGGTAAAATTTTTCTTTCTCTTGCTCATGAAAGAAATAAATTTATAAAAATAAAGAACTGAAAATGGATCTTTATACAATCAATAAGCTATCTGTTTTTAAAAGTCTCTGTTGAGAGTAAAAAAAAAAATCAACAACTACATCAAGTTGCATTGCTTCTGAGATGGTTAAAAAATAAAAACTTAATGCCACCTTAAGTACATTCTTTCTCCTGTTGTAATGTCTTAACTGGACATCAAAGAATGTTTAATGGTTCAGAAAAAGGAAATGTTGAAAGCCTCTTGGAGGTCACCTGGCTGCAGGTGTTCAGTATGGAAAAAGGCCACCTGATCGGCTTCTGAACAACACTGTATAAACTAACATTCCATTTATGACTTTAGAATTGGGGATCCAAAAAGGGAGAGAACACAGCACACCTGTTTCTCACAAAACTAACATTACGCTTCTATTACCAGTTCTTTGTTAATGAATAAACTAAATTACAACAGCAGGTACTGGGAGGTCATTGCTATTATTTCTATTTCACAGATAAGGTAACTAAGGCTAAGAAAGGTTAAGTTGGCTTGCTTGAAGTCACTAAGTTGGCACCCTGCAGTCACCGTTCAGAGCTGTCTTTATCTGACTCCAGGACGTGCATTCTTAACTGCTATGCTACCTGCCTTCAAAATGCACATTAGTCCTAATTTAAAGCTATCTCGTGTAAAATTTGTCCTTTAGGTTCCAATCACAACAATCTCCAATGAACAAATAAAATGTCAATACCAGGTAAATAACCACAAAGTAAAAATAGACATTTAAAATCTCTTCCTTCCAGAAGGTGGTAGTGGGGACAGGCAGAAACATGAGGGCAGTATGAGTTGTCCTTCCCTGGTTTCACTTGCTCTGTGACTAAACTAAGCTTTAAATCTTCTTTCTCTTGATCATCCTTCAATGCATTTAGTGTAGGCAATTAAAGTCCCACCCAATGGAAATCTAAGTCCTGTAAGTCCGTCTTTGTGTCTAAATAAATGTGTGTGTGCAGGGCTGCTTATATTTGTTCAGTCTAAAATACTAGACATACAGCTATTTCTCTAGGTCTTAACCCCTTAATCTCATAACATTTTAAATATAAAGTACAATACAATGCTGAAGCATGATTCATCTAGCTGTAAAACAAAGTGAATGCCAGCTATGGCACTACATTTTAACTCTAAATCCCCTACTAATCTGTCTCCAATATCCCTAGCATATTCAAAGATGAAATGAGTTGAAGTGCTAGTTTTTTTTTTCTTACTACTCCAGTAAGAACCTGTACGTCTCTGTACAATCAGCTTCCTTATGGCTCTTGACTCTTGCTGTTCCTGCGAGTGGCTATAGAGGTGACCAGGACTGCATGAGGAAGGCACCAGGACATGAAAAGAGCGAAGTTGGACTCCTTTCAGCAATCCTCAACATCAATATCAACATCTTCAGGTAACAGCTCCTTTGCATGTAAAATAAGCAGGGCTGCTGAACTAGCCTCTTAAAAGCCAGTGTTTTTTGGGGGGGAAACAACAAAAACCTAGGAAGCAACCAAAACTAATTTGTGCTAAGGAAACAATGCACAGAACCCCCTGAACCTATAACAGGACAGTTCTTACAAAATATATTCACCATGAACAACACACATCTCTTTCAAATTCCTGCCTTCTATTCAAAATCCAACTGCAGAGTCATCTTCCCATGCTTATTTCCCTTGTACTAGAGAATGAGACCATTAAGAAGAAAGGTGCCATGTGATAAAAAGACGATTATATGTCAGGAGAATTGCTTTCCTGAAGGTTGTGGTTGTTTTAACCACCTACCTCATTCACATCGTCCTTACCCGACTATGCTGGAAGTGAGAGCCCACACCAATTCCAGAAGGAGAGCCTGGGGAGGGAACTGGGGAGGAGTTGGGAGAGGAATGGAGGTTCCCAGTCATCAATATGCCAATATCATTGTCCATATCGTCTGGGAATGGGAGGTCAACAAACATATCATCTAGAGGGAAGGAATAAAAAAAGCACAAAAATTAAGATAATCCATACCCACAACCTAACTAGTATGTTTTTAGCCTGTGACTGCTGTGAGCACATGTGTTAACAACTAAGTAAGATCTAATGAATGCCTACTGGGTGCAAGGTAGCTGTAAATCATTCTTTCATTTCACACTCTATCCAATGATCTCCTAGCATGAAGTGTTAACAGAATGGAGAAATAAAGAACATAACATAAAACCCCACACTCTCTGTAGCTTCCTAAAGCATATAAGAATGGCAAAACAGCTAAAGAAGCCATTTAATTATTAAACAAAGTTAAAGTTGACACCATCCAAGAAGAAAGCAGTCTCCATCTATGCATCCAATTAGCACCAAAACACCAGAGGCTGAATAAATGCAGGTTAATAGGTGGGAATTTGCCCTGAAACTAGAGGCCTACTTCAAATGTAGATCAAAGAACAGGTTTTCATTAGGAAATACTTTACATATAAAAGAAAGGTGTGCTCTGAGTAATATATTCAGAAAAGTATAAAAAGGGAACCCAGAACCCAATTGCTATGAACATTTTTGCTATGATTCTTCCTATTTCTCAAAAATATGGCAAATGGATGCATAATATGGAGCATTTTACAGTTTATAAATAACTCCATTTTAACAAATGCCTCAACAGATTTGGGAATAAAAAAATTCCATTGTGACTAATCAAATAGGAGTCACTCTATAACAAATTAGATTTCCAATTACTAGCTGAACGAGGGCTCTCTCTTTATATTGCCTAATATGTCATACATTTCAAATCAAGATCAGCAAATATTTATTGAAAAGTGACATTCATGTGCAGGTATCATTTTTTCTTTACTGAAAAACAGAAGGAAGTTGATTACCCAAGAGACCAAAGTATTTATTTTGTCTTGAAAAAATAAAGACAAAGTATGAAACCCAAAGACTAAAATTTCAATCTCTTCACATTTTATATGTCATTAATTACAACACAGAAAAACTTGCAGCAGCCCACATTCTACCTCTGTGTCTTATTTATAGATGTGAGCCTTCTCTACCCAGGGCCATCCACTCACCATTGTTGGGGCTAAATCCATCCTCGTTGGGATAGTTGGCTGGAGCCACCTGGATGGTTGACGACGTTGGGAACACCAAGATGTGTGTACACGAAGCATCTTGAGGGGTGTTAAGCTGAGATGACTGCATGTTCAGTGCAGTACTTCGGCCAAAAACAGAGCCCATTGTGACGGCATCTTTACAGAAAAACAAAACACTACTTTATCAATTCCCCTGTGCAGCAGCAAGCAAACCCAGACAAGAGGTTTTCAGAAGATGATCTGGGGAGTGTGAGTCTAATGTAACTATGCAAAAGATACATATTCAAAGTTGATCCCTACCGTTTAAATATCTTCAAAGTAACTGACTCAGTGTACAGCTACCATAACGTAAACCTCATTTCACACTAGAAAGGTTAGGATAAAACTGGGCTGAGTCTACCAAATATTCCTTAGTTATTTATATAAGAGATATTTCTATAAGTAAATCCCACACATTTTCTTTGCTTCTGTGGTTGCTCAGAATTTATAAAGCATTGTTCCCCTAAAATGGTAACAATCCTATAAAATGGTACCATTAGCTATAACATTTATTAATGCTTGCAACTTGCCAGCTTTTGTGCTAAACTCCTTATTCATGTCATATCATTCAATCATCACAGCCACCTCTAGATAGGACCTATTATCCTCACTTTACACAAGGACAAAGAAGTGACATAACTGTCCAGGTGGCGCAGGCAATGGAGGTGACCTAAGGTCTGACGAGCAGGCTATTAGGGGATCTCTGTCTCTCACTGTATCATGACAAGTAACCCCATTCTCACATCACAACACTACTGACTTCTGCAGGGAGTGAGTGAAGAGGGTCTCCTTAACTATTAGATGGCAAAACTAAGTTATGAAAGGATAAAACTGCTCAGCTATAAAATTATGGAAGAGCTTAGTTGCTGGTTTTCCAGAACCAACCAGATTTCTGAAAACGCCTGTGGCCACACGTTCTGGCTATCCAGGTGCTTACACATACTAGGGTTTACTGTGTGCCAGGCACCATGCTAAATGCATTCTCCTTACTTGCCTCATCATCCATGCTCAACCAGATCACAGATTCTAATACCCTTTCAAGGCTACTTGGAGCTTCTGCCAAATACCTGTCTACAAAAAGATATTCACACACATATCATGCTGTGTCTCCTTTCACATTTTTTTTTTTTTGAGCATGATCTTCTAAGGGCTTGCAATCCTAGCCAGAACTTAGTTTCTCTCTAAGACTATGTCAACAAAGATGATAAAAATTCCAAACTAAGCCCCTTGGAAGCAATCAAATAGCTTCCATTTTTGAGCCCAAATTACAATCTTTTCTTGCAGGAACGTAACACTATACATAATGAAGATGTATTCTGCACTTGCCTGTGGACTTAAGTTAGAAAGGACTGAACTGATGAGACACCAATTAAAGATGACAAGAGGAGATCTACCTGGCATCACTACAAAGGAGCCCTGGGGCTCCATGGCAACCAGGCAGGCACTAAGGATAGAAGGCGAGTCTGCAGCGGAGATCCCACACATCCGGCACACATCCTTGAGCTGTTTGCTGATTGTCTGCAGTGAACATTCGCCAAGGAGGATGCTCCAATCTGAAATAGAGTCCCACAGTCAGACACAGTCTTTAGATGTTTATACTGGTTTGAGTTTCGAGTTTGTTTGTTTTTATTTTTTTAACCAGTTTTTGCCTAGTAACTGAAATTCCATGATTGGACCTTAAAGGGGCTATGACTTCATATAGATTCCCCCTCTCTGCTGCAAAGCACATGTTGCTTGATGTCTATGACACTTCATTAATAGAGAAACAAGGGCTGGTATTCTGTGATCTGAAGTCAGGTCTGGAAAGGCCTCTGGGAGTCCAGGGCAGCCCAGGTAGACCCGGACACTCAGGATGCTATCCCAAGATGTTATCAGTGTTAACTGCTGTAGCCTCTCTCCCTCAAGTCCTGATTCTTTCACCCCCTACCAGCACTTGTCTTCTATTACAGCACAGGTAAGGGAGAGAGCTTGGTTTGTTTACTCTTGCAGGTTGGTTGTTCCCACAAGACCACCCG
>NW_006159813.1:6530455-6530682 GCF_000334495.1 Tupaia belangeri chinensis | reverse complement strand
AACAGCTCTTAGAGTACCCCAGAGAGCTCATAAACAATGGGTGCCAGGGAGGGGCTTCGAATGAGGCCATGATGATAGCTCAGACTGAAAAGTGGGCACAAATTTCCCATCTGCTTATTGCCTCCAAAGGAAAGCACCATGTTGAGTCAGATAACTGTTGGGAATGATTCTAGCAGTCTGGGGAGTAAAAAGCACTTGGTCTTCACTGACCTCCCTGATGCTCACAA
>NW_006159813.1:6507623-6530429 GCF_000334495.1 Tupaia belangeri chinensis | reverse complement strand
AGTTCCTCTGGTGAGACACCAACCTACTGCAGGCTCCTCTACCTCCGAGCATTTTTTTCAAACAGGCTATTTCCCTTTAAGAGCAGGAGGATGGAAATATAATCTTATATTCCTAATGAATTTCAAACTAGAGTGGCTGAAATAAAAGTGACCAGGGACATGAAGAATGTATGTTTGAAAACTACAGAAAAATCAGACAAACATGGGCTTCTGTACTTCAAATCAAATAAGAAAAGGCAAAGTGAGTGTTTCATCACCAACACTCTGGAGATAAGGACAGAAATTCACAAGCTGTCTCCAAAATCTAAGGGCTGCTCTCTGACACTGCCCCACAGGTGTGCAATGTGACACACACCCAAAGGAAGGAGGTGTAAACAGGTAGCCTGTACCCTAGGTTCTTCCTCTGTTTTTTATTCCTGAACGTCCTTTGCTTTTTCAGTCTTTGGTAGGCTCCTCTAGTCACACTTACACTCCTCTGCTCTAAAAGATAAGGAAGAAGAGTGTGCACGTTCTAAAAATCCTGAAAGAGATTGTCTTAATAATTTTCCAAAACATCAAGTGATTAGATCACTAGACTCCATTTTTTATCTCCCCTTCTTCTTTCCTATTATATTCTAACTTTCCCCAAGGGTTAAGAATAGCTTAAAGCCTTTAAGAAATAAGATTGACTCAAAAGTAGAGTGGGGAGGAAAATAGAAATTCTGACAGAAATAAAAAGATGAATCCCCTAAGGTATCAGCCCTCCAGGCTATTGATATAAGATTCATTATAAGTACGATATTCTTTTAAAAATGAAAAGGGTCATAGTTTCTATCAATAATCTACAGTACAACTTATTACTTGAAAATTGTGTTTAACAGACACTTAAGAAAACATTTATTTAATATATGTTATGTAATAGTAGCATAAATCTTTTAACCCTGAAATTTTGATACAAATTTAATTGCACTGTGGGAAATGGGCTGCATTTCCTACAATGCAAGTTTTATCTATGTCAGTGGTTTTATTATACGGATGCCACAAAAACCTAATAGCGATTTCCTGTAAAGAAATATTGAGTCATCAGAAAAAGTCATGACATATTTTTTGTTTCTCTATATAAAAATGTGTCATGACTTTTCCAACAACCCAATAATTTGCTCATTGTAAAGCAAGGGTCAGGACACTATGGTTCAGGCCAAGTCATGTGTGATGATTTTGTAAATAAAGTTTTATTGGGACATAGCCACCACCATTCATTCAGGTATTGTCTGTAGCTGCTTTGATGTTAAAATGGAATAGCTGATTAACTGCAATGGTGACCATCTGGCCTGCGAAGCTGAAAACATTTACTAATCTGGCCCTTCACAAAGAAACTTCACTGACTCTGCGCTAGTGTTTACACACAGGAATTGCCAAGCAAATCTGTGACACAAGCCTTGCTTTTATGCAGACCTGAGGACAAAACTTCTCCCTTCTACATACATATACTCCACTTCTGAGAAACAGGTCATTAATTAATACGGCTTAAAAAATAATCGAGGCCTAGTCCAATTACTCACGTAAATCTGTCCAAGCAGCTACATTAAGAGTAAGAGAGCTGGGCTCAGTGCCAGACACAGCAGCTGCTGGAGGTCAGTCCTATCGTGTTAGTTACAGTTACTTTAGTGCTTCTGGGCTGACTTGATTTATTATAAGAATATAAGCAGGTAGATATATTTGGGGATTCAACTTTAAAAATTTGCTTTTTCAAGTTTCCAGACTCAGAAAGCAGCAATGTGAATAAAGAAGCTCATATTTGCAACTATTTGTCCTTGTGAAACAGGATTTTTTCTTCCTATTGTACCACCCAAATAAACGTAAACCCCCCCCACAAAACTCATCATCATTAACCACCAAATTGAAGACTTTTCTCATATAGAAAACTTCAACTATCATCTATAATCTCGAATAAAAAAAATTTTGTCTTAAAACTGACTTGTTCTTCTCACTGCCTTAATATATATTAATAAATGTTAGAATTTTGAATTTACTACCACTTTATATTAATAAAACACTTTCTGTTTAGCATATTGGGGGATTTAGTAATTAATTTTGGATAAATGATTTTGCTGATAAAGAAAAGTTTAAGAACACTGGTTTATCCTGTACATCTAAAAGAATAAGAAAATGTAATCTGCTTTATTCTTATTGCCAATTTTCAATTTTCTCCCCTAGCTCAGTTAATGACACTTCTCAGCCCTTTCCCTGTTTCCTGCTTCAAAAATTTCTCACCTTTAAGCTCCCCATGGCCGAGACGCCCAAGTCGCCCAATTACAACTCTCCAGGGTAGAGATGTCATTTGGACAATCCCTATGCACCATTCCCATAACTTCTGTAGTCCAATTTTACGTGCAGATACTTTACTCCTCCGTGACCTTAAAAAAAAGAAAGAAATCAGGAAGAGACTCCTAAATGCATCAAAGTTATCACTTAATAAAACAAACACAAGAAAATTTCAAAGACCCTTCCCACACTGTACCCACAGCGTTTTGAGAGGCAAGCTGGAAAGACTCCATCAGAGGAAAGGCATGGCATCAATCCACAGACACTGTGAACATCGGGCTGCTCACCTGTTTGGTAAAGCGATATTTACAATGCAGGTCTCTAACAATTCCCCATGGAGGTCCGTGCAGGAAGCCAAAAGCCAGCGCTGGTCGTGAGACAGACAATAGCCCACAAAGAGCACGTTGTACTTCTGGCTCGCCTCACCAAACGTCTCTCCCAGCTCTGTCTGCTTGTCTTTGATCGGGGCCAGTATAAAGGGAGGAGAGTAAAGCTGGATTGGGCTGGGCCGCTGGAATCGAAATCAAAACCAGTATCAGCACAAAGCCATGCAACTTGATGTTGACAAGACATCCCAGAACATCAAAGAGATCCATAGGGGAAATGACAATAGATGGCTTCCCTCTTTCCCCATATCCCCAATACTATATACATAGACAATTACATAACACGGGTAACAAAGACTGTTTAAATAATGTAGGGTAGGAAACCAAACCAAGCCAACATTTCCTTATTAAAGATACATTTGTCATTAGGAAAGTAGAAATTGAAACCATAATGAATTAACATTACATACCCATTAGAATATCTAAAATAAGAAAGACAGAAAATACTAAGTATTGGTGAGAATGTGGATCAATCAGACCTTTTATATATTGCTGGTGCTGTAACTCCTTTAGAAAAGTATTTGAAAATATCTGCTTAAGTTAAAGAAACATGCCCCCCCCCATGATCCAACAAAATCCACATAAATGTTTGCCAAAGGACAGGTATAAGAATATTCACATCAATACTAATCCTAACACAGGTTTAGTATCCTTTATCCTAAATATCTGGAACCAAAAATGTTTAGGATTTTTTTTTTCAGATTTAATATTTTTTCCAAATTTTGCAATATTTGCATGTACATCATGAGATGTACATCCCATCTTGGGGATGGGACTCAAATCTAAACATATCCTTCATTTTTATTTCATATAAATCTTACACATGTCCTCCAAAGATAATCTTCACACATATTTTTGGACTTCAGTGTTCTGACTGCAACACACACAAGATCAGGTGTGGAATTTTCTATTTGTGTTGGAAAAATTTTACATTTTTGAGCATTTTAGAATTTAGATTTTTTCAGAGTAGGGATGTTCAACCTGTATTTCCAAACCTCTAGGTCCAGGAATAGAATCAAGGTTGGTCAGCCATTTGGTAGTCCAATACCTTAAACACTATGCCACCTGGTGGCTCCTACCTCTGGCAAAATTTGGAGGAAAAAAAAGTAATCATTATTCTTACCTAGCTGGCCCACAAGTACAAGGTACCAGCTGGGATGAGCCCACAGCCACAATTGCTGATCCCTGAATTACATAGCATAAGGCACAGTAAAAACAAGATGACAGATTTTTAAAGCTAAATGATTAATATTCTAACTCAATTAGGAATAATCTAACCCATTCTAGGGATTCAAAATTCAATTTGATCAAATTACAAAGCTAATCAACTGGTCACTAATCTCTTCACTCTCCACCCGAGAAAGTCTATTCTTAAGTTTATTTATCAAGGGAACTAAAAATATATATCTCTATAAAAGCTTTGTACACAACAGTTCAGAGCAACATTATTCACAATAGCCGAAAGTGGAAAGATTCTAAATGTCCATCTGTTAATGAATGAATAAACAAACTGTGGTATATCCATGTAATGGAAAATTTAGCCACAAAAATGAACTGATATATGCTATGGTGCAGATGAACCTCAAAAACATGCTAAGTGCGGGAACCAGCAGTTAGCGTAATGGCTATGTCGCTGGCCTCCCACGTAGTCGACCGCGGTTCACGTCCCGGACCCGGTGGCTTAAAACTCAGGCCGGGCGCATGTGCGTGCGTGCCCAAGATCCCGAGAGGAGAATGGAGGAGAAGGGATTGCGGCGTGACCATCCCCCCTGGGGGGTGATTTCTCGCTTTCTGTCTCTATGTCTCTCTCTGTCTGTCTGGCGAGCGCACGCGCCCTACAGTGAAAATCTCTCAAAAAAAAAAAAAAACATGCTAAGTGGGACAAATCATTATATATCAAAAGATATATTGTGATTCCATTTATAAAATGTCCAGAATAGACAACTATACCCAGACACAGAGTATTAATAGAGACTGGTGGTTACCAGGAGCTAGAGAGAAAGGAAAATGAGGAGTTACTGCTAATGGATATGAAGCCTCTTTCAGGACTGATGAAAATGTTCTAAAATAAGATAATGATGGTGGTATGACTTTGTGAATATATTAAAAACCAAAAAACTATACAGTTAAAAAGGTGAATTTTATGATATGTGAATCATGTCTCAATTAGACTATTATTTTAATGAAAAAAGAGTCCAAGTGAGACTGTCTGAAAAGTTTTGTGTAAAACAAAAGGGTAATAAATTCATACACTTCAGATGCAGCAGATAGCCTGTAATATATCACTAGGAAAATATGATTTCCAAACTGCTTTTTGTTGTTTGTTTGTTAGAGATATTTTTGCTATAGGGCACATAGCACCTGCCAAGAGACAGAAAGTGAGAAATCACCCTCCCCCCCAGGGGGAGGATGGGCATGCCACAATCCCCTCTCCTCTGTTCCTCCTGGGATCTTGGTCACAGAGTACACACGCCAGGCATCAGTTTTAAGTCGCCAGGTCTGGGACTTGAACCATGATCGATTACGTGGGAGTCCAGTAACGTAACCATTACATAATCTGTTGGTACCTCCAAATGGTTTTAAGATGACAGATATTTTCCACCAAAAACAAAAGTGATACGAGCAACTGGACTTCTCCAAATACTTCTGTGATAAATAATAAAACACAGATCAGAATTCACAGGAACAGGGACCTAGCTGTTCTGTTCACACTGTGTCTTGATCCGAGCACCTCACATGGCACTTGGCATGCAGCAGGTGCTCAACTCTTATTTACTGAAGGAAAACATGATATTCTGACTGCAGACTGAGGCAAGGCCACACTGGTCAACTAACCTCTATGCAGGTGAACTTTGTATAAACCGTGGCAAGCTTGTATATTTGACTCTTTTACTTTTAATAAATTTTTATCTCTTATTTTAAGCAAAAGGTAATATAAGCATACTACTTGATGCCTTTTGCCATTTACTGTAATCTAAGCCTTAATTTATTTCATGAACTCCTGACGGTGTTCTACCACTGTATTATAACCTTAAAATATTTATACCTTAAGATCTTAGCAGATAGTCAGCCTCTACTCTAGACTATGAAAATGCACAATCTTTCAATTATCACTTGAAATTGCGATGACTTACCAAAACATCAAGAAATGATTGCATCTGAATTACAGAATAATCACAAAGAGAAAAAGAACAGAAGGAGTCTATGCTAATAAAGAAAGGTAATAGGGGATCAGCAGTTGGTGTAATGGCTATGTTGCTGGACTCCCATGTAGTCAACCACGGTTCAAGTCCTGGACCTGGTAGCTTAAACTCACGCCGGGCGCGCATGTGTGTGTGTGTCCAAGATCCCAAGAAGAGAGTGGAGAAGAAGGGATTGCAGTGTGGCAATCGATTGCGGGGTTGCCCTCACCCCCCGGGGGGTGATTTCTCGCTTTCTGTCTCTCTCTGTATTTCTGGCGAGCACACAAGCCCTGTAGCAAAAACCTCTCAAAAAAAAGGGAGGGGAGCAATAATTTGTAATAGTAGAGGCAAAATAAGGAACAGGTAAAGACAAATTAATTTTTTAAGTCCTAATAAAAGCCAGTAAAAAAAATAGATGAACTGCTCAAAAAGTGAAAAATTCAGACTCAACAAGTATACTCAACTAAAACTTCCCACATAGAAAATTTTACCTAACACCACAGGGAGTGGAGGTCAGCAGCTGAGCAGTGTTTTCCTGTGGGACTATGCTGACCCGCACAAGCTACAACCAACAAGGTTGTAACTACCTACATCAGATTTAACTTCCAAGGTTTTCCTTATAAAAGAGATAGCATTTCACAGAGTTTTCCAGGAAATCTTACGCTACTAACTCGCATCAGTAGTTGTTGGTATCTGAGTTCTCTTACATGGTTGACCATGTGAGTTCTGTCCTTGTTAACCACTAGGCTGCACGGCTGGCCCAAAGCTTAAAAATGTTTACACATTGCTTTGTATACCTCTCTTCAAGATAGAGGGATTAGAAAACCAAAGGCAGTGTAAATTTAAAATATATATAAATGTATAAGAAAAAAGAGGGCAAAAGATACAATCAGGAAATTGACAGAAATAAAAGTAATCTTAGGAAGGAAGTTTAACCTCATTAGTAATCTCTGATATGTAAATTAACATTGAAATTATAAGGGCTGGCAGGTGGCATGGTGGTTAAGGGCACTGGATGTCCACATGGCTGACCACAGTTCAAGTCTGGACCTGACAGCTTGTTTTCTCACTGTCCCAACTCTCTCTCTCTTTCTCTTTCACTTGCTCACTTTCTCACTCTGTCCTTCTCTGGTCAAAATAAATAAATAAATAAATAAATAAAGTTAAACAAAAAATAACTCTTAAAAAAAGAAATGATTTCATAGCTACAGATTGGCAAAATATTAACTGTCTGATAATACATATTGTCAAGAATATGGGCAAGTGAGAGCTTTTTACATGCTGCCGGTGGGAGTGCAATACAATATAAAATTTAAAAGCACAGAAGACAATCTTAGATGATCGTAGGTACTATTACTAAAGTAAAAGTCAAATAAGACAGAAATGCCAACATTAATGTACTGAGGAATGGAACTGGTGAAGATGATAAATTGTAATTAAATATTTGTTAAAAAAATATCTAACAAATATGACAAAATGATACTTATATTTATTCCAATTTGGGTGTTAAGAATACGGGTACACACAAGGTGTACAACAATTATACGTAAACCAGAAGTCAGAATAAAAAATACTGGGGGGCAAAAAAAAAAAAAAAAAAAAGGAGTGCAGAATTTTTGCTGAAAACATGTTTGGCAGGACCAGCAGTTGGCGTAATGGCTATGTCGCTGGACTACCATGTAGTTGACCACAGTTCGAGTCCCGGACCCGGTGGCTTAAACTCACGCCCGGCACGCGTGCATGTGTACCCAAGATCCCAAGAGGAGAATGGAGGAGAAGGGACTGCGGTGTGGCCATCCCCCCTGGGGGGCGATTTCTTGCTTTCTCTCTGTCTCTCTCTGGCTCTCTGACGAGTGCACGTGCCCTATAGCAAAAAGCTCTCCAAAAAAAAACATGTTTAGCTTTGGTGTTTTAAAGTTCCCCTTGCATCTGTGGCAAGTAGGTTTAAGACAATGGACAGCAAGGTGTCTCCTCCTACACAGAAGCGCTGAGATGGAGAAGCAGCTCCCTGTAAAAGTCTGCCTGAGAAAACGAGGGACCCTCAGAGGAAAAACACACTCACTGCTCTCTCCAGATACGAACCAGAGCTGGGGCAGGCAGAGAGCTTAGGTGTATGACACAGACTGCCTTAGAAAAACAAAGAACAAAGTGAACTTAGAAAATCTGAACATTAGTAACTAAAAGCAATAATTACTGTTGCCCTAGGTCCTATTATTAAAAAATATCAAGAGTTTATAACTTGTCTTTTATTTATATATTTATTTTTTTGAGAGGTTTTTGCTATAGGGTGCATGCACTCACCAGACAGACAGATACAGACAGAGACAGAAAGCGAGAAATCACCCCCCAGGGGGGATGGCCACTCCGCAATCCCTTCTCCGTTCTCCTCTCGGGATCTTGGGCATGCATGCACACGCGCCTGGCATGAGTTTTAAGGCACTGGGTCCGTGACTTGAACCGCGGTCGGCTACATGGGAGTCCAGCAACAGAGCCATTACGCTAACTGCTGGTCCCAAACTTGACTTTTTTTGAAAACTTTTAAAAGTTCAGTTAAGTATTTCCTTTATTTTAACATAAGGATAAAAGAAATCTACAAACTCTTATAGAAAGACAGAAGACCAATCAAGCAACCAGCTTATCTTGTCTAATCTCTGGGTTAGACAAACACTCTCCTGGCTTACATTTTGGTAAAAAGGAACTCTCTTTTTGCAAGTTACTGCCCTGCCTTTACTTACCTCTGGGTTCTTGAGGGTCATCTCGATGCTGGCTGCAGGCCCGAATCCTGTGAGGGATTTGATGTGGATCTGTGTAGGCAGAGGTCGCCTGCACTGGCAGTACACTGAGAATGCCATGGACTTCAAGTACTGAATGTAGAAAACTTGCTCATCCTTCATTGTCTGCAGCATGTACTGGCAAGGCACAATCTAAAAACACAAGATAAAAACACCAGCAATGAAATCTAGTACGGTAACAAGAAAACTAGAAAATGAGACAGCAAGAGGTCATTCAAAACATACCACGGCCAAACATAACATAGCTAAGTGAATTTTATGACATGTGAACTCTTTCTCGTGATATAAAATCTTATATCTTAAAAGCAGTTTAAGAAGTACAGCAATTAAAGAAGAGGTACCATTACGTTAGAAAAGTTTTACTGTCACTTAGAAAGTACCCTGTTCCTAACTTACGGGTAGATTCTTAATGTATTGTCGCTGTGTCCTAAGAAATGTAAAAACAGGCATTTTCATAAATCTCTCAATTTTACTTAAAAATCAAGAAAAACTATGAACGATCTATTCTAATAATTGTAATTCCAACCTTTTAATTTTGCCTGATAGTTTTTGTTGCAAGTGACATTAATATAAAACTCAAGGTGTCACTTTTCATCTCTGTAAAATGTTTTTTTTTAAATTAAGTTGGCAAGGATGCAATGAAAATAAGCATGCTCATTCACTGCTAAAAAGCAAAGTAAATAAATATAACCTTTTCAAAAATGAATTGAGCAATACACTGCAGTATCTCCATCTAAGAAGCTTTTTTTAAAAGAATTATTTTATTTAACTTTATTTATTAATTTTAATTTGACCTTTTGACCCAAGAGGGACAGAGAGGGAGAGAGAGAAAGAAAGAAAGGAAGGAAGGAAGAAAGAAAGAAAGAAAGGGAGAGAGAGAGAGAGAGAGAGCGAGCAAGCTGCCAGGTCCAGGACTAGAACCATGGTCGGCGATGTGGGAGTCCAGCACCCTTAACCGCCATGCTACCTACCAGCCCCTAAGAAACTACTTGTAAAAATGACTTGAAAAGGGAAAAGTATCTATAAACATGTTCACCATAACTTTATTTATAATGGTGAAAAAGTAGAGACCTGGTTAAATACGGAAAATTTGAAGTCACTGAAAACATTCCTTGTGAACATTTTAAATAAGGTGGAAAAAATATTTGTGAATAATGTTAAGGAGAGGAAGACTAAAAATTATGTGATCTCAACTGTGTAAACAAACGTAGATGAAAGGCTGGAAGTACACCAAAGTGGGGAGATGATAGCTGAATCCAGAAGGCAGATTATGAATATATTTCCTTTCATACATTCACATGCTTCCAATTCATGAACCCACATTTCCTTTCAGAAAAACAACAAAGGTATAGGATAAACTTGCAAACAGTAACCTGGAGAATGAAAGAATTTCTCATATGCTCAGGTAAATTATCCAGCATTTCTGTGTAGCAGCGCATCAGGCTCAACAGCCAGAAGTTCCCGGACGTGGAGTCTTCCTCGGCGGTGTACGTGAACGGGTCCACCATGTAAATGACGACGGCCGGAGGATAGGCCTGGCTGTCTGCGGAATCAGGCTCTGTGGGAATTCCTATCCTCTCCCTTTCTGTAACACTGGGGAGACAGTCGATTGTGAGATGGCAAAATAAATGACACAAAATAAACCAGTTCTAGAGCACACTGGCTCCTGGACAATGATTACAAATTAAATCTAACAATGATATGTATCATATTGCCAAAATGAAGGAAGCCACGACAGTTGGCACCACGGGCAGACAAAAATGGCAATATACTCTTCCAAAATGGGAGATTTCTTTTTCAACTCCCCTGTCTTTTCTGTGGTTATCCTGCTTTACACTAAATTGTCAGTAAGTTAAAAAGTGTAGTAATAATAAACGTATGAGTCATAGTAAGTTAAAAGTCTCAGATTTCTTAATGTAACTATAGATGGACATTGTCACTCCACACTTGGAAAAAGAGAAAGCAATTGCTCTATTGGATTTAGACACTCAGTGAGGCTGAGCGGGGAGAGAAGGGTACAGAAAAACAGTAGCAAAGGGGCCTGAGCCAGAACTTCTTGTTCCGATGAGGGAGGAACGTACCTTTCTTGTCCATCCTGTGAGGGCTGAGAGGAGCTCTGCCCGGGCTCAGTGTCACCACCACAGCCCATGTTCCCTTGCGTTCTATCCGTCGAACTGCCTCCGGTGCTGGGGTTTTGCCCTCCAACACTACCAGTGAATCCTGAAGAGGTAGTGCTTATCTGGCTAATACCCGGAGCAGAGGCAGATGATGAGGCCGGTGGCACAGAGGAACCAGATGCAGAACTACTTGCTGCAGGGTTTGCAGAACTACCATTAGAGGTGGGGTTAAATGCACTGCCAGCTGCGGGAGCTGCCGATCCTGAATTTGAAGCTAAAGGCCCAGCGTTCCCAGGCGTGGCTTGTCCCTGTGCTGCTGCTGCTGGTGGGGTCTGGTATTTAGGTGGTATCAACAGGCTGCTATCGAGCTGCAGAGTGGCTAAATAAGGTGCTGAAAGAGGACATGCAAAGAGGGGACTTCAGTGATGCTCTGCATTGTCAGAATCAGAAATTCAGACTGGTCACCTTGTTAAAAATTATGCTTTCAGACTGCAATTTCCTGATTACAACACTAAAATACTATCTTCTCCACACTTGAAGGTGCACTTACATATATTCTGCAAATAGAGAAATGCACACACAGCAACTCGATATTCTATAGAAGCCTTATTTGAAAAGAGAGAGAAAATTAATCACTAATACTCTCCTCTCAAAATGATTCCATATGGTCTTCTCTGAAAAATAAGAAGCTAAGTATTCCCAAGCCACCACGGTACATTACATTCCCATGCATAACAGGGTTTGCCAACTTCTAAGATTCTTTTGAGAATATAAATTAAAATGATGAAGTTAATACCAAGTCTGCTGCTAAGCTTCCAAAATGTGGAGGAATTAGATATAACTTCCTTAGGCAATTTTAAATAGTTTTAAAAGAATATCTGTCCACATGAAAATTAGTATTAAAGTACCCAGAAAACAAAAATCGGAGCTGAGTAAGTGAAGTCGTGAAGGTTAACACTACCCGAGACAGAAGGATTATAATGCCATGCCTGTAAAGGGGATGGACTTGCTATTTTACTTCTCCAACTCTATTTGGCTGAATAAATTCCCATTTACCTAGGTGATGGCGGCAAACTTGCGCATAAAGTTTGAGTCTGGAATGATTGTCATTCTCCTCACTGCTCCACGGCTGGTTAAACCACTCGCTCACAAGCTCATCCGTCAGCTTCTGGGCCACGGTCTTCCCCACGCGCATGATCCCGTCGCGCAGCACTTTGCAGATGGGCTTGTGCTGCCCGAGCCTACACATCTGATACCACAAACAGGATCGTTACTTACAGCAGCGTCCCCACTCGCACTCAGTACTAGAGTTAGCAAGGAAGATTCTCTACCTCAACACGGACACGTTTTTCTGTTTTCTCTTGGGGTTATCACATGCAATCAAACCAGCAAGAGAAGTGAGCCCTTTCTGATAATTATACTGTACCCTCACATTGCTATCTGTCCCTCCAAAATCTGAAGACACTCTGAAGAAAAATAAATATTTCTTTACCCAAGTCAATCTCTCCTGCACAGAGGGAGAGTACTGAGTACTACCTGATTGCTAATGGGCAAATAAAGAATTAACCAGATTCCTGCCTACTAAGGCTGACTGAGACATATGTCCACTAAAACCTCTTAAGTAATCCCTACTCATAATGTTTTCCCATAAGATAACATTAAAATTTTATGGGCCATCTGTTACATTGTTACAGACATTTGGAGATCGCCAATAGCAGAGGCTACTGAAGCAGTGAGTATGCTGATTACTTTTTAAAAGTAAATAGTTGTTTTAGGACAATGAGATTAAGCTATTAATCTCTGGGACACTAAATGGGTGCTTACCGCAGAGCATTAATATAATATACCTGCAAAAAGTAAACGATCTATTCACTGGCAGGAGAGCCCACATTATTATCCTTCACTAGCATTGATGAAATAAAGACTCACAAAGCCCCCACACAATCCCCTAGTGTGCATTCTTTTCCAGCAGGTGCGAGTTACTGGCAAATGAGCACCCTAGAAGTAGTTATTTGGAAACAATAGTGTCTGCACCTTCTAAAAAGATCTGGCAATCTTGTTAGGTTTTTGTACCTTATGTTGAAGGTTTCAGTCGAAAAAATGACTAGTCTAAAAACCTGCTTAGAAAAGTTTCCTATCTTATGTTAACTATGATTTAACAGTACTGTGTATTCATGGACTAGGTACTGTTCAGAGATGACCGTCCCCAAGGGTTTCCCCATCAGTGGTTTAATGCACGCCATTGTAGCACAAGTTAGTGTCTCGCTTCTTGCAACTCACTAATTTACTGGCCCATGCTTACTCATACATTTATGACAATGAATGCCCTGTTTTGAAATATTTTTTAATTTCAGCTTGGAATCTTTTAAAACAAAAAACCACTTTTGTGGGACCAGCAGTTGGTATAATGGCTATGTCGCCGGACTCCCATGTAGTCAACCGCAGCTTGAGTCCTGGACCCGGTGGCTTAAACTCATGCTGGGTGTATGTGCATACATGCCCAAGATCCCAAGAGGAGAATGGAAGAGAAGGGATTGCCACATGGCATCCCCCATAGGGGTTGATTTCTCACTTTTTGTCTCTCTGTCTCTCTCTTTCTGGTAAGCACACGTGTCCTATAGCAAAAAACCTTTCCAAAAAAACCCCAAAAGACACTATTGATATGTGTCTAATAGGCCCACCACAGTTTAAAACACCTTATAAATACTAATTTTGTTTAATTTTACCAAATTGAAACATCTTAGAAGTATAAAGAATTTACCTGGTTTTTACATTTTTATGACATTTAAAATCTGTATTAAAGTTTTAGTATTTATGCAAATGTAGTGTTAAAATGCAAAAGGGATATGACTCATTAAACTTATCTTTCAACTGAGAAATTTTCAAACTAAACATTTTTATACTGTTTTCAGGAACTCTTTGTCACCCCTTCATCTAATCAACCATTTGATCAATAAGAAGAACAAAAAACACATGTTCTTTCTTTTTGAAAAGTTTATATTCTACATAGCTACCACTTTTCCCTGGTGAGCAGCAGTTTTTAAACTCTGAGCATAAAAATGGGGCAAAGATAGCTGCTGAGATTTTAGGATGTGTGGTAAGGCTGGTAGAGGCAAGTCTTCTAATTCTAATAAAATATGAAGCCAAGACAGGAAAGCAATGCACATCCAGAAAATCATGCCAATGTAATTTTTTTCTTCAGCCACTAACTTCTTGCAAACTTTGAGATCTACTTTAAAGATATTTGTTCTTTCAAATTTAGTCATAACTAGAAATAATCAGAGAACTCATGTCATAAAAAAAAGTCTTCACAGTAACTTTCTCACCTCATATACAGCGCTCAAGTCCCTGAAGAAAGTTTTGGCTCCTTCGAGCAAGGCCTCATTTTCTGGACACACCACAATATAGGCAACATCGCGGTGGCCCCCATATGGGTCCAACAACAGCCTCTCCCAAAATGGCAAGGAGAATGGCGAGATGGTGAGGAAGTCCTTGTCATAGCCTACCAGCAGAGTGGGGATGGGCA
Organism: Tupaia belangeri chinensis; assembly: GCF_000334495.1. NCBI lineage: Eukaryota > Metazoa > Chordata > Mammalia > Scandentia > Tupaiidae > Tupaia > Tupaia belangeri. Next base: position 6,516,122 of record NW_006159813.1, on the reverse strand, counting down.
ATGGCTCAGGAGATTCTTCTGAACCTAAAACAACATGGTAGTTTAGGAAGGTGCTTGAGAGCCTGTTTTCCACAATCTGTACAATTCAGAAGTTCCGGTGCTCTGGTCTTAATTCTGGCATCTGAAATATCATTGCATGTAGACATGATACTCTTAAAAGTATTGTTCAAATAATTACATGGTTTGGATGAAGACCTTTAATTAAGCAAACCAGAACTTGACTTATAAAGGCTCAATAAGATCAGAGGCCACACCAGAACAAGTTAATTTTCCATGCAATTGTACTGCATTTCCTTTAAGATAAGGATTATGGGGCCAGCCAGTTGCATGGTGGTAAAAGGGGCTGGATCACACATGGCCAACTGCATGGTTTGAGTCTCTGACCCGATGACTTGAAAAACTAAACACACCAGATATATGTGCATGCATGTCCAAACTCCTGAGAGGAGAAATGGAGAAGAGATTGCAGCATGGCCATCCCCCTTGGCAAGAGAGGGTGAATTCTCACTTTCTCTCTCTCTTCTCCAGTAAGCACCTTTGTTCTCTAGCAAAATTAAAAAAGAAAAAGAAAAAGAAAAGAGAGAGAGAGAAAGAGATAAGTATTATTATTCTGACTATAAAGCAGACAGAAATAGTCTAGAAGTCCAACCAGATGAAAATGTAGCAGGGGATTGTAAAATGAGAAAAACCCTATAATCTTGTTAGGAATTATTTTCCTTATTGATCTGAATTGTGCCAAAATTTACTCCAAGAGTAAATGAAAAGGCTATGAAGAAAAAGATTCCATTCCGCCAGAGAAGGGAAGACCTGACATTAACAAAAACTGTCCTTCACTGAGGAGCAAAGACGACAGAAGGAACTTAAACAGGGCGAAGACTCTACCATAGGTTCCACGTCCTGCCATCTTGTGGAACTGCTGCCAGGTGAGTGGTCCCTGCACGTGCTGGATATTTTCCCAGGTCCTGCCCGTGCGCTTCTTTTGGATGGCATCTTGGAGAAAGGGCTGCAGGGACAACAGCATACGAACCACGTCTTGGGAGGAGAGCATGCTGATGTCCAGCACTGGAAGAGAAACAAGAGGAGAAAGGTTAAGGGGGTTAGTGTGCGCCTCTCTCTCGACATCAGTTTGGATCATGACAAAGATGTTACTAACTGTAGCAGATTCTAAAATAGTTCACCTAGCAGTCAAGAGGAAAGGTATTCTTCTAAATTAGAGATAATAACTGGTAATTTAGTATTCACAGTAGTAAAAGAGGGAATGTATTACTGGATATAAAGGTTTAGCGGAAGAACTGTTTAAATGTAGAAAAAATTGATAGGTCTGACTTTTTAAAATCAGCTACACCTATTTCCAAAATTCTTCATAAGAAAAGAGAGCTGCAAAAATTTCTTACATCACCTTTATTTACAAATGTCAATATTTTGATTACTTGACTACCAAAAAAAGAAACTTAAATAGAAGCTTTTAAATACATTTCTACAGGGACCAGCAGACGGTATAACAGTTACGTCGCTGGACTCCCATGTAATTGACTGCAGTTCAAGTCTCAGACCTGGTGGCTTAAAACTCATGCTGGGAACATGCATGTGCATGCCCAAAATTCTGAGAGGAAAATAGAGAGAGAAGAGACTGTGGCATGGTCATTCCCCCAGGGAGTGATTTCTCACTCTGTCTTTCCACGAGCACAAACGCCCTATAGCAAAAATTTCTCTAAAAAGAAAAAGCACTTTTCTACTATATGCTCTTAATATAAACTATCTTCACAAAATACAGAATGAGTAAACACAAAGACAATTTTCAATGTAGCCAGAAGTACATGGAAATAAGGCAGAAGCACCTGCAGGACTAAAGTCCTCTCTCTGTGTGGAGAAAAGGAGGTAAGGGATTCCTAGTTTAAGAATAAATATATTTCGGGCTGTGTATTGGTACAGCAGCAGCACAAGTGGGCCCATGTGGCAAGGCCTGGATTCATGCCCAGGGAGCTCCCTGTGTACACCAAGCATACACCCATGCCCTTGGTCCAGGTCGGCTGAGTTGGGGTGGGTCTCACTGTAAGGACCCTCCCTATTGGAGGGGTTGTCCCCACCTTATGCCTTTTGTGGGGGAAAAAAGAAAGAGAATAGATTAAGAATATCCTGGGGCCAGCAGGTGGCATTGTGGTTAAGGCTCTGGACACTCCCACATGGCCGACTACAGTTTGAGCCCCGGACCTGGTGGCTTGCTTTCTCACTTTCTCCCCTCCCTCCACCCCCCATGTCTCTCTCTCTCTCTGATTGAATTAAAATAAATGAATGAATAAATCAAACTAAATTTTAAAAAAGAATAAACATTCTTTCAGCTTGCAGTCACCTTGAGAAGGGGTTCTTAATCTAAGATTTGAAAACTCCTAAACCTCTGCTCACAACTATGCATGTGTGCATTAACATATGAGTCATTTTTCCCAGAATGAAGGGTTCATAATGCTCATCAGATTCTCAAATAGGTCTGCGGAAAGAGCTAATTAGTCTCAAGGTGGTGTGCTACGAATCCACACAGCTTGGTTCCTGAACACTCTTCCTCATTCTTATGCTTCTAGCTTATTAGAAAAGGGCATGGATAGAAATCTAAGATTTATCTACGTGGGTTCTTAAGACATTTCTAGATGTATTTCTAAATAAATAACACATAATTGCAAATTGGTGCTCCACAGAGAATCATCTTAAACTGTGGGAATGAATTGCTCCAAAAAACTTCATATACACCTGTATTTCTAGCTTCTCTGGAAAGACCAGGAGACGTGGCAAACCAGGGGCCGAGCCCCATATTTGTGCATCACCCCCACTGGAGCAAGGAGCAGCTGTCTCTGCAAGCACCTCTTCACGGTCCTCACCGGCTGTCTGCCTGGGGGTGAAGCAGTGTTAACTGCCTTTTATCTTCAAGCCTACGTTTTTGCTTTGTCTTATTTAGGTTTTTTTTTCCTTTATAAAGACAAAAAGTACTTATTCTACTTATGGCTCTATCCAAAGAGGGAAATGACAGACCAATAGACCTATACATTTGAGAAAAATAAAAGCAAACATATTTTTTGTGAACTCTATTCCTGTGCACGTAAAATAGAAAGAATGCTTTGAAAGGATGCAATTTAAGGCATTGCTTTTTGCAAATTTCTCTCCCACCTCATTCATTTATATTACCTATCTAGCACTTTCAAGCATCTTAACATTTAAGCCCTGCCCTCCCCTGCACTGAGATGCTTCACATCAAAAGATCACACCTCTCATCAGTGCACAGACTGCTTTCCTGTCCGAAGGCCATGATCTAGAAGGAACCACCCACACGCACCATCCCCACTTCTTGAGGGGAAAGGCTACGCTTTCTGTCACAAACTCAGCAGACATTAATTAAGGGTCTGCAAAGTACAGGGCGTTATGCTGGAACTGAGCAGTTACAGACATGCGTGCAAGATACTTCCTCAGGAGTCTCCATCTCCACGAAGCCTTCCTCACGTGCCTACTCAAAAAATGACCTCTGGGAACCAGCAGTTAGCGTAATGGCTATGTCACTGGACTCCCACATACTCGACCGCGGTTCGTGTCCCGGACCCGGTGGCTTAAAACTCACGCCGGGCACGTGTGCGTGCATGCCCAAGATCCCGAGAGGAGAATGGAAGAGAAGGGATTGCGGCGTGACCATCCCCCCTGGAGGGTGATTTCTCACTTTCTGTCTCTATGTCTCTGTCTGTCTGGCGAGCGCACGCGCCCTACAGTGAAAATCTCTCCAAAAAAAAAAAAAAAATGACCTCTGTCCTCTAGATATGCTTTCATTATTTTAGAGTTCAAACACTACTTAAGAACCTCTAGCACAACTATGCATGTGTGCATTAACATGGGAGTAACCGTATAAAGCCTTCTTCTCTACATGGCCAAGAGCTGGTCAGAAGCAGGGTCTATGCTTTACCCACCCAACCGTTCCCATTTGGCCTCCGTTCCCCACCACTTCAGAGAAACAGCGTTCACTATGGTCAGAAGACATGTTTAATCCTTACCTTTAAATCCCCAGCTGCATTTTAATGCTTGTTGACAACTTCCTCTTGAAACACTGGTTACCCCTGGTTTCCAAGACACCTCCTCCCTGGCTCTTCTATCTGTCTCCTTTGCAGGTCACTTCTCTCTTGGGCCTTTCACTGTCAGAAGTCAACTCAGCTCTGTCCCAGGCCTCGCCTCTTCTATGCTCCTCCAGCCCCAGAAGTGAGCTTCTCTGTGCCGCTGACCAGGATCATCCCTGACATGCCAACCACTTCTTTGCCTCTGGGCTCCAAGCCCATGTGTTTACTTGTAATCTCTACCTGATTATCTCAAAGGGATCTTTAAAACTTCCAAACTTATAAGCTTTCTCCTGAGACCTGGCCTTTCCCCACTACACCTATTTCTTTTCAGTAATTATTTATTTAATATTATTATTATTTTCATTTTTGCTATAGGGCACACACACTCACCAGAGAGAGAGGGAAAGTAAGAAAGCAAGCCACCAGGTCCAGGACTCAAACTGTGGTCAGTCATGTGGGAGTCCAGTACTTTACCCACCATGCCACCTGCTGTTCCCAAATAGTATCTATTTCTGAACTACACCACTGTCCAGTCAGATATTCAAGTAGCAAACCTGGGCACTCTCCTTAACATCTTGCTCTATCTTATTTTCCCACACTCCACCTATTACCAAGTCCTGCAATAACTCTTCATAGCTCTTAATGGCTTCCACTACTCCATCTTCTCTGTGAAGACTCTAAGCCAAGTCATTGCTTCTTATTTGTTGTATCTCAACAACCCCATAATCTCCCCAAATCCGATCCTGCAACTTTCTAATCAATACCCCACACTGTGAACAGAGTACACTTTTATTTTCTTCTTTTTTTAGAATGATTCTTAGTACAGGGTGCATGCACTCACCAGAGACACAGAGACAGACAGAAAGCGAGAAATCACACCCTGGGAGCAATACCCACACTGCAACCTCTCCTCCTCCATTCTCCTCTTGGGATTTTGGGCATGCATGCACATGTGTCTGCTATGAGTTTTAAGCCACCAGGTCTCGGACTTGAATCACAGTCTACTATGTGGAAGTCCAGAGACATAACCATTATACCATCTGCTGGTCCTTTATTTTCTTTTTTAAACATACAAATCTGATGACAACGCCTGTTCTTAGAACACTTCATTGACTTTTTATTCCTCTTCAAATGCTATTGGTACCAGCTGATGGCATAATGGCTACGTGGCTGGACTCCCATGTAGTCAACTGTGGTTCAAGTCCTGGACCCGGTGGCTTACACTCATGCCGGGTGTGTGGGTATGTGTGTGTGTGTATGTCCAAGATCCCAAGAGGAGAATGGAGAAGGGATTACAGCATGGTCACTCCCCCTGGGGGGTGATTTCTCACTTTCTGTCTCTATCTGTTTTTCTGGCCAATGCACGTGCCCTCAAGCAAAAACATCTCAAAACAAACAAACACACAAAAAGATATTACTTCCTCAAGACAGCATTCTCTGACCTCTGGACTAGAATAGTACCTCTGCCCATGTTTCATCGCTTACCATGGTTTGTAATAATATGCTTACTTTTGTAAGTGTTTGATTCATTTCTACTTTCCAGAATGCTGGGTCACTGGAAATACCATGATGCATTTTTACACAGAAAATATACATCGTAACTTTTCCAAAGACCAAACAGATTAGAAAATCCATGAAGGCAGGTGCCTTGTCTCTTTCGGTCACCACTTACGTCCCAACATGCATCACAGCGTAGGCAGTGAACGAGTCAGGGAAAACTGGAGAAGCACATTTCTTGATGCTTTTATAGCCAAATGCCAAAACCTTTGTCAACAGGAGCTTTTAATGACAGGAAAACCAGGGACCTGCCCCATGAACCCTAACACAGACTAATAATGTGACTGTCGTTGTAAGAGATACAACATATTGGGAAACCAGAGGCAGGACAAGATCAGAATGGACAGAAGGCCTCAGGGCAGAGGTAGCACGGAAACTCGACCTTGAAGAATAAGTGGACTTGAACATGCGAAGGTGTGCAAATTACCAATCTGACTGACACTCGGCTGTCACAAGTTTCTAATATGGGCTGCCTACTTGAATTAACACAAGAAGCAATTTCCAGAGAACAATTACTCTCCTCCAAAGACGTTTCAATATAAAATATCTCCCTAGCCTTTGAATTTAGGGTGAAATCCACACAGTTCTCTTGTTTTTTTTTCTTTCTTTCTTTCTTTTTTTTTTTTTAAGACATGACATTAAAAGTTTTGTCACAAAGGAAGCTTTTAAGCTACCATCACACGAGACAATTTCGGAAGTATATTCTGAGACACCTACCATTGCTGTGAGGCCAGGAGTGTACGGTGGCACTTCTCACCAGGGCTTCATCCACTTTGCCACCAGTGGGATTATCTACATACTGCCGCCCCTGCTCCAGCGCATTGAAGCATTCCGTCCAGTAATCGTTATTATCTGCTTGCACCCGGTCATAACTCCAGCTTACGCAGGGAAGAGTTTGGCGGTTGTTGGAGGAAATGTAGTCTAGGAAACTCAGAGAAGCAAATGGTTGTGTATGCTGATTCTGGAGGAGTAGGAGAAGGCTTATGGGTGGCTCCTGGGATTTTCTGGCTCCCTCCACTTGAGGGAGGAAGGTCGTCTGACACATCATTAAGCGCCTCTCCGCAGCCTGACCAATATCAGAATTCTTCCCAAAAATATCCAACTCATCTTCAAGGAAGAGTCCCGAGTTGTAGCCAAGTTTGCGGTTCATAATGGCACTAAACCCACAGGTACAGCGGTACTGGTCCTCATTGGAAGAATCAGGGATGTAAAGCCCGACATCGGCCCCTTTGATGTTCATGTTGCAGGCGCAGATGCAGCAGCTGTCAAAGTTTCTGTCTTTAAAGATATTCATCACAGAATCTGAGAGAATCAGGGTGACGTAGAGACTGTGGGCTTCAGGGATTGGCTGCATGGTGGCAGGCTCCACAGAGTTAAGGGGCCGCGTGGTGGAGGGGGTAGACGCTGGTGACCCCTGATCGGTGCTGTCATATTTAACAGACCCTTGACCACTGGCAGTGCCCCCACCTCTGGGAGTTCTTGGGGTCCTGGGGGTTCGTGGCGTGGGGACAGAGAAGCGAGGGGTGGCTGGAGAGGGTAGGACCCCTGCCCCACTGTTGCTGGCTGGGGCAGCACTGTTCAACGTCACTGGCGTGTTCATCTGTGGGGTGTTCAGATAGTCTGGATCTGCTAAGCTCCCGACACTAGGCACATTACTGCAACACAATGAAGGCACCGAGTGAGAAAGGGTACATGTCATGGATGCCAGGCACACCAACGATCACCCCAACCACGTACAGTGCATTTCTCATCATGTGGTAGGCCATCGAGTTAAAAAAAAAAAAAAAGGGGGGGACACAAAGCAGTCAGTGCAGTTGCAGAGAAGTAGGAAGTAAGGTCAATCATTTCAAACTGTACTTTCTTCTACTTATTCCACATTCATGAAATCCTCATCCTAACCTCTTGAGGGAACTTGAATTTTTCCCCCCAATTTGCTTTAGGGCGCATGTGTGTGTTGAAAAGACAGAGAAGAGAGTGAGAAATGAACTCCTGGGGGGATGGCCATGCCACAAACCCTTCTCTTCCATTCTGCTCTTGGGATCTGGAGCACGCACACACACATCCCCAGTGCGTTTTTAAAGCTGCTGGGTCTAGGACTCAGACTGCATGGTCAGCCCCGTGGGATCCAGCTGCCTTAACCACTACACTACCTGGCCAGTCAAGGGACGTTTACTATTTTTACACGAAAACGTGATGCTGGGTTTGGTCCACAGAATTTTAAGAACTGTGAACTACTAAATGGAACTTCAACATAGAAGTTCAGATGCTGAATTAGCTAGAGAACCACAGCATAAAATTTCCATCTAATTTGCAATTACATTTTTGTCATTTTTTTTTTGAAATTGAAAGTCTGCCAGTGTACTTGTTCTCTGAGGCTATAATCTATATGCGATACTAAAGTAAGTATAATCAAATACACATGAAATTCTAACATTTTTCTCATTTTCAAAATGCAGCCCAGGCTCGCATTTTTACAGAAAGGAGTGATCAGGAGGGAGCTCTATTTTAGGTGGCCCACTCGCCAGCACTGTACCACAATTAAGAGCGCTATTATACATGCCGCTAGGAGGCCTGCATACCAATCAAAGCAGCACACATTTCTGTGGGGTGGGAGGCACTGCTAGTTCATTTCTTATTTCCCAACATGGACACTATCTATCTATCAATCTATCTATCTACACTGTACATTAATGTTTGGTTCCCTAAGACTGGCTGGGCTGTGTTACATGTTTTCTCGTAAGCAGTGGCTTCTTGGAATAGCCAAACAAAACACTTGCCTGCAACGTTCTGCTGCTGTACTCCTTTCAAACTGCGTGGTTACATCCACGGGTGTACTGTGAAACAACGCAGTAGCCCA
>NW_006159813.1:6503063-6506989 GCF_000334495.1 Tupaia belangeri chinensis | reverse complement strand
CTCTTTCCGTTTAGACTGTATCAGAAGATTTTTCTAAATTCTTAACATTCTTTTATCTATATATCAATACTATGCTTCAGCTGATGGTCCTCCCATATACTATATATTGATTCACTTATAATGTGAAAGAAGAATGGCATAAAAAATGCTTCTTCAATGATTTTTAATTAGCTATGCTAAATTACCAGCCTAAAAGAATCCAAATCAGGCACTGTAAAGAAATTCTGCACTGGAGGCACAGTAGTATCTTTGAGTACAGATTAAAAGTGACCCAGAAAACTTGATTGGCAATCACTGTTCTCTCAGCGACCCAAATAATAAGTGTGCAATAATGATCTTCACTCTAATTGGACCACTTTCGGATCTTCCTGTTCAACAAAACCCTAAAGTTGGTGTGCAACTTGGATCAGTAAAGGAACTCGACTAGTAACTGAAAACCTGAGTAACTGAATTGCTCCCTAGGTAGTAAGAATGGTCTATCTTGTGTAGAAACCTGATTTTCCTCATTGGCTACAACTGAACTGAGTAACAACCATCTGCCAGAAGCTGCATGTTCAACAGAGAAAAGGAGAAAAGAGTGAGTTCATGAGCAAGGATGGCCGACATTAAGCAAGTGACTGTAGGTGTACTCGGTGTGACAAAGAGGGAGACCCGAGTGATGGAGATCGGAGAGCACAACACGGTGCTGCCCATTAAGGGAGTATCCAATGTGCTACACTTAAATGCAGGAGGACTAAAAGGTCAGTCTTGGCCTTGCTAGTGACATTTCAAGTGGTCTAGGGTTGCAACATGAGGCCAGAGGGGCCGCGCTGGACAACACAGATACAAAGCACCTCCTCCATCATAGAAAGTATCATTACCAGGACGAGCCTAGAATACAAAGAACCTTGGGATGGCAATGATTGATGTCATCGATCTAAACAATGACTGAAATTATTTAAACCACCATTCAGCAGAAGATTCATGTGTCCTTTTGGAGAACCTATGTGTATCTGAGCTTAAACTGTCAAAGGGTTCTTGAGGCAGCTGCATCATTTGCTGGTGCCCGCGTGCTAACTGAAGTCCCCACATGCCAGGTGTCCTGGCTGTGATGTATACAGCTACCAAGAAAGCTGGAACGTGACCAGAGGACAGTGCAGCAGACAAGCCAGGTGCACACGCCCAGCCTGCTCCTGAGCAGTTTCTGTACTGCTGGTGCCGTGCTATTTCCACAGTACTTCCCCAACCAAGTTCAAGCCTTCCATAAGTCCTGGGTATGAGGCAGAGCAGGATTATTACATATTTAAAAACTGAAGGCTGAGATAAAAGGGTAACTTAAGGTCACAAGTAGAATTTTTCCTTTTTTAGAGAGATTTTTGCTATAGGGCAAGTGTGCTCATGAGAGACAGAGCGAGAAAGTGAAAAACCACCATGGGGATAGGGGGGAGCACACTGCAATCCCTTCTCCCCCTTTCTCCTCTCAGGATTTTGGGCACACATGCACATGTGCCCAGCATGAGCTTTAAGCCGTCAGGCCCAGTTGACTATGTGGGGGTCTAGCGATATAACCATTATGCCATCTGCAGAATTTCTAAAAGCAAGACTTTAAGCCCTTGACACTGGAATCACAGCTTTCTAAGTCTAGGGTTCTCCCACACTTCTCTGTTAGTTTTTCATTCTGATACTGACCTGCCACACCCAAGTACAAAGCCTGGATATGTTATTAACGTTGATTTAATCAAGATGGTTTTGTAGGAGGTCGCATGTCACCTAGTCTATGGGCTAGGCCTGGACCCCAAATTTATCTAATTGCTCCCTAAGATTTAACTTTCAATTAGTTGTCAGCATTTAAAAAGGGAAAACATATGAAAGCACAGATTTCCAGTCACTTTCAAAAACCAGAAAGATTTGACCACACTGACCCCACTCCTTCCTGACAACTCTCTGTAACTCAGTAGCAAGTTTCCCTTCAAATGAGCACACGGTGGACCTCGCTCCTGCTGTCTCCTGGACACCTCTGCACATCAGTAGTGCCGAGCCTCTGCTCTCACCCTGGCTGTTTCTTCTACATACTGCTTCCTGGCCACGACAGAAATCTCTGTGTGGCCCTTTATCGCATTTAAAGTACTTTATTAAGGAATTATTTATAATGAGGAAAATTGCTTCTACACTGCAGAACAAATGCTATTTTTGGACAGTAGGACTTATGTCTAAGGTACCACAAACAGCTCCTTTGCCTGCCCTTTAATCATGTGCCATTCTGTCATTGTATTCTTACATGACGAAGCATCAGTAATGGAGAAGTTACCTATGTTAATGCTTCATTTTAAAGTGCCTTAAAGTAAACACACTGAAGCCATCACCTTACAGTAGACAAAGTTCTTAGCTTAACCCACCAATGACCGATGCCCATCAAGTGCCTGACTCCATGGCAGACCTTGACTGGATGTTGAATGCACAGGGACAGGATGGTTCTCAATACCAATGACCTTAACTTTTCCAAACATACGGAATTTCATTTAGAAAATTATGCATGCTTTCCACACAAAATAGTGTACAAAATCATGAAGAGGCCCAGCTGTGTATACACAGGTAGTGCCACTGTGTAGGGAGGAGAGAAGCAATTAGGGAGGCAGATGTTCAGTTCCCAGGCCAACCTGAACACTCTGAGCATAGATGCATACCTCTACTCCTAGCTAATTGGGAGGCTAGGGCAGAAGGGTCACGACACAGCATAACCTTGTAAAAAATCCTTATCTCTCTCTCTCCCTCTTTCTCTCTCTCTCTCTCCCATAAAAGAAGATTTTTTTTTAAAAACCCAACCAAATGAGCAAAAACCTCCACAAATGGCCAATAAAGAAAAATTTCAAATGATGTGCTACTGTCTCTCTCTATATATATACATATGTGTGTGTGTGTGTGTGCGTGCGTGTGTGTGTGTGTGCGTGCGTGTGTGTGTGTGTGCGTGCGTGTGTGTGTGTGTGTGTGTGTGGGTATGGGTGTGTGTGTGTTTGTTTATAATGAAGGAGGTTATGGAAAGAGACAGAGAGAGAGTTATTTTTGACAGGTTCTCACATGCCGAGTTGTTCCCACCCTGCCCAGTGAGCTAAGATCCAGGTGCACATCATCATGCCTGCCATATCGAGGTTGGCCCAGCATCAGAACCTGAGCCTCCCCAACGGCTCCAGTGTCTTGTGCAGCAGCCTACCACCTGTGCCACAATGGTTGAGCCAATCACTTCTGATAGGTGCTTGAGGATAAAAACTGCACAGTGTTGTAGTGACACACGCCTGTAGGCCAGCTACTCAGAAGGCTGAGACAGGAAGATCACAAGCTCATGGCAAGAACCTGCCCCCACTCTCCCCACCCCCGCCCAAAGCACCAACTGCAGCACACAGCACGGAGTTCCTGGACATACTTGTAGCCATCTCTAATGAAAGTGGCTGCAGGGGGCATGGGCAGCTGTTCAATTTTAGGAGGAATTGCCCACGAAGGCCGAAACAGACAGGCATCAGGTATCTTCAGAGGTAGCAAGCAATGGCTCGGCAACATCTTCAGTGGAGCAAACATGGAGGATCCCATGAAAGGTTGGAAGGGTGGAACTTTGTGTACGTATGAAAAGTCCTGTGACAACAAAGCAGGGTGAGTGTCAAAGCTGATAACCAATTTAGGACGCACAGTTGCACAGTGTGAACATAAAAATAGTGCAAACAACAAAGGTGATCATAATCCAGTATTTTTTATATCTGATTAGTAGTAAAGTGCTAATGCTAAAATTTTACACCAATCAAAAGACACTATAATATGACACGTCGTACATACCTCATGATGCAAGCCAAAGAATTCTTAGGAACTTATGTATATATAACACATAAATAATACCAATTACAAATTTTTTTCTTTTTTTTTTTTTTTTTTTTTGAGAGGTTTTTGCTACAGGGTGGTGG
>NW_006159813.1:6471472-6502890 GCF_000334495.1 Tupaia belangeri chinensis | reverse complement strand
CCAGTGACATAGCCATTAGGCTAACTGCTGCCCCCCCCCAATTTAAATTTTTTAAAGAATTGTTTTGTTTGTTTATTTACTTATTTTAATCTGAACAGAGAGGGCCAGAGAGAGAAAGAGAAAGAGAAAGCAAGATAGAGAGAGAGAGAGAGAAGGAGAATGTGAGAAAGCAAGCCGCCAGGTCCAGGCTCAAACCGTGGTCGGGCATATGGGAGTCCAGTGCCCTTAACCACCATGCCACCTGCCAGCAAGATGTATATGAATCTACTTGGAAACCACCCACCCATGAGAAAGTTACTATACTGAAAATTACCTTTATTTCCTCTGGCTTGGGACTTCCTAATCCATCTTCTACTTCCATTTTGAATTCTGTGAGTTGTGTTGAAACCATACTGACCATAGGGCTCTCCATCATGCCTAATGCTGTCACTGTCTCAGAACTGATTCCATCTTTATAATTCATCACAGGAGAAAACGCGGGGTGCTGTTCCAAAGATGGAGGGGTGGGGAACATCCTTTGCAAGTCTGCAACTGCTAAAAAAAAAAAAAAAAAAAAAAAATCAAAAATCATTTTAACAGGTTGGCCTTCTAAAAAATCCTACTTTATGTTCAGGCAACATACTTAGTACCAAGATGATGTCAAATGAATAGTCCCATCAGTTCTATAAAAGAACATTAATAATGGAAGCCTCTATGAAGATCATCAGCCAAAATTATTCTTCTCTGGAACTTTACTACCTCCCTCTTGATGCTTTTTTATCTGATTTCATATTAGCTAAGTGAACAAAGTCTACACAACATACATTTTTCTCCCAACAACTGATTACTGAAAATTCTAAGATGAATTAAGTAGAAACTGTTGTAGAAGCAAGTAGATGGAGGATAATATCATAAATTCTATCCTGCTTGCAAGTGCATATGAAATATTACCGAAAATATAACTGGAGTCAAAATGGTGGTTTCTATGTAGTAGGATCATTCAGTTAGTCTAACAAAACTACTACAATCATACCTGCTTTTGGGGAAATGGTTTAAAACTCTCTTTTCAGATGGATATTAAAATGATTCAGATTGATGTTAAGATGAAACTTAATAGTTCCTTTAAGAAATACTCTGGAGACCAGCAGATGGTGTAATGGTCACATCAATGGACTCCCATGTAATCAATCACGGTTCAAGTCCCAGGCCTGGTGGCTTGAAACTCATGCCAGGCTCGTGTTGGTGCGTGCCCAAAATCCCAAGAGGAGAATGGAGGAGAAGGGATTGTGGTGTGGCCATCTCCCCACCCCAAGTGAGGGTGATTTCTCACTTTTTGTCTCTGTCTCGCTGGTGAGTGCACATGCCCTATAGCTGAAATCTCTCTAAAAAAAAAATAATCTGAAAGACGATTACCAATCTTTTTTTCTTAATTGCATTAATATACCCAGAGTAACCAATATCACTAACTTTGGCTTATTATTACTACTTTTATACTTAAAAATAGGAGTAATGGACTAAAATGCAAGTTGTGGTTGAAAACCTTGGCCACCAGAGGGCATTCTCTGCAGCAAATGATTAACAAGTTTGGAGCCAAAGTTTAAATTGGTGATTTGGAATTGTATTTGATGCCTCAATTTCCCATGCTATTGCTCTTTCTAGCTACTATGCCATTTAAAGGCAGTAGTAACCATGAAGAGACTGAGCTTTGACTTTCGGCTCTGAATCAGAAATTAGTACAGAACTGTATCCTGCTCAGCCCTAGGCTAGTTGGAGGCAGAGCTGTGTAAAGGAGGCACAGTGGGTGGGGGTCTACACACTAGGGAATTGGGGCATAGCTTTGCTGGGTCAGGCTCCTTTATCTAACAGGGAAGGCTACCCTGGGTGTGTGATTCTGTTGTTCAAAACTGTGATCAACAGGTCTGCTTGCTCCCCTTTATTTGTGAGGGGAGGGAGAGCTTCTGGACCAGATCCCTCACTCTGCCTCCCAGTCCAAATAATTATACAATCCCAAGCCATTTACCCTCTCCTGGCCTCAGGTGCTACCTGTAAAACATGACGGAGAAGCCAGCACACAGGGTTTCAGATCCTTTCACTTCCACTAGACCAGCTACACCTCTACTCACTGTCTATAATAGATTCTGTACAAGATTTCATTAGACAAAATGGCACCTGCTGCTTCTAAGGGAAATAAGAAAAAGGAACTCAACTCAGTGAAACCCCTCAAGCTGATTTCCAAGGCACCTTTTTGCTATAAGAACATTCCACCCTTAAGGAATGTAACAATTATAGAAATATGGATATAAACCAAGTCCAACAAGAAACTACCAAAGACACTAGCTATTCAAATGTACCAGCAACCAGATCAGTACGTTTTCCTTTAAAAAAAAGCTGAAGACTTTAATACAGTCAGGTTATACTTAAAATACAGCCATCACCTTTAACCTTTAGTCTCTATTCCTTTCCTCAAGCCAAAAATTACATTTAATGTCAAGTTAATTTGTGCCATATTTTAAACTATGATTCTCTTCATGAAATCTTCAAAGTCACATTGCCTTAAGGTCTTTATCACTGATGTAGATCTTTGGGAAATATAAAAATTATACAAATTATCTTCAAGTTAAAATAATGAGATCAGATATAGTTTTACATTTACTTACAAGTATTCTATGGTGAAAGATTTTACCCAAAATGGTTTTAATTGAATTAGTTTTTCTAGGGAACAGCAGTTGGTGTGATGGCTGTCGCTGGACTCCCATATGGTCAACTGTGGTTCGAGTCCTGGACCTGGTGGCTTAAACTTATGCTAGGCACGTGTGTGTGCGTGCCCAAGATCCTGAGAGGAGAATGGAGAAGGGATTACGGCGTGGGCCATTCCCCCAGGGGTTGGGGGGGGTTCTCTCTTTCTGTCTGTCTCTCTTTCTGGCAAGAGCACACGCCTTATAACAAAAACCTCTCAAAGAAAAAAAAACCTACTAGTTTTTACATTTCCTCTAAGAAATATAATAAAAGCACTTTCCACTTAGGGCTTCCTGACTTCTTTGATGCTACCTAATACAGTCATGAGAGGGTTTCAAAAAATCTGTGGAGGGACCAACAGTGGCATGGTGGTTAAGGCACTGGATTCCCACATGGCTAACCTCGGCTCAAGTCCTGGTCCTGGCAGCTTGCCTTCTTACTTTCTCTCTCTCTCTTTCTGTCGCTCTCTGGTGAATGTGCATGCTCTATAGCAAATGGTAAAAATTGATAAATAAAATAAATAAATAATTATTTTTTAAAAGTCCAGGGAACAGAGTCTAAAGTATGAGTCTGGTGCCAGCAGGTGATATGGAGGTTAAGGTAATATATCTGACATGGCTGACTTTGCAGTTCAAGTCCCAGACCCAGCGGGCTAGAAAATCACACTGAGCAGTTGTGCTTGAGTGTCTAAATTCCCAACAGGAGGATAGAAGAGAAGAGACTGTGGCATGGCCATGCCCCCTTGGAGGCGATTTCTCTCTCTCGTTCTCTCTCTCTCTCTCGCAAGCACACATGCTCTAGAGCCCCTCCCCCCCCCAAAAAAAAACTATGGGTTTATTTTGGTGCAAAAATACTTGAAATTCATGCACTATTTTTTTTTTCAATACAGACTTTCCATAAACTTTTTAAAGACCCCTTCATGTATGGATTTTCAGAGTATCAGCTACCCTGTTAAATTTTTATCAAAGGTAAAAAAAAAAAAAAAAAAAAAAAAAAAACTGCATAGATAAAATTTCATCTGCTAGAGATTCACTTTAAAAAGTGATCTTGGCGGGAACCAGCAGTTGGCGTAATGGCTATGTCGCTGGACTCCCACATAGTCGACCGCGGTTCGCGTCCCGGACCCGGTGGCTTAAAATTCACACCGGGCACATGTGCGTGCGTGCCCAAGATCCCAAGAGGAGAATGGAGGAGAAGGGATTGCGGCATGACCATCCCCCCAGGGGGGGACTTCTCGCTTTCTGTCTCTATGTCTCTCTCTGTCTGTCTGGCGAGTGCACGCACCCTATAGCGAAAACCTCTCCAAAAAAAAAAGTGATCTTGGCCAATCTTGAATATTAAGAAAGACTCAATCTCTCTAACTTCAGTTTTCTTTGTCTGGAAAATGTGAATGCCAATCTCACACTCCTTGTGAATGGTAAATGAAATAATGTACGTACGGAAGTGAACACTTTGCCACGGCCACGTAAACACTCTGTGCGTGAAGTGATGAAGTCAGCACACATTAGTCACTCCTATCTCCAATTCTAGACTGACTGAAAAGGGTGGGACTATTGTTAAGCTACAGGGAATACCTGAAAAGAGATGACCCTAAAGACATTTTGAGATTATCAAAGGAACGGAACTCAAAGCGGTTACAGCTAAAGAAAGACACACCCAGAGAAATACTTTTGTCTATTTCCAAAGCAGAGCCACATGGGTTGCCTCTTCCGTCTTCCTCTAGAGAATGGCTAACGTGTGTATGGGAACAGGTGACAGTAGGAACTGCAGGTGCGATGTCTGCCTATCCTGTAAGATGACTGCACTTCGGCTGGAATTCAATACAAACACCAACCATCTCCTCCCCTGAACTGCCAGTATTCATGAACAGATGGAAGCCCTCCAACAGAGAGAATGGCTGACTTCTCATATCTCCTCACCTAGCAGAGTCTTTTGCAAATACCAAGTGCTCTTGGAGAATTATGAAGTCAACTCAAAAATCCAACTCTCATTTTGCCTTCTAAAGACTAGTAATTCAGAATGACATGCTTTTAAAGACAAAAAATTTCCACTAGCAACTGGTTAATGACAAAGCCTAAAAAATAAAACTTTTTTTTTTACTTCAGTGTAAGGCAATACTACCTTAACATAGACATGATGCTAAATAAAACCTGTGTGTTACTATTTATCGTTTTCTTCTTTATTACGTACACAAATAGTTACGAACCTAGGCTCTTCAACATGGTATCCACTAGTCACATGCAGTGAGTAGGGACTGCGTACTGAAAAGCAGGCTTGGCCAAACTGAGGCAGGCTGCATATGCAAAGCACACACTGGACCCAGTGACTCAGTACAAAAACAACAAAAGAACGGAATGTATCTTCTACATTGGTTACATATAAAAACTATACTATTTTGGATACATTAAGTTAAATGAAACATTCGCGTGACCACTGTAAAATGGAAAACCTGTCATGTGGCTGGCTCCCACTCATGATTCTCTGTACTTCCCCAGACAGTGCTATTGCTGACGTTACGTTCTATAATGTGCCCATTTCCCACCTCAACGTCCAGCAAGGCTATTGCAAAGATGAAAACTGTTTCTAGGCTACAGACACAGTACTTCTCAGGAGGATGACTCCCCTGCCACTTCCCCTAATAAAAACACACGTTCATTCATTCTTGCCACATATTAATCAGATCTTGACTCTTGTGTTTTCTTGGTGCTAATATGTGTATGCTCTATTTCAAATTCATTAGTTTTTACAGTAATCTGTACCTTATCAGAAAACTCTGGGTAGCTTCTTTATGAGATAATTCTTTTTTAAATAAAAATGAGACAAAGGACTGAGTGCACAGTATACATTACTGAATGATGACACTAACCAGCAGGATGTCTGTGAGTGAATAAGCTTGGACAAGTTCTCCAACATTTTAATATTTCACACTGCTACTTATGACCTCATGCCAAAAAAAGGCAAAGTATTAACTGGCTCAATACAAGAAGAAAATTCACTCGTCTGACCCATTCCATATGTATCTATTCTAATATAGTTTCTTTTAATCTGGGAAGTCCTATGTTTGTAAAATTCTGCAGTGCAGGGTAATAAAAAAAAAGAAAAATGTTTAATTAAAAAAAAACTACAGCAACTGCCTGGCTATCATTATTCATTTTCATCCATGTCATGCTTGAGAAAGCTTTGCATATTTTACAAAGCTATGGATCCACTAAAGCTGTCAAAATCCAATCTCTGAATACTTCCCACTTCTACATCTGAGTAAATCAGCACTACATTTATAGGTTCATAAAACTTTTTGACTCATCCCTGTGACATGGTGGTTTTTCCCCTCAATTTGTCCTCATTACCAGCTGAAGTTAATGAGAAGATATTAAAGAATGATTTGCAATGGAATTACATTTCTGCTTCAGACGATCCACATAAGCTATCCTTTTTCTCTTGTAGAATAACGTGGTTTTTTTAGGGTAAAAAGTACTAGAAAAAAAGGAGGCTTCTCTTCTTCTTAGTATATATGGTAAAACTAGTTGACCTCAAAGAAAACCCAAAAATTTCAGTATGAATCTTGAAAAAGACCACAGAAAACACTCATTATCCTTGAGGGAATTCAATTTATGACAATTTAAATATTTTACACAAGGTCTTATGGTGGACTATGACGCTGAAACTCATTGGTGCAGCATTCATTGTACTAGGAAAGGACTATTAGAAAAACAAACCTAAAACAATGTTTCTCTAGATTTTAATTTATAGAAGTTAATGACAAGGAATTCAAATCAAAATGATTGTGTATAGGTTTAGCTACCTCCCATCTCAGCAATATTAATTGATACAAGTTTTAATTCACAGAATTCTAGCAAAAGGAGCAAGAAGAGAACTTGAGAAACATCACACAGACAGGAGAACATGACATGTACGTTACAGGCAGGGAGCTGAAGTTCAGCTCGGCCCTTTCCCCTACTTACTTGGTGGGTAAGGAACAGCAGCTCTTCCGTCCTTCCCAAGAGGTCGGTCCTCTGTCCCAACTGCAGGCATTTTTGATGAGCGCAGCACAGGTGATACAGCCTGAGAACAGATGATTATTACTTAAACAGAGGAGCGCACTTGTGGATAAGGAGCGCTGCAGTCAAATACTTCCTAATATACGCATTGATACTTAATAATAAGGGAACGTTCACGAGGTGAACCTCTAGGAAAAGCAGATGGTGACACAGAGGAGATGGTTACACGCTTATGGAGCATGAGAGACTGTGTGTTTCCTCACGGGCCTGGGCGGGCAGACTGTGCCATCAGAGCCGAGCTGGCAGACCCCCACGGCCCGCCCCTCCCGGCCACTGGAGGAGGAGTCGCACAGACACTGTGACCGCACTGCGGAGGTGCTTCCAGCAGTGACTGTCAATAGGTCTGGTTTCCTTCTGTTTAGACGGCAGCCAAAAGAAGTGGCTCAAACCCTCCAAAGCTATTCATTTTCATTTTTTGCCACAATGAACTATAGCTCTTCTATATGTATTTCCATACTTACTGTTCATCTTCACAAAAAAACCCTTATTTCATAAAATTATTTAAACAAAGAAGGTTTTTCCTCTGATCTGTTATCTAAAACCAATCAACTCCCTTACTCAACTGAATTGGGGACTAAAATAACATGCAGCAAAAAAAAAAAGAGGCATTTTCACAAATAAAAACCTTTTATTTATTTATACTTATGCAATGACATAGAGTTGAAATGTAAAATTAAGTTCAAAGACATCTGAGATGAAAACAACAGCCTCTCAACTGCATTTACTTGTAAGATGAATTGCATTTACTTGTAAGATGAATTAGATCCTAAGGTAAACTATTTTACATGATTAAATGCCGGACTAGAAGTCACGGTAAAGTATGAACCCCTCATCTCAGAAATAAATATTCCATTTAAAAATGTCCAATCTCTCTGCATATTAACACTACCAAAAATACATTCTAAAAACATAAACATGTCTATGTTAAGTCCAACGATGATTCGTATGTTATACAGAAAATACGTTCAACGGCCTACAGTGGGGACAACAATCACCAGGGATGGTGGCCAGGAATCGTACCGGCCACTCTACACGGTTTGCTTTTTTTCCTTTTCATCTTCTCCCTTTCTACTTCTCTTATTTGTGATCCCGTTCCTTTTTCAGACTCTGTTTCCACTGTTACCACCAAAATACCTAGCCTAACCCTTGGGATCACTAAGACCAATCCAAGGCCATGCTTGGCTTTCGGGACGTAGTTAAGTTAAAAACTACCAACAACACCCAGATTAACAATAAGGAAATGAGTTAACTCTTCAACCAGAATTTTTCTCACTGTCCTGTCCTTTTCCTTCAAGTAGCTACTAATGCCTGAATTCACGTCCCCAAGTTCCAATGCAACAAAAGTTACCAAAAAGGACTCTTGCTTTCTTCATATCATACATTCTTTTTAAAGGCCCATTAGTCTCTTCCCACCATCAGGAAGCAGACCAGCAGTCTTTTCGTTATCCCCCAAAACCAACCTAGTCCCAAATTGTTGCTTAGTCAACACTCACTCCACACTCAAACTATTATGTCCCTCCCTGCCTCTCCAGTCTTTCCATATTTTAAGTCAAATGCATTCTTCGAGGGTATTATGATTTCATCATCTTCTAAGTCCTTATAACACTAATGGTGTATCATATCTGTTAATTCAATACATTTTAAAGTTAGATTGGACTTTAGAAAAAACATCATCTCTATTTAACCTTCAAGACTTAACTTAAACACTGCTCCTGTCACTCTGTTTTTGAATGACCAGCATCTTTAGATTCAGGGTCTTTAGATTCAAGTCTCTTTCTTTTCTCTTCTTTTCTCTTTTCTCTCTTTTTTTTTTCTTTCTTTTGTTTCGATTTTTGCTATAGTGCATGCACTCGTCAGAGAGCGACAGAGAGAAAAAGTGTGAAATAACCCCTCTTACAGGGGATGATCAAGCTGTAATCCTTATCCTCCATTTTCCTCTCAGGAGTTTTAGTATGCATGCACACACACCGCATGTTTTTTAAGACACCAGATCTGGGACTCAAACTGTGGAGTCAGCCATGTGGAATCCAGGCTTTAACTACTACACTACCTACTGACCCTAGATTCAGGTCTACTATTGGACTCACAGCAGGAAGTATGTTGTAACTATTTATTGCTGCTTCACCTAAAGGCTGTGAGCACGTCAAATATAAGGACAGTAATTTAATCATGTTTGTAGCCTCAATGGTTAGCCTTCATATCTGCCACAAAGAAATCAATCATAAATGATGAACAAACATGCAAAATAGATGAATAAAAGGTAGGTAAGACAACAAATGGAAAAAAAGAGAAAATGACACCAATAAACTGACTTCTTTGGAGAAAGAGTCTATCTTATTCATCTCATAGTCTCCTGGAAATAATGGGCACTTAAATTTGCCAAAGGTACAAAGTTCGTTACAAGGATGGGGACACATATTTCCTGACTCTTAATTCATCTGATTTCCAAAGAATTCTAATTCTTATCTGTCATTTTAATCATGATTCCCTGTATTATTTAACCTCTGTGTGTATAAATTTCATTTCTCTACCATGACGTGAGGAGCCTAAAAAGTATAAATCATACTTATAGACCTCTCAAAATGCAGACTAACCTCTGACTTACTAGATGAACAAAAAGCTATGTGGGCACTATTTTTGAAATTTGATCTAAAGGGATTATGTAATACATTTCTATTAGTCTTGTGATGTTTACAAGGATTTAAAATAAACATGAAAGATTTTAATACTTAGAACTAAACTAAGACTCATGACAAGAAGCCATCAACAAACTAACTCAAGAGATGCTATACAGTAATACCCTTCTTGAATCTTTTCAAAGAACACTCAGAACCAAAGGAAGAGTCCCCAAACTCAACAGACACAGCTACAAGGAAATGTTAAAACACCGACATAAAGCTGTAAGGAAATACTAGAACACCGACATAAAACCCTGCCATCAGCAAGATGTGTGTTAGCAGTTCTGGCAGACTCACCCCAAGTTCCTCATCATCCGAATTATCAAAGATGTTGTCTAAGTCATTCAGGGAAGGTGCCAGATCCGTCACCTGCGTAAGGCTACTGGAGCCAGCTCTGCCAGCAGCATTATCCTGCCGGACATCTGTAGAGAGGAGGCAAAAACCAGAATGAGCAACTTCATCAAGCAAGAAGGCGTGAGGAGGGGACATGGATCTCAATGAACAGGACCTGCCTGGGAATTCTTTCCCTATGTTTTTAGTTAAATTTAGAGACAATTATTTCCAAATATGTTTATCAGTTTTGAAAGGAACTGAAGAACTATGAAATATATATTAAAGATGAGATCAAATTATTGCCGTTACAATAAGAATATAATTTTAAATCGAGAAGCATCTCCCTTGCATTTTATTTTAGCAACAATCCAAGTGAGGCAAATAATCATTGTACACACCTGTTTTAGTAGCAGAACTGAAAATAGACATGGCATTTTTCCCATCAGGCACCGGCGTGGAATGACCTGGTGTAGTGACATCCTTGGTACCAAATCCATCCTCTGACTGTATAATAAATTCAGCCAAACAAAACACATGAACACCAACCCAAAGTGTGGAATATGAGGGAGAACACAAAGAATTAGAGGGGAGAATGGAACTTGTTATGAGCACAAGTATGATAAACCATGGTCTATGCAACCAAAGGGAATAAAAGATATGTCCTTTCTCCATAATTTAAACAGAACCAAAATCTCCCCCGCTGGCCCCTTAATCCTATGGGGTATTCTGAGTGAATCACAGTTTTATGCCTAAACAGTACTGGTGGCATTTGGTTACAAACCTGCCATGGTGTTAAAGGCTGCCTTTATTAGCATTTTAGCTGCCTTTAGTTACAGGTCAAGCTTGCTGGATCCAGATAGATCTCTGAAAAGTAACCTCGAAAGCATTCCCCTGAAATATACTGGCCTTTTCTAACTGTCTTATTTCCTCTACTCTCAAGAGCACCTTTTTCAAATGACCCAGTATTTTATAGGATGTCTTAAAAATTTAAGATTAAAGAGAGCAGATACACCCAGTACTCATTTTTGTTACGCTGGAACCAGTTAAATGAATACAGAGAGCCTCTGGGTAGTGTTGACGTTAATTCAGAAAGCACACAGGTTCAGCGCTCAGCACAGTGAACATGGAGCGCTCAGCAAATACTAGATACTGTCACGACGTTTCTTCCTACAGTTTGCGTATTTTGGAATAGCATTTTAAAAGAAATAGAGAGGGAGCATAGGCCAACAAGAATTAGCATATGAGAGGAAACATGCACTGTACAAGCTAGAGCCTGGAAAATATGAGGCTTCATTTATGTTCGGCTGACTTTTAAACAAAGGTGAGCCATGACATAAAGAGGAACAATACGCTGTTTGATACAATAGTACCAAGAGCATGAATATGGGGACAGAGCAATCAGGCAAGACTACCTCAAACATTCTGCCTCACAAGTCTCCCCACACACGTTGTACTGACATAGATAGAACCCCACTCCACGCTGGACGCTCTCTGCATTAATGGTACCTTATTCTTTTTCAGGGAATCTTTCTCCGTCCCTTGTTTGCATTTCTTGTTGGCTGTAAAGATGTATTTTATGTCCCCATCCTCAAACGTGTATGGGTCATTGACTTCTCCCAAACTGTCTCCAGGTTGCTGTGATAGAGGCAATGTGTCGAGGAAGTGGAAAGGCTGCATCTGGGGCTGCTTGTCTTGCCAGATTTTAAACCGTTTATTAGGTTGTGCTAAGAGTCTACAAGGGAAAATAAGTGACAAATTAAGCAAGGTAAAAGGACTAATTTTTTTTTAAGAGCAGCATTTATAAAACTTAAACTAAACCTTAAAAAAAAAAAAAGAAAGTAATGAAAAATTGACCTATACAATGATTTTCTTTTAGAGATCATATTCACAATTAAGTAAAACTTAGTAGGCACTGCGTGCTAAAAATAATATATTCAGTGTGCTCTTGTCTTTGGTTCCATGGAGCACAGGTTTTCAGGACAGACAGCCTAGGTTCAAATGTTATCTGTGCGATTTACTAACTGTCCAGGCCTAATTTCTCAGTTAAAGAAATTAACACAATAGTATGGTTGTGGTGAAGACTAAGTGAGATCATCTGTGTAAAGTGTTTAGTAAGTGCTCAAAAGTGCTATATATACTAAGTATTCCTATGTATTGACCAGAATGCATGCAAAAGCCTTCCTCTATAAAGTGTCAAAGAATAGACAACAATATGGAAAGCCTCATAAACCTACTGATATAGTCTTTCATCAACAAACTGGCCAAAAATAAATAAATACATACTGCATATACTAGAATGCCACAATGAGACCTTTATATGCCACTGTGTTTAAATTATAATGTATGTATAAAAACTCATGAAGGAGGAAGCATCTAGCTTTTAAGGATTTTCCATACAGGGAGTCTAGAATGATGAAGACAAGCCTGCTTTCTTTTTGGAGCTGAGGGTTTGGCAGGGAGAGATGACAAGGGGAACTCCCGATCCCAAGGAGCCCACACTCTGGGTGGGTGGGGATGCCTTACCTCTGCAGTGCAGTGCTCTCTGAGTTCACCTCCATTTTGGCATCCCATCTCTCCCCCTGGAGTTCTGGAGGCCTGAACTCAGTATCATCACTGGATGGAA
Source organism: Tupaia belangeri chinensis (assembly GCF_000334495.1). Taxonomy (NCBI): domain Eukaryota; kingdom Metazoa; phylum Chordata; class Mammalia; order Scandentia; family Tupaiidae; genus Tupaia; species Tupaia belangeri. The sequence goes on along the minus strand of NW_006159813.1, from coordinate 6,490,483 downwards.
GATGATAACTATGCCACCATTTATCTGATGACTCCGGGTTCGAGGGCCTAATCCCACAATATAAGGCTGTCTCGCTGACCTCTGCCATCAGAGGCAGTCTTTGGCCCACGAGGACAGTTCTGTCATCCAGGGTAGACAACTGCTGGAGTTCTAGCCCATTTCCATAGAGGGCTGGGTTCACAGGGACAGATGGCGGGTCCAAACTCTCTGTTTCCTGACCCCGTGGCTGAGGGCTGAGTGTTGGCGGCAGAGGGGAAATAGGGGAATGAGGTGAATCCATAGGATTCAGATTCATTTGCTTGCTTGTATTTCTGGAAGGCACGGCCATTTGCTTATCATACTTCCTGCTGCTTGACACCTCTAAGGAGGAGTCTATCCCTGCCAACCCCAGCTTCTGTCCTGGTGCATCCTGTTCCATGCATAACTCTTCAGCCACAGAGGGCCTATGGTGAAATGGTATCAAGGGTCTCTTTTGCAACTTGTCTCCTTTTTCCTGTCTTTCTGTTGTTTTGTGCTTAGAAGAAGCAGGAGGTGGTAAAGATGAAGATGATGACGGTCCTGCACTGAACCCTGGTTGAGATATTGTGGGAGGTCGATTGGGTCCTACTGCACAACGTTTTAAAAGTTTATGCCTAAAACAAGAGTTAAATGAAAGTCAACAAATACATAAAACAACTGCATCACTATAACATTACAAAAGAAATGCCTCTGACAAGGTTGTACCTTTTAAAGCACACATCAGGTACATGAATACATCTACAAGAACTATAGGTTTTAAATACATTTATGACTAAAAATTGCAATATGCCTTGGTGAAAAGTAAATAACTGATGACATGCCAGGGGAACTTCAAAAAGTTCATAGAAAATACATACATGACAAAGCATGGATTTCAGAAATTGTCTGCACCAAAATAGTTACTTTAATTTCATTTTCCTTGAACTTTTGAAGCACCCTTATACAAGTTAAACAGATAAGAAACAAACTTAGCAAGACTATTAATACAAGGCCAATCCATGCAAAATTACTCATTTGAAAAAAAAAAAAACAACGTCTTTCAGATTTGGTGAGAGCATCAGATAATTCATTCATACTCATCTTAAAACCCTAAGAATAGAGTTATAAGACTGCCAAGAAAGAAAAATGATATTCAATTTCTATTTTACAACACTCTTCTTAACTCTAATACTGAATCTTTATCATGGCTTGTAATGTTATAAACAGGGAATAAAGTAACTACATAACTCTACCCCTAAAGGGTGAAATTAAGAAAATGAAGGTAAATCCTAAGAACACTAAGTAAGATAAATACATTAGAAGCCTTAAGTACCACTACATCTAGGGAAGAAAGGATAAAAAACAATGGTGGATCTTACAGATGTTAAAGTACAACAGAAGTGAAAAGGTTGTGAGTGGACATTAAAAGACAGCACACATGCACGAATGCACCTGAACCAGCATGGCAGGAACACTAAGTCTGCTCACATCCTAACGTACTTCTTGGCAAGCACGGGTGTGAGAAATGGCTCAGTACAGGCCCACTAGATGATGCCAAGGTTTAATCTGTGCAACAAAGTTATATAGCAGGTCAGCCAGTTCCTCCCAATATATAAATCATTCCCAGGGAAAAATGTAAGCTTCCTGCCGATGTAGCAGTAACTCTCTGAAGCCACTAGGGTGGCATTAAATTACTACTGCATTGCACTAAATGATACCCTAGTGAGCAATAAAACGGATTTGTGTGGCATAATGGGATGGTTTAGTGGGACAGCAGGATGGCCGCCCTGCTCCATAAGGCCATTAAATAGTGTGAGGAGTGGACCATCCCATAATGGGTTTGGTAATCCCACAGTAGATAATCTGAAACACTCTTGCCAAAGTCCCTGCTACTCTGAAAAATTAAAACAAAAATCTCTGTTGTTTAAGGCAGTCTAAGCATGTAGTTATAGAAAGTAAGGTCAAAATGTATTTTAAGCCCCAAGGGGAAAGTAGCACAGTAACATGTGAATATCTCATGAAAAAACATCTCAATTATACCTTGTAAGGAAGCCTATTTTAAAAGCTGTGCTCTAAAAGTCTTTTACTTACAACTTTCTAATTTGGATTTTTCTCAGTGTTTACCCACGCTGGTTCTTTGATAGTTATGATACCATCTTCAAAGTAAGGAATTTTTACAATTGGATAATCTAAAAGTCAGAGGGTTTTCCACCTTATTAGTAACTTGGCTACATTGCAAGACAGCTACAATTAGGAACGTGCCTACACATAACAGACTGTTATGGCACATCTCTGAGCAGGCAAGGAACCTGTTCAGAGCACATAGCAAGGTCAGGCTAAAGAAGGCCTACTACGTGGGTGACCAGTGGTGGGAAGAAACCAGAGGCAGGTAGAAATAAGAAGCCAAGCAGTGCAGAAGTACATGCTAGCTAACAGGATGAAGAAAGTACAACTGTAACAGTCTCCTAAGGAAGTCATTGTGAAATGCAGTGATACACTGAATCTAGAAATTAAGAAACATAAATGATCGAGAGTCTGAGGTGACAAGGAAAAACTGTAATAAAAAATAACACACTAACAGATCAGCCACATGCCTAGTGGTTAAGGAAACTGGATCCCACATGGCCAAAGACAGTTTGAATCCTGGTCCTGGCAGCTTGAAAAACATGCCAGGTACATTGTTCATATACCCCAAATCCTGAAGGGATAGAGAAATGGAGAAGGGATTGCAGTGTCATCATGCCACAATGGGGGTTTCTCTGTCTCTCTCACAAGCACACGCTCTCTCTGGCAATTAAAACAACAACAACAACAACAACAACAACCCACAATGGGGCAATGAGGTAATTGGTTTGCAGGGAAATAGACATGTCAATGTCAAGGATAATTTCTTAAAGGTACCCCTAAAAGATACATGACAAGAGCATGTGTACAAAGTAAGACCTAGAGATAAATACTTGGAGTCAACAGAATGGCACCCTGGTATGTATACAGCTGTGAAAGAAAGAAAGAAAGCCAGCCAGCCAGCCAGCCAGCCAGCCAGAAAGTAAAAAAAAGTTGATGAGGAAACATTTTCAGAGAACAGAAGAAAAAACATTACTTGTTTATTAACACTGAAAGTGTCCCAAAATGAATTCAAAGTAGTTTATAAAAATGTGATGTAAATCAATAGAAAGTTTATTTTTGTAGCAGTAAAAAAATCTAGACTAAGGAAAAGAATAGGAAAAATAAGATAAAAACACAAATTCAATACATTACAATTACATGCTATGTACTTGTGAAAGGTAGATCATAACTTAGTTGTCAGCTATCTGCGAAACAATGTTAATGAGAAAATTCTTTTTGCCACACAATTCACAGCGGCCTACAGACTAAAGTCAAACAGGTATTCCGCCACGGTATAATACCATATCTATCCTCAGATCAGAGAGTCTCATGTGCTCAGAGAGAGAATCCTTAAGGAGCAAGAACTTCTTAAAAAACATTCTCTAAGAGTTTCATCAGAATGATATTTACAAATCTCTCAATAAGAGGCTCACTACCAAGGCTGAGCTTGATAAAAATCAACTGAAGAGGAAGGGACAAAAGAAAACGGTATCAAAATTATTCCTCAGGTACTCACACTCCAAGTTTGCAGATACTCCCAAGGAACATGTGACATCTCCCTACCCAGAAGCCAATTCACTTATGCCATGTTAAGGACCCCTAATCTAAATGAGAAAAACAAGGAGCCATCTTCTAAGTACACTCACCTAAACTTTTTTTTCTTCTTTTTTTTCTTGGAGAGGTTTTTGCTAAAGGGCACATGACAGAAAGCGAGAAATCACCCCGTAGGGGGTATGGTGATGCCACAATCCCTTTTCCATTCTCTTCTCGGGATCTTGGGCACGCACACACACACGCCAAGTGTGAATTTTAAGCTACTGGTCTGGGACTCGAACCACAGTCGACTACATGGGAGTCCAGCAACATAGCCAACTGCTGGTCCCCTTACCTGAACTTTTATAAATATTGAAAAGTATCAAATTTGAAAATACTTTAAAGGCAGAGCTACTCTATTTTTATAAACCATCACCATGTGCTCTTAGGCCAACTGAACTGGGGGGGGGGAGATAGACATTTAGAAAAATTTAAGACTCCTATTGAAAATCCATGACAAAAAGTCTTTACCACCATAGAAATGGTAAGTCAAGGGAATATTCACGAGCGGTGTAAAAATGTCTTACAGAAAACAACATGTGTCCTTATCCCAAAACCTAAATGAATGAGCAACTAAAATACCGTGAACACAACCTTATCCTTTAGCAGGTCTTACCAAATACCTGTACCTCAGTCATCAAAAAACACTACCACTAATCCAAAATCTGTTAACTCCAGCCGACCTGTTTCCAACAGGTATATCCACTTTAAAATTAAGAGTGATTCAATAAAGGCATTAAAAGGGCTTGGGATCATCTAGTCAAAGTTATGCCTTTCAAGTTTCAAATAGCTAAATGAAAGAAATTTGTGGGAGCAATTTAATAGTAGGGCCAGTGTCTTCTAACAAGCTCTTTCTGAGTCCTGACAATAAAACTATCAATATATCATCTGCCTGTAAGAGAAGACTGATTTTTCTTCTCTACTGGAGGAGGAAGAAGATTTATAAAACAAAGAGGAAAGACCCGTGAAACTGGGAGATGATGGGCTAAGGAAATCTGACATCGTTCCCACGATGTTCCGCCTTTTGACTACCTACCTGGGACAAGAACAGCTGACTCTTTGGGTTGGATCCACAAAATCCCAAGTAGCAGGATTGTTAGCAGGCTCTTCCTCAAGAGTTGGAGTTGACATTTGGCTCCTCCTAAAAACGTTAAAAATGTTAATTATGTACAAACATGAGATAACACTCATATCCCTGGGGAGACAAATCTTCAAAAAAACTTGAATAGATTTTACATAGTGAAGGTATCTTGCTAATATACAGTTCAGAGCAACCAAAAGTAAAACAACAACAATCTGTTCTATGTTCTAACAGCAGCCTTTGAAACTATTAAGTTAATGTACATTTTTACATGGGTGGTATACACAGCAAAATATTTGACATGGTTAGTTGTTGCTTTAAAAAAAGGTTGTGTAGGGGCCAGCAAGTGGTGGATAAGGGCGTAGACTTCCACATGGCCGACTACGGTTTGAGTCCTGGACCTAGCAGCTTCTTTCTCACTTTTCCTCTCTCTCTCTTTTTCTCTTTCTCTCTCTCACTCTGTCCCTCTCTGGTGAAATTAAAATAAATAAAGGGCATTAAAAGGGCTTGGGATCATCTAGTCAAAGTTATGCCTTTCAAGTTTCAAATAGCTAAATGAAAGAAATTTGTGGGAGCAATTTAATAGTAGGGCCAGTGTCTTCTAACAAGCTCTTTCTGAGTCCTGACAATAAAACTATCAATATATCATCTGCCTGTAAGAGAAGACTGATTTTTCTTCTCTACTGGAGGAGGAAGAAGATTTATAAAACAAAGAGGAAAGACCCGTGAAACTGGGAGATGATGGGCTAAGGAAATCTGACATCGTTCCCACGATGTTCCGCCTTTTGACTACCTACCTGGGACAAGAACAGCTGACTCTTTGGGTTGGATCCACAAAATCCCAAGTAGCAGGATTGTTAGCAGGCTCTTCCTCAAGAGTTGGAGTTGACATTTGGCTCCTCCTAAAAACGTTAAAAATGTTAATTATGTACAAACATGAGATAACACTCATATCCCTGGGGAGACAAATCTTCAAAAAAACTTGAATAGATTTTACATAGTGAAGGTATCTTGCTAATATACAGTTCAGAGCAACCAAAAGTAAAACAACAACAATCTGTTCTATGTTCTAACAGCAGCCTTTGAAACTATTAAGTTAATGTACATTTTTACATGGGTGGTATACACAGCAAAATATTTGACATGGTTAGTTGTTGCTTTAAAAAAAGGTTGTGTAGGGGCCAGCAAGTGGTGGATAAGGGCGTAGACTTCCACATGGCCGACTACGGTTTGAGTCCTGGACCTAGCAGCTTCTTTCTCACTTTTCCTCTCTCTCTCTTTTTCTCTTTCTCTCTCTCACTCTGTCCCTCTCTGGTGAAATTAAAATAAATAAAGTTAAATAAAATAATTATTTTTAAAAAAAGGTTTATAAATGATATAGAAGTAACTTTTTTATTAACTTTATTTACTTATTTATTTATTTTTAAATTTGACCAGACAGGGACAGAGCAAGAGCAAGAGAGAGAACATGAGAAAGCAGGCGACCAGGTCTGAAACTTGAACCATGGTTGGCCATGTGGGAGCCCAGCGCCCTTAACCACCACACTACCTACCGGCCACAGAAGTAACATTTTTTTAAAATTGCATTTTCACATCATAAGATTATAAGACAATACTTTTGGATTGCTCATTTTGCTCCAGCTGGTATTGTAAAGTGTTCCAGGGTGGCTGTACAAGCATATTAAAACAGGTATGAAACTATGCTGATTACGTTTACATAAATCTTGATAAGTGTAATAGCATTTATTGACGACTACTTGCCATGATCATTTGGGTAATTAAAATAATCACCAGCAGTCCCTTTTTAGAATCAACTTTCCCTTTTTTCTTTCAAAAATAGATTAAGAAATGAGGCAGGGAGGAAGAGAGGATGTGAAGTAAGAAAGGGAAGCTGAATAGGGGAAATAAAAACACAGTTTGTCCAAACAAACAGCAGCCCAGCAGCTAATCCACAGCCTCTGGCTGTCATCAGTTCAGTTCAGAAATGTACTGTCAATTAAGACAAGGCTAGTGTATAGCAGCAAATTTGCAAAGAAGGTTGCTTCCCTTTGTCATTGAGAAACATTCATGAATTGGCACACAAAGGGAAGCCAAACCCTCTGGGTACTGTCCTGCACTCAGGGTGAGTCTCTGAGCCATCTGTGCTAAAACATGTGAAAATCAACACAATGCCAATCTTTAGATGTTCAGGAACTTCAAAAATTCCCTGGATCAAAGAATCAAGTAAATTAAATGTTTCAATTTTAATATCATTGTTTTGAATTCTATTAAGTTCGAAAAGATGAAATACCAATTCGATGACTTCTCAAGTTTGGTCACATACTAATGCAAAAGCACATTGACACTCATCGTGTAGCAATCAAGGGGATGGTTACTAAACCATGATCCAGACGTAATCCAGAAAACATACTTGGACTGAGTTCTGTTGAGGATGCATTCCTTCCAGACTCGATGGACCATATGATTGTGGAGTTTTGGAGGAATCTTCCCCGATCTCTTTGGACTATGCATAGTTATCATCCCCCCATCTTGGGAACCCAGGTGACTGGCTGCACTCTGCATACCTCCGCTCTCACCTGGGAAAGAAAGGCAATTCGGAATCTTAGAACTTTCTGAGAAGGTCTCCTTATCTGAGAAAAATATGCATTTTAATTGTTGTAACTCCAATATACAAGGACACTTCAAAAATGTTCATGGAAAAATAGGATTAAAATACAAGTCTGTTTTTCAAAAAATTTTGTCATCTACGCACAGTCATTTTCCATAAATTTTATTTTGAAGACCCCGTGTAGTTTTGCTCCAACCGAGGCAATAACACTATCTGTTGCTTTAAGTAAAAGTCATGTCTGGTACTTTTTTCTCTCCTGGCACTTTGCTGTATGGTTCTTTGTGTTCTCCAGAGAGCAGTTATTCTGACAACACTCACACATCCACAAGGGTATTTGCTTACAGAGACATTTTTACTCTATACGCACTGGATACAACTTATACGAGGTTCACACATCACAAGATGCAAATGTGCCCTGGTTGTTTTGTTTAAATCCTAATGTAATAAATAAGCTTCAAATCAGAACAAAACAGCAGAGGGAGCTTTATGCTCATTTAGCTAAGTGCTTGTGTAACAACAGCACACAGTGCCCTGGTAGGAGAAAGAACTTAATGGCACAAAGCTTTTAATCACAAGGTCAAATTTCAAATTTGTGTGTGGAACGGTTTGTCCTTATGGGTGACACTATTTATGAAAGCTTAGTATTGAAACACTAAAAGAGGCTGTCTCAACATTTTATATCAGAGGATTAAAAATTCACTGGTTTCTAATAACTCCCACTTAATTTTCCTAATTATACTTGTATATAATCCATTCCTTTTTACTATATTCATTATGATTGTTATGATGTTGGTTATTATTTATATTTTGAGCATTTTGCTACTTTTACCTTGAAAAAGACAAAAAATAAAGTCAATGTTCAATACTAAATTCTGATTCAATTACTTTTACCTGTTTGATTCAATAACTATGTTGTGGGCTTTATTCTCAATAGAACTATAATGCAAAATATCTTGATCAAAACAGTCAATTTAAGCACTCTGGAAAATCTATACTCTTCCCTGAAAAGGAAAGAAGCAACCTTATAACACTAAGTACTCTTGGTATCAGTGTACCACAATTATTAGATGGGCCCAATGACTAGGCTTACCTGTGTTTTTAAAAATTTTAAAAGACAATATAACAAAACAAAACCCAAATTCTTACATTCGAAGAAACTGATGTTTTCATGTTCCCCAGAAAGTGAGATAAAATTAAAGGGGACAAGAAATTTGGTCTGATATTGCTAACCTTGTATTTTTTTTTTTTAATGTTCCTTGCTAGTTCACAGGGCAAAAGAATTTATTTCAATATTATAACTGGTGTTTAAATCCCTTTTATAGAACTATGCAAATTAAAAAATAAAACAGAAGTAGACTTTCTCCATAATACACCTTACGATATACCTAAAGAAATCATATGTCCATGCCAACATAAGAGAATAATCTACCACTAGAAACGGAGATGGGTGGAGGCAAACAAGTCATAGAGACGTTTGAGACTAAAGTTGGGTTAATCCTTTTCAGTGGGACTTAATGACGGAACTAAAATGTGGGTAACGTCTTAACATGGAATGAAATATGGCTTGTCCTCCAAGCTGTTAAATGCATATTAAATGTTGTTACCTGTCCCCCACGCCCATTATCATCATATATCAAACAGAAGAGGCAAGTGGAGGTACCTATCCAGATAAGAAATGAGTGATTTTACCTTCCTCGCTCCCTAGTAATCAGAAGACTCCGCCACTACAGGGGCGGAGCAACCTACCTGGTTTCAGAAAAACACAGGGATCCTCTGTGTCAATCAACTACACAATGACAAGGCTGACCAGGGTTTGTTCTTGTGCAGCAGTAAGAATCCTAACGCTGTAATTCCAAATCCCATGATGTGAAAATTTGGGCACACTAACTTTACCACAAGATATCAGGCAGCTTTTATTCATTTTATTTGTTTTAGCAAATGATGTGGCTGGGTATATTTATCCAAGGCCTAGTATAACACCATTCATAGATTAAAGGGGGAAGAAATCTGAAGATCTTTAAGTATGAAGTTTACATTAAAAACCATCATCAATACAAGCTCTAGTTTTTGAATTATGAATTTTAGAATTCTAAATTTATTAGAAGTCAAAGCATCATGTACATAGCAGGATTTCAAGTTTAAGTTAAGTACCAGGAAATACCAAAACTAGCAGATTAAAAAAACGACTTTTAACATCTGCCAACCTTATTTACATCTTAAAAATGTAGTGAAAACTCTAAACCTTGATAGAAATTAACATTTTTCAAAATACAAATTTTAATCTTTAATTAAAGTAGTTCTCTGATAATTAGTATAAGAGACTGTTAAAGGTTTTTGTTCTATTTCAGTTAAACGATTTTTAAAATGGTTGACAGAAATCCTTTCACAAGGGATCATCAAAAATCTCTGCTCAACCATATTCGAGGGGGATATATATTCTTCCCTCATCTCAGCAACTACACTGCTCTTAGAAACAGAAATTATGTGTTGTCCATTCCATGTTGCCCACATTGTAGCTCAGTAATTTCTTCCAAATAACTTAACAATGTGTGCTGGAATTCAAATTTTGAGTATTCCTTTATTTTTTCCAAACTACCATTTGTATACTGCTTTACTGTTTACAAAATACTTTCAGGATAAAAGGGAACTACAAAAAACTTGCAAAAAAAAGAAATTAAGGTATGAGTTTATTCTGCTGCAAAAAATTATAAAATCGATGCTCTGTTATTTTTAATAATATACAGTTTTTATGAACATTTTGAAGACCATTTGGGTTACCTAATACATATAACAACCCTGTAAGGCATATATTTAACAGAAAAAAAAATTTGAGATTTAGAAAAGTTAAAGGAATTAAATGTCATTCCATTGTGAAAGACATAAGCAGGTTCAAGAACTAGGTGTGTTCGATCACGAAGTCTGTATTTTTCCCCATGTTCATTAACCATGAACATTTATTGAATGCCAACTACATGCCAAGCACGGTGCTAGAAACTTCAAAATACAGCCTTATCTATTCCTCATGAAATTACTATGTAAGTGTGTATCACGCATGATGGTTTGTTTTCAAATTTTGGGAGCCAAGACTTTATTTACTCTGATGTTCCTGCCAGCATGGCCCACATTAAATGCCTATAAATAATCTCATTTCAGCTCAAGTATGATGAGCATGCTTTCTTTAACAGCCAAATTTCCAATTAAAATGAGGTCAACTATAACAACAATAAAGTTAATACAGGAAATATACTACTCAACAAAAAGGGGAGAAATGCTCCCAATTTAAACAATTTCTGAATTCTTCCATGAAGGAAGATTGTTCCAACTGTCAAAATTTCACATGTAATTAATATTTATTATTAATGCAGACAGATTACTGACAGGACAAAGTGTCTATCTAGATCTTCTAGGTGCTAGTCTAACTTTATAACATAATAGGGAAAAAAAATTATCCATGACTTGTTCCTGGCTGGCAAAGTCCATTTGGGGCAAATGTTTCAGTCATTCCCTAAGTTAATGTTCTTCCATTTATTTTTAAAAAAGAAGAATCTATACTTTGTCTTCTGTGTCTGTGTGTGCGAACATGTACACATCTGTAAGGGGCAGATATGTGTGCAGAACTTAAAAGAAATAACTATGCAATTAGAATAAAGACTAACATAGCCACAATTAAAACTTGAAAGCACATAAATTCTGTTTAAAACTTTCCTTTATTTTGTGAAATCCTGAAGTTACTCTACTGCTGCCATCTCCTCTCCCAGTAATAACCATATTTTTGCAGCAATACCGTGGCAGGAGGGATTATATGATTTAATGAGACCTCTTCCATCCAGGACGTTCCTGTCAGAACTCACCTATGATCGCCTGTTCTGGAGAGGTGGGAGGGGTCAGAGGCATCCCACAGTTACTTGGGTCCTTCACACTCCCAAGTCCCTGTTGCCCAACTGTAACATGGCTTCCAGCACTGGCAACATTCTGAGGAACTGGGATGTCGTTCTGAGAGATCAAAACAAAAGCTGAAGGGTAAACCATCCGAACACCACCTGGAAGGAAAGAGCACAGGGAGAGGTCAGGCCTGAGAAAGAGTTATATAGGACTAGAAAACCACAAGACTGCCAGCTTTATTATCACAGTGGTCAATGTCAAAGCTCAATGGCAAAAAGGAGATGCTTGGAAAATACTGCCAAGAGTGCTATGTTTCACTCTTTCTTAAGTTAATAGCTGTTTAAACAAAATAGTGTTCCAACATACTGATAATAGCATGTGAAACACAGGGACCACTGGTGCTTCAGGCAAGGTAATCACACAGCATACACCACGGTGCCGAGAGAATAAAGGGGGGGATTGTTTCTGATGAATCTGAATGATTACCTTTTTAATGTAAGAAAGATAAAGAAGACAGAATAAAATTCTTTAGGCAAAATATTTTCTTACCAACAATTACTTCGACTGCCACAGGGAAATCATCATCGTATCCCAACTCCTCTTCCTCTTTTGATTCCTCTTTCTTTTTTAGCACCATCGGGTAGAAATACTGCCATTCCTCAATCAACTTACGGGTGGCTGGGTCTGACATCTTGTATGCTTGGCCTGTTAGCGTGCCATTTAAGCCATAAGGACTTACCAGTACTACAGGGGGAAGAGAAACAAGTGCTGCACATTAGAGGAATAAGCCCTATTTAAGAGCAACACACATATGTGGTAACATTAGATTAAAGCACAGCATCATTTCATGTATACTGCTCTTTAGTTCCTAACTCCTTATGGTTTTCAGAAGTTTCTCATTTTAGTATTTCTTATCATTTCTGTGCCTCTCAACTCACATCAGTTTTTAAAGGAAAGCAAATAGGGATAGTATTATACTATCTGACAGCTACATATGCATACACTATATAAACTATCTGCATTAGACACACTATTGTTAGGTCAGCCGTGGCATGGTGGTTAAGGAGGCTGGATCCCACATGGTTGTCTGTGGCTCGAATTTCAGCCTCAGGGTCCTTTTAACACCAAGGTTCTAGAGCTAGCCCTATAAAGAAAACTCCTAATAGCTGAAGACTTTTCATGTACTAAAGCCTAAACTATAATACTTAGCTATAATTTTAACTGTGATTGTTTTGGAGGGTCCATTGTTAAAACTACTCTTAGGTAAAATTTAAACTCAAAGGACTCAAAGTCCTTTTATCTTCTTTCAGTATTAGACCATAATGCCATTTCACTGAATTAGACACAAAAATGTAGTTAATATGGTACAGTGATTAACCTAGCCAATCCGTAGCCTTGGATTTGGAATTTCAACCTCCCAAAGAATACTTTTCTAGGGTTAAAGGTCACTTTTTCTTAATCCTAATTAAAAAGAAAAGAATTCAGTGCAGTCATTCAGCAGAATATCCTTTTTTTGTTGATTTTTTTTTTTTTTAATGCTGTACTGGATGATATGGCACATCAGTGGAGGTAGGGGAACTGTACATATCCCAAATTTCTTATGAATCTGCTATTCCTCAATGATCCAGATGGGATTAAAAAAATACTGACTCCAATCAACATAGTTAATTGGGGCAATGTTTTTCCATTAAGACCTCTATGAAATTCTCACATCAATTTGGATACTGTGTTCACAACAATGATGTATAAGCCAGTACCTGCCTAAGTGCTCTACCTCTTATACACTGATTGTGGGAAATAAGCAGGATAATGTCCCACCAGCATCTTCTATGACTTAGGATCTAGTAACAAACTAGTAAGATTTAAAGATCTATGGGGACCTGCTATTCTTAATATTACCTTTCGCAACATTGAAGGGTAGGAAGTTAATTCCCCTCCCTCATGACTAGTGATTCCTTCTGTTACAATCATAAGTGAATGTTTATATTTTGAGTGGTAAAAGTCTAGGGAAAGTCAAGACAGTCCTCAGCACTTTTACACTCAAGGAAACAGTATTTAAATAATTCTGACACTCCATTTTAGGGACATACTATCCAACTCATGGAAGTGTTCAGTTTGAAAATTAGGTGTTTTTAAATTTTATGGTAGCTAATACATAAAAAAAAAAAAAAAAAAAAAACTAAGTTTACAGGATTATAAAGTATATAGCTTCAAGTAAGTTCTGTCAGGAGGGGGAGAATTTCAGGTAATAATTAGCACACAGTTAAGAAGGATTCAATTGAGGACCAGCAGTTGGCAATAGTGGCTATGTCGCTGGACTCCCTGTAGTCGACCATGGTTTGAATTCCGGATCCAGTAGCTTAAACTCATGCTGGGTGTTGTGTGCCTGTGTGCCCAAACTCCCGAGAATGGAGGAGAAGGGATTGCGGCGTGGCCATCCCCAATGGGGAGTGATTTCTTGCTTTCTGTCTCTCTGTCTCTGTCTTTCTGGCGACCACACGGGCCCTACAGCAAAAACCTCTCCATAAATAAATGAATAAATAAATAAATGAATAAATGAATGAATGAAGGATTCAATGGGGCTGGCAGGTGGTGTGGTGGTTAAGGCATTGGGCTCACACATGGCCAACCACGGTTTGAGTCCCAGACATGGTGGCTTGCTTTCTCACTTTCTCTTTCTCTCTCTCTCTGGTCAAATTTTTAAAGATAATGATAATAATAAATAAAATTAAATAAATAAATCTTAAAAAAAAAAGGAAGAAGGGGAGGGATTCAATGTTCTTTAAAGAAAAAAAAAGGCTTAATTATATTTAGGGCAAGAAATAGATTCTTTTGGGACCAGCAGATGACATAATGGTTCTATTACTGGATTCCCACATAGTCAACCACAGTTCAAGTCCCAGACCCAGAAGCTTAAAACTCATGCCGGGAGTGTGTGTGTGTATACCCAAAATCCTGAGAGGAGATTAGAAGAGCAGGGGCTGTAGCATGGCCACAGCTCCCCGGGGGAGGGTGATTTCTCACTTTCTATCTGTCTCTCCAGCAAGCACACACACCCTATAGCCCAAAACACCTCTCTCTAAAAAGAAAAACTGAATACTTTCATCAAATTAAGTACGAATAGTATGTAAAAACAAAAATAATCACAAATAAAACAAAGGTCAAATATTAACATGAGAGGCTGGCTGTTAACAGCAACGAAAATATTTCAGTCAAGTGTGTTCAAATGTCAGTGTTTTAAAAACTGCATCCTGTGCAATATAGTAAAACTATTTCAACCAGGTATCTCTAGTAATATCTTAGACTAAATTTAAAAAAGAGTTTTCCATATGTTTTAATATAACACTTTCAAATTGTTATTCATAAGAAAGTCTGAATACTAAAGACAAAAACAAAGATTTGGAATATTTTGTTGTGTCAAAATGATAAAGTTATTTTGGTGATATCTTGATGGTAAGGTTGAGAATTAATAATAATATGAATGCACTAAGTTCAATTACTACCTATTACAAATGTGATCTATAATTAAAGAAAATAATAAATACATTAACATCACTGAAGAAACTATATGCAACTTTAGAAATTTTGTTTTGTTTGAAATTTAAATACTAAGTTTAACAATAATCTTCTATAAGTCAACCACTATTCAAGTCCCAGACCCAGTAGCTTGAAAATTATGCTGGACACATGTGTGTATGTGTTCAAAATCCAGAGAGGAAAATGGAGGAGAAGAGACTATAGTGTGGCCATCCCCACAGCAGGTGAGTTCTCACTTTGCTCTCTCTGTCTGTGCCTCTCCTGCAAGAGCATCAGGGAAATTTGTGAGAGAAATCAGACTTTCGCTGGTGCCCGGGGAAAAAAAAAAAAAAAAAAAAAAAAAAAAAAAAAAACACCTAAAAAACTAAAAATAACTAACAAATTATTAGGTTGTCAGGAAAATTGCATAGAAAAATATGTCATGACTATCCATACAACCAAATATTCCTAGTTAATTAGGAAATGGGAGTCTTTCTTCTTCAAAAATTAACTCTTACACTTAGTTTTAAAATGGTCATGTGAAATAATGTTTCATCCCTTAACACCCTATGGGTCCAAGCGTCCACTCACCTGTTGGTGGAGTGGACAGCACGAATATTACCATTACTTACCTTGAAAAGGTGCAGGTGAAGACTGAGCCATGTGTATATGCTCCTCATTGATCAAATAAATTGGCTGGTGTTGGGCAATTTCCACACTTGTGCATACATTACTTTCTCCATGAAGAAAGAATGTGAAAGCACAGGACAGATGCTCACTAAACAAGAAAGAATGAGAAACTCAACTTTACATCTTAGCAGGAAATGGGTGCTAGAAACAGGAACTACAAATGAAATACAGCTGTGTTTTACTGACCATGCAGTAAAGGAAACTTATAAATGACTGGATGAACCAAACTTCTAGTTGATCGTGGACAAGTAATATGATAATAACTTATTAACAAATAAATTAAAGCTCCCAAATAGATCTGGAAAATTAGATATGTTGCACTCTAAATTTTTGAGAACTATTTTGCAGAATGCTATTTGTTTAACTTGTATAAGATCTAACTCCTATGCAAACTATAAACTACTAAAGACAGAGAAAGAATAATAACCTTTTTTAACTTCGCACTGCATAGCACATGGTAAGCACTCAAAAATGTGTTAAGTCAAATTAGTGAGGAATCATTTAAAAGGCCTGTAAGAACAAGACTGGAAGACAATCTCTGAGTTAGTAAGTCTGAACTGGCTTGTAACTGATTCTAGAGACAATGCTAAAACAACTTTGCTTATGATCGGTATAACATCACATTTATTAGCTCATAATATCACAATATGGCTAAAAATTTTTATCTAAAACTAGCAATTAAGGGCACTGTGATATATACATTTTAAATATACAATTGTTAAGGTAATATAAGTCTCTAAATGGGTGGGTGACCTATGATATTTAACCTTCATGATTTACTTCTGAATCCAAAATTCCACTGAAGCATTCCACTTTCCCATTTTCCACACAATTAACTAAAACTGATCTTTAAAAATTGTCATGGAAAAAAATAATTTCAAAATTACTACAATGGCATTTTACTTCAAAGTTCTTAACTTTGGCCTTATGCCAGCCATAACACATCTACAGTTCTCAAAACAGTTCATCCAAATATTTACCTGATGAATCATAACCACTTTACTAAACAAGAGTAGGAAACCACCATTTTAAAAATCATCTCCATGATGTTGCTTTTTTGCAAAAGTTCTCTAAAATATTCTAAAATGTATTTTTGAGAGACTAACAGATGGCACAATGATTATGTCACTGGACTTGAACCACTGTGGCTTATAACTCACGCCAGACGTGTGTGCCTGCATGTCCAAAATCCTGAGAGGGGAAAGGATTGTGGCAGGGCCATCACCTCGGGGAGGGGGAGGATTTCTTGCTTCCTGTCTGGCCACCACATGTACCCTATAGCAAAAATCTCTTTCACAAAAAAATAAATAAATAAATAAAAATAAAAATGTATTTTGAGTACTACTCAAAGAAATTTTTGTTTCAAGTATAAAATGATAATGCTATAAAGAAACGCTAAGTAAAAATTTCTAGTGAAGTAGATCAAAACCACAATGAGATACCACCTAACCCAAGTCAGAATGGCGAAGATTTTAAAAATAAGTAAGTGCTGGAGGGGATGAGGTGAAAGGGAAACACTCCTATACTATTGGTGGGATTGTGAATTGGTCTAGCCACTGTGGAGAACAAAAGGGAGGTTCCTCAAAGATCTTCACATAGAACTAACATATGATCCAGCAATTCCACTCCTGGGTATCCACCCAAAGGACAGGAGAATGCTCAATCAGAAAAGCGCTTGCACATCTATATTCATTGCAGCGTTATTCACAATTGCTAAGACATGGGACCAACCCAAATGTCCACAAACGGATGAATGGACTGAAAAAGTGTGGCACATATATATACTCCATGGAATAGTATTCAGCCATAAAAAACAAGGCCTGGAATTTGATAGAAAGTGGACAAATATGGAAGATCTGTAACTGAGTGAAGCAAGTCAGGCTATGAAAGAGAGACATTGTATGTCTCCCTTTAACATATACCGACTATCAGCACTCTATGGCAGAGACTGAAAGACTGGGGGACATACAAGCATTAAAAATTGTTATGGACACTAGAACTAAAGGGGAGAGCATAGGAAAGGAAATTCTGGGGAAAAATGGAGAGGTAAGGCATTTGTGGGACGTGGATATGGTTTATTATTTGTTGATGAGGACGAGCGTATGTTCTCAACTGGACTGGACTGAGGTGTGTGTCATGCTGGGTAAAGTCTCTTTACAATCTAAATGATGTATAGCAATTAAATGTATAAATAATAATTAAAGTTAATAAATAAAAAATTATTTTAAAAATCTCTAGTGAAGTATATATATATATATTTTTTGGTCAGTATTTTGAGATAACCTAATAGTCTGTGTTTTATTAGAATGTGAAGTTTTATCAATAAA
This sequence comes from Tupaia belangeri chinensis, assembly GCF_000334495.1. Lineage (NCBI taxonomy): Eukaryota > Metazoa > Chordata > Mammalia > Scandentia > Tupaiidae > Tupaia > Tupaia belangeri. The sequence goes on along the minus strand of NW_006159813.1, from coordinate 6,472,683 downwards.
AATTTGCCAGTCATGGCATTTGAGCATTTACCAAAACACAGTGAAAATCACAACGGGGACTAAAACTCTGTAAGAATTTTGAAAAAACCTTTTGTTACCCCACCAAGTATCAAGTTTGCACATAGCAAAAGAATGCACATAATTTAAATGTATACAGGTAGCAAAAACTATAAATATGGTAAAAACATGCTAAGCTTTATTTATGAAAATGACACTAGCAACATATTGTCAACACACAGCATTATGCCTGGGCACACGACTGGACCAGAGTAGTTTTACGGACTGTGGACTGGCTAATTTCTCAGTAGTAGTTTCAGCTGAGGAGCCAGAGCTGCCCATCCCTACTCATGCTGGCCACCCCACGCAGTAGTCAGACAGCACTTGCAAAGCTGTGTACGATACAAACAAGAACCACAGGACTGATCTCTACCTGTGCCTAAGAACCAGTATCTATCAACTAGTAAGTGCAAAAAGCGGTGGGAGGATACAGACACGACACTGAATAAAACGTGGTCCTTGCCTTCGAGGCCCACATACACTAGCAAGATTGAAACACTAGCATAGATATGAAAGCACGCAAATGAAAATAAAGTGAGGTACATGTACAGAAATATAAATAAAAGCAAAATGCCACAGAAAAGCTGTAACAATTTCTTCAATTTGGAATATACAAATGCTTCAAGAACATAAGAACAAATGTAAATAAAGTTTCAATAATAGAAAGAAAAGAAAAAATAAGAGAGCACAAAGGAGTGGTTAAGAGCAGAATGTAGTTTGGAAAATCTAAACAAGGGAATGGCATGACATAGTAGGAAAGGGATTCTTGAAAAAGAAACTGGAGGCTAACTCACTGAGACAACAAAATGACTTTTCTTATTCAAATGACAAAGAGCCAATTTAAGATTTAGTTTATGAGAGACCAGCAGTTAGCGTAATGGCTATGTCGCTGGACTCCCACGTAGTCGATCGTGGTTTGAGTCCCGGACCCGGTGGCTTAAACTCATGCCGGGCACGTGTGCGTGCGTGCCCAAGATCCCGAGAAGAGAATGGAGGAGAAGGGATTGCGGCGTGGCCATCCCCCCTGGGGGGTGATTTCCTGCTTTCTGTCTCTCTGTCTGTCTGGTGAGAGCACGTGCCCTAAAGCAAAAACCTCTCAAAAAAAAAAAAAAAAAAAAAAAAAAAAAATGTGGTTTATGAGGGGCTGCCGAACA
>NW_006159813.1:6469712-6470792 GCF_000334495.1 Tupaia belangeri chinensis | reverse complement strand
TGTTGAGAGGAAAGAGCAACAAAAAAAAAACACCAACAAAAAAAAAAAAAAAAAAAAAAAAGATGTGGTTTATGAGAGTCTGCTGAATCTAGGGAGTCATTATGAAAATTTGAAATCAATATTCATTTTAATTTGCTATGTCCCCCAAAAAACAAAGAGCTGAGAAACATACATGAAAAAAGTTAGGAATTTAATCAATGACCTACTTTTTTAATATTGGTTATTTTTTTAAAAAAGATCTATTTTTAAAAGAGACAAAACAAGATGAAAAGTAGCAGGTTAAAGTGGAAATAAAGAGGCCATCAGTAACAATACAGTTTCTGTCAAGTTACTTCATCTCTCTGATCACGGCTTCCTCAAATGTAGAAGCAACTGTTGGCAGTTTGTAGTCCCCTCCCCAACTCCAGAGGCCCTGTTTTATTTAGGAAGTCTGGGGTGGGCCCCAAGAATCTGCATTTATAACAAGTTCCCAAGGGATGCTGCTGGTGCTCCTGGCCCAAGGTCCACATTCTGAGAACGACTGGCTTTAATGATATCTAAATCTCTTTCCAGCTATTGAACTCTATTTTTCTTCCCTAAAAGGACATAAAACAAGAGGACAGATGAGAATACTGATAGAGAGCAGAATTCCCTTTCATCAAGCCATAGCACTTTTAGAATTTACCCCACAGATAAAACTACTGAAATTTTTATTTCTGCATTGCTTCTAATAAAGTCTGAAAATAGCCCAAACATCCACAGAATACAGTCTCTGAACTCGACTTTGCTATATCCCTACAAGTAACACCATGCAGCCACTTACTCAGAAATGATCGTGCTGACATTGGAAAAGCTCTAATAGAAATGGTCATTCAAAAAAGAAGAGGGGGGAGAGGGCCGGCAGGTGACATGGTAGTTAAAGGTGCTGGACTCCCACATGGCCAACCGTGGTTCGAATCCCAGATCTGGTGGCTTGCTTTCTCACTTTCCCTCTCTGGTCAAATTCAAAAATAATAATGATAAATAAAGTTAAGTAAAATAATTCTTAAAAAAAAAAAAAAAAAAAAAGAGGGAGGGGGGGGTCCCCCCCGTCTCGCCGGG
>NW_006159813.1:6460921-6469609 GCF_000334495.1 Tupaia belangeri chinensis | reverse complement strand
AGGTCCGGCTGGCGCGCGCCCGCCCCCTTTAGCAAAACCCCCTCCAAAAAAAAAAAAAAAAAAAAAGAGCCAGGGGAGGTTCCACCCCTTGTGCCAGGGGAAGCAGGCTCCTACCAGCCTGTGGAGCTGCAGTCACCATCCTCGCTGATATCATGCTCCAGTTCCTGCTTGGATTTCCATTGGATAATGTGGCCGGAATGTATCTGGCTCAGAACTGTGACATACCAAACCTGGTAAAAAGCCTGAAGATATTAAGGAGGACTTGGATGCCAAGAAGAAACCCCCTAGTTCATGAGGCCGACCCTAGCACTCCCTCTGGATACACTGAAGCTACTACTCTTGAGGCCTTCTTTACCATCCAAACCAAAAGCTTTTGTTTTCACCTCCAGTCTCAATGATTTCCTTCTCTGCTAGACCCTGTATTGTCTCAAAGCAAAAATGGGGTCACAGTTAAGAACTATCTTTACATTTACAACATCTTCACCTCTTTCTATATTCTCTTTCCAGATGCTTGGGAGGTTCTGAAACTGGAATTATGGTGCCAGATTAGTAAATAAGACCTTTGATTCATGATCTTTCCCTTATTCTTTGGGATTTCTACTATCTTTTGTCAAAAAGAAAAAGTGATGACTTTTTCAATAGCCAATCAGCTATAAATAATGCTGACTCACAGTTAGTAGTTATAATGGGTGCTTTAAACATTTGGTACTAAATTCTGTCATTTCAGAGTAATTAAAATTAGTATCTAGAAGTCGAAAGGAAAGGAAAGGAAAGGAAAGGAAAGAAAAGAAAAGAAAAGAAAAGAAAAGAAAAGAAAAGAAAAGAAAAGAAAAGAAAAGAAAAGAAAAGAAAAGAAAAGAAAAGAAAAGAAAAGAAAAGAAAAGAAAAGAAAAGAAAAGAAAAGAAAAGAAAAGAAAAGAAAAGATACATAACAGCATTCATGGAAAAATGGAATTAAAGTAAAAGTTTATTTTAGTGCAAAAAAAAAAGAAATCCTTTTTTTCATAGTATGCATTTTCCATGAATTTTCCAAAAACCCCTTATATATTCTCAGTTGTATAAAATGGGGAAAGGGAGAGAAAATACAGACACACACGATTTGCTTGCGCTGACAATGTTTTTCTGGAAAATGTATCTTAAAAACCTAGTAATGTTTGATTGCCTCTGGGGAATGTGATGGCATGAGTAGGGGTGAAAGAGAGACCTCACAATTCTGGTTTGCCCCCTTTTTCTTCTTTGTGAAGCTACAGAAAGCGAAGGTGGCGAGGTGGGAGGAAACCCCTGCCCCCAATCACGAGCAGCGTGCCTGTGGCCCTCTGAGGGGAGTGTGCTAGAAGAGTTCATGACGCCTCACGGTGGCATGTCTGGCTCTCAGTCAAAGCCTGCTGAGATTATCGCTGATCTCGCTCCTATTATCCAACAGAATGGTAATTTGATCAGAACGCCATCAATAATGTTACCCGGGGCATTGCTAAAAGTGATGGTAAAGACTACACTGAACCGAGCCCATGTCATCTCCTCAGATAACTCCCAAGTTACAGATTTGCCAGCGTTGTTACCCACTGATTAGTGCTATTTCTAGTTTACTGAGTAAATTTAAAGGGTTATGGCAAATACCTTCACAAAATGCAGATTAAACTATCATACTTTTGACAGATCAGGCTAAAAGAGAAACTTTAGCATTTCTGTAGAAAGTTCAACTTCCATCACTTTACAGATGAGAAAACAGGGCTAAAAACAGTGACTTTCTGGTTGTTTATATGCTACAGGGTGTATGTACTCACCGGAGAGCCAGAGAAGGGCAGAGTGGGGACAGAGAAAATTCTCTCAAGTGGGGATGGCCACACCACCATCCCTTACATTCATCTCTTCGGATTTTGGGTACACGCACACACACAAACTGGCATGGTTTCCAAACCACCAGGTCCAGGTCTTGAACCATGTCAGCCATGTGGGATCCAGCTGCCTCAATCACCACACCAATGGCTGGCCCCACAGTGACATTCTTAAAGACACAACCACAATCAGACTGGAACTTCAGTGTTTTCTTTCCACTAGCTAACTCATATATAAGTGCAAATATTCACTTACATCCTTACCAACTGTTCTTTTATAATATAGAAGCAAAATGTAATCAGAATTGTAAATGAACACTGACTACAAACACAAGAGAGTTACGCAGTGTTATTTTAGCATTAGGGAAATCTTTATTACAAGCTCCATATCTATTCTTGCCTTGTCTCCTCCATCACCCACTTTACCTAACCTTTAATTACTCGACTCTATCTAATTCATATCTTATTACTTGACAATTGAAAGAGACTTTAGAGATGATCATACTCGATCTCTCTTTAATTCAGGGGAAAGGCATAAATGTGCCCAAGGTTGCCACTAGTTCCAAGCACAGGCGAAGGGAAAGCCCAGTCCCGCCCTTAGCACAGTGTTTACAGCACCCCAAGGCTTTCTCTCCTAGGTCAAGGCTGCTTTCACTCCTGTGCAGAGCTTCACTCGTCAACATGATCGCACACTATGTGACTTAGATCATCCCTGAACCAATCCACCAACTCCCCCACTGCTGCAGACCAGTATATACTTTTAAATAAATATGAAGGACCAAAAATATTGCAAATTTGCTCAAATTAAAATTGGTGCTTCACCCCTGTTTTCTTAGGGCACTTCATTGGACAAGTATTCCATGTCTTTTAACTTGTTTATTTTCAACTCTTTGCTCAGTAAATATGGTGAGAGTCAGGTAATTCTTTATTTAACCTCTTTCTCACCTTAAACACCTCTGCAGTTAAACTTCTTTCACCCTTCCCTAGGATCCTAGGTATTCTTTTTTCTCTATAAATGTTCTATAACACTCATTCTCTCCCGCTCATAAATGACCTGTCTTTTAAACCTAAAATGCCTCCTTCTCTTGGTTGAATCAACCCACTTTCTCCCTCTACTGACTAATGTCAAATAACCAACACATACACAAGATGGTCAAAATAACAGTAATAGCAATACTAATATCATAACTAAATAATCCACAAATAGGTAAAAATGAGAAACTTTTCTAAGACAAAAGCAAACAAACAAGGTACTGAGATAGACAATTATGTGAGGGAGGTCCATGTTAGGAAGGGACCAAACGGAAAAGTTTATCTGAAAAATAACAGTAGGAGGGAGGCATTTAAGCTGGAACTTGAATCATAAGAGAAAAGTGGCAAAGATTATTACAAAGAAGAGAAGATTATATGCGCAAAGGTATAGAGTTGTGAGTTTGGCATGTTTTAGGACATTTTTAGAATACAATGGGGTTACATCCTTGTGAAAAAGAAAACTGGCATAAGATGACAATGGAACGATGAGAGCATCGAACAAACGAAACCTATCAAAACCACAAAGATGATAAAAATGGCTAAAAAACTAACTTAAATAACTTATAAACTGCTCACAAAAATTATGCAAAGTAAAACCAAATCAAAGGAATAAAAAAGAAAGGGATAACATGACATGCCAAATGATTCCTTTAAAAAAAAATATATATATATACACACAAATAGCAGCTAGGTGGCACAGAGGTGAAAGTGGCTAGGTCCCATATGGCAGACTGCATGGTTCAAGTCCTAGACCTTGCAGCTTGAAAAACACACTGGGCACATGTGCATGCAAGCCCCAAATCCCAAGAGGCAATGGAGAAGGGAATGCAGTGTGGCCATCCCTGCTATGGGAGTGACTTTTTACTTTTCCTCCCTCTTTCTCTCTCCAGAGAACACATCTACCCTAAAGCAAAAATTTTAAGAAGTACTAGATATAGCAAGAAACAGGGCCAGCCTGTGTATGGCCTGGCAGTTAAAGTGGTTGATTCCCACCTGGGCAACCACCCTTAAGTCCTGGACCCAGCAGCTAGGAAAAGCATACTGGGCATATGCACAGGCGTGTCCAAAATCCTGACAGAAGGCAGAGATGGATGAGAAGGGATTACAACATTACACCCCACGAGAGTGCTTTATCACTTTCCCATTTGTTCTCTCTTGTGCATGCATATATACACATCCTTAGGCAAAATAAAAAATAGTAACAAAAATAAATAAAACCCAAGACATTTTTAAAACTTAAGTTCATTGTTACATAGTAACAGGAGAATCAATACAATTTAGAACTATATAAAGAAAATAACCGGCAGGATTACAAGGGAAAACTGACAAATCTAAAAATCAATAAAAATTTTAAAATACCTTTACTCATATTTAATAGAATAGCAAATTTCTAAGAATACAAAGAGAGAGATAACAAGGGGTGAGCAAATGGTATAGTGGTTAAGGTGCTAGACTCCCACATGGCCAATCACAATTCAAGTCCTGGACCTGGTAGCTTGAAACTCACGCCAGGCGCAAGTGTGTGCATGCCCAAGAGCCTGAAAGGAGAATGGGGGAGAAGGGATTGCAGCATGGTCATACCATTATGGCTGGGGGTGATTTCTTGCTTTCTCTCTCTCTCTCTCTCTCTCGGGCAAGCGCACATGCCCTATAGTAAAACTCTCTCCCAAGAAAAAAACACAAAGAGGTAACAAAACCCTATAAACTTGAGCATACATGTTGGCTTTCTAAAAATAGGAAACATATTCTCAGAACGCAAAGAAAATATGCAAAAATTGAATGAGTAATAGGACACAAGACAAGGCTTAAATTTAAATTTCAAAGAACTGATGATATCAGGACCAGAAGATGGCATAATGGTTACATCGCTGGACTCCCAAGTAGTTGATCATGGTTCGAGTCCCAGACTCAGCAACTTAAAACTCATACCAGGTGCTTGTGTGCCTAAGATCCTGAGAGGAGAATGGAGGAGACGGAATCGCGGTGTGGCCATCCCCACTGGGGGGTGATTTTTTCTGCTTTCTGTTTCTCTGTTTCTCTCTGGCTAGCTTATGGGCCCTATAGCAAAAATCTCTCAAAAAATAGAATTGATGATATCGTGCGCATTATAGTCTTTAACAACCATACAATTTAGTTAGAAATCAGCACTTTAAAATAAAATCTTTCTGTTCGAAAACTTAGAACATGTACTTCCTAAACAAACCATGGGTGACAGAGGGAATCACAAAGGAAATCACAAAATATTTAAAATGGAATGACAAAAGTAATACATGTCAAAATCTCAGAGAAATAGTACTTAAAGGGTAACTTACATCCTTATATGCCTAGAAAAAATTCTTAACCAAAATGAGAATTAAAATTAATAAGCTGATAAAAAACAGAGTAAACACAATTAAACAGAAAGATGAAAATAATGAAGAAAAAATGCAATGAAGTAAAAACAATGGAAAGGATAAACTTGTTTTTTTAGCAGACTAAAAGACGACAAAGCAGGTTAAGACTGATGTGAGAGAGAAATGGATGGAAATGGTCTGCACAAGTCAGAGGAAAGCTAAAAAACAATTCTGGGAACAAAGAATGAGGAAAAAATACGAACGTAGTAAAAAATGCTTTTCATGATAAAAATGCTATAAGTAGTTATATGTTAATAAATCTGAAACAAATGAAATGGGTTTCTATTTAAAACAAAAGAATTTTAAAATGTGCTGAATAACTTTAAAAAAAATTCATCCACCCACCTCAATACCATCCTACAAGGTTTTAACTACATTTTTTTTTTTTGGAGAGGTTTTTGCTACAGGGCACGTGCGCTCACCAGACAGAGAAAGAGAGACAGAAAGCGAGAAATCACCCCCCAAGGGGGATGGCCACGCCACAATCCCTTCTCCTCCATTCTCCTCTTGGGATCTTGGGCACGCACGCACACACGCCTGGTGTGAGTTTTAAGCCACCAGGTCCAGGACGCGAACCGCAGTCGACTACGTGGGAGTCCAGCGACATAGCCATTACGCTAACGGCTGGTTCCCAAGGTTTTAACCACATTTTCAAGAATCAATCTTTTTAACTAAACAAAGATTCAACAGATTAATATCAGCAAATCTATGAGTGTAATACAATGAACTAACACATGAAGAAAATTAGAGAATATATCTTAATAGATACAGAAAAAAAGCATACACTGAATTTCAGGGCAAAATTCAAGAATACTTTTTAAAAAACAGGAGTCTTAACCTGTGGCATGATGTTAGGTAAGACCAGCTGCATGGTCTGTGTCCTGGACCTGTTGGCTTGAGAAACACACAGGGTGCATGCACACTTGTGCCTAGAATCCAAAAAGCGGGAGAAAGTGGAGAAGGGATTGCAGTGTGACCATTCCCCAAAGGAAGGTGCTCTCTCACTTTCCCTCTTAGGCAAGCACAAGTACCCTTGGACAAAAATCACTTTTAGGAAACTGGGTGTTGAAAGGAAGTAACAATTAGTAAAAAGCAATGACCTGGCTTTAAAAGTGTTAAAGAATCTTCTTCCTAAAAAATGGAGCAAGTGAGCCAGCAGATGGCATAGAGTTAAGGCAGCTGGAACCCACATGGCCGGCTGCACAGTCAGACCACCAGAATCAGTGCCTTAAAAAACACACTGTCCAAAATCCTGAGAGGAGAATGGATTGTGGCTAGCCATCCCCAGGGAATGATTTCTGACTCCCTTCCTCACTCCCCACTCCCTCCCAACACTCTGCCTGGTGAGTACACGGGCCCTACAGCAAAACTAAAAACAAACAAACGAAAAAAAACCAGCAAGATAGCCTAATTGCGATGGTGCAGCAGAGACGCACCACTCTGCAAGGCTGGAAGCCACATGGCTGACTACAGGTGCAGGTATCAGGGCTGGCCTAAAAACACACCAAGCACACATGGGGCACCCACGATCCTGAGGAGCTAGAAGGCTAGGGCAAAATGATAGCCCTGTACTGAGACCATCACCGGTGCTTCTCTCTCTCTCTCTCTCTCTCTCTCTCTCTCTCATGTATATGTTATCATTTCAAAAAAGGAGCAAGACAAGAATGTCTGCCCTTCCACATCGCACTATGCTAGATGGCCAACTAAATGCAATAACAAGAAAATAAGTGGTAAAAATATGAAAGGAAGAGGTAATATTATTTTTCCTTGTAGATAATATAATTCTCTCTCTCTCTTTTTTTTTTTTTTCAATTTTTCCAGAGAGCACACATGCTGGCTAGAGATGTGGGAGAGGGAAAGGGAGAGAGGGCGAGAGAAAGTACCCCCATGGGGAATAGACAAGCCACAATCCCTTCTCCTCCATTTCTCCCTCCTTTCAGGATTTTGGGCACCCTCACATGCATATATGCCCAGCTGTGTCTCAAGCTGCCATGTTTGGTACTCAAACCACAAGGTGGACCATGTGGGATCCAGCTATCTTAATCACCACACTGGGGAACCAGCAGTTAGCATAATGGCTATGTCGCTGGACTCCCACGTAGTCGACCGCGGTTCGTGTCCTGGACCTGGTGGCTCGAAACTCACGCTGGGCGCGTGTGCGGGCGTAACCAAGATCCCGAGAGGAGAATGGAGGAGAAGGGATTGCAGCGTGACCATCCCCCCTGGGGGATGACGAAAACCCCTCCAAAAAAAAAAAAAAAGTCACCACACTGGCTGGCCCAATTCTCTTGATTTTCTATGTAGACAATACCCAGACTAACAGAAAGAACACAAGAGTAAAAGAAAGTTCATGAGATTTGTAAACACAAGATCCTACATACCACTTAGACAATATAATGGAAAAATATATATCCTATTAGCTGTAGCAATAAAAACAGTAAAGTATTTAGAAAACAAACCAATAAAAGGTATTTTAGGCTGCCCCTGGCTATAGTTGATAGTTGTGTTTGAGGAAAATAAAAGATAAAAACTTTTTAAGAGATGTATCATTTTACTAGATAACGATTTCAATACCACAAAGATTCCAATTCTTTCTCTTAACTGATCTACAAAATCCGTACAATTCTAGCCAATACCCCAGGTCGTGTTTTGACAAGCTGATTCTAAAATTTATGAAGAAGAACAAGTCAAGAATAGCCGATGCAATTTTGAAAAAACAAAAACAGGCAGGAGACTTAACTTACCACCATCACCACCTATAAAAGCATATTAAACCATAGCCACTGTGACAGGGGAATAAGGGCTCAGGGACAAAGAGGTCAATGGAGTAGAACAGGGAACTCAGGAAACAATCCTCCAGGAGCTCTCCATTCAAGTACAGAGGCAAAAACCAGGAAGCCCCAACACCCAACACCTACCCCAGTTACCTTGCAGACACTGTGCTACTGTGCTCTCCCGCCTTCCTCTACCCAGTCCAGCCACTTTTAAGGCAAAGTGATCACAACTGGAACTTGACCTTTCCCACTGCCTGGAGCTCTCTTCCTCCCAGACATCATCATCAGACATCCTCCCTGCTCAGTTCCTACACATTTCCTTAAATGTCACTACCTCAGCAAGGTCAAGGTTTGTCCAATAGATTTACATTTGCCACCTGTTTTTTAAAGAATCAACTCAGACCAGCAGATGGCATACTAGTTATGTCGCTGGACTCCACCACAGACTGATTCCCAGACCCAGTGGTCTGAAACTCACACAGGGTACTGTGTGTGCATGCCCATGATTCCAAGAGGAAAATGGAGAAGGGACTATGGCGTGGCTATGCCCCCTGGGGGGTGATTTCTCGCTTTCTGTCTCTCTGGCAAGTGCACGTGGCCTTACAACAAAAATCTCTCTTAAATAATAATAATAATAATAATAATAATAATAAT
>NW_006159813.1:6436312-6455271 GCF_000334495.1 Tupaia belangeri chinensis | reverse complement strand
GCGAGAAATCACCCCCCAAGGGGGATGGCCACGCCACAATCCCTTCTCCTCCATTCTCCTCTTGGGATCTTGGGCACGCACGCACACACGCCTGGTGTGAGTTTTAAGCCACCAGGTCCAGGACGCGAACCGCAGTCGACTACGTGGGAGTCCAGCGACATAGCCATTACGCTAACGGCTGGTTCCCAAGGTTTTAACCACATTTTCAAGAATCAATCTTTTTAACTAAACAAAGATTCAACAGATTAATATCAGCAAATCTATGAGTGTAATACAATGAACTAACACATGAAGAAAATTAGAGAATATATCTTAATAGATACAGAAAAAAAGCATACACTGAATTTCAGGGCAAAATTCAAGAATACTTTTTAAAAAACAGGAGTCTTAACCTGTGGCATGATGTTAGGTAAGACCAGCTGCATGGTCTGTGTCCTGGACCTGTTGGCTTGAGAAACACACAGGGTGCATGCACACTTGTGCCTAGAATCCAAAAAGCGGGAGAAAGTGGAGAAGGGATTGCAGTGTGACCATTCCCCAAAGGAAGGTGCTCTCTCACTTTCCCTCTTAGGCAAGCACAAGTACCCTTGGACAAAAATCACTTTTAGGAAACTGGGTGTTGAAAGGAAGTAACAATTAGTAAAAAGCAATGACCTGGCTTTAAAAGTGTTAAAGAATCTTCTTCCTAAAAAATGGAGCAAGTGAGCCAGCAGATGGCATAGAGTTAAGGCAGCTGGAACCCACATGGCCGGCTGCACAGTCAGACCACCAGAATCAGTGCCTTAAAAAACACACTGTCCAAAATCCTGAGAGGAGAATGGATTGTGGCTAGCCATCCCCAGGGAATGATTTCTGACTCCCTTCCTCACTCCCCACTCCCTCCCAACACTCTGCCTGGTGAGTACACGGGCCCTACAGCAAAACTAAAAACAAACAAACGAAAAAAAACCAGCAAGATAGCCTAATTGCGATGGTGCAGCAGAGACGCACCACTCTGCAAGGCTGGAAGCCACATGGCTGACTACAGGTGCAGGTATCAGGGCTGGCCTAAAAACACACCAAGCACACATGGGGCACCCACGATCCTGAGGAGCTAGAAGGCTAGGGCAAAATGATAGCCCTGTACTGAGACCATCACCGGTGCTTCTCTCTCTCTCTCTCTCTCTCTCTCTCTCTCTCATGTATATGTTATCATTTCAAAAAAGGAGCAAGACAAGAATGTCTGCCCTTCCACATCGCACTATGCTAGATGGCCAACTAAATGCAATAACAAGAAAATAAGTGGTAAAAATATGAAAGGAAGAGGTAATATTATTTTTCCTTGTAGATAATATAATTCTCTCTCTCTTTTTTTTTTTTTTTTCAATTTTTCCAGAGAGCACACATGCTGGCTAGAGATGTGGGAGAGGGAAAGGGAGAGAGGGCGAGAGAAAGTACCCCCATGGGGAATAGACAAGCCACAATCCCTTCTCCTCCATTTCTCCCTCCTTTCAGGATTTTGGGCACCCTCACATGCATATATGCCCAGCTGTGTCTCAAGCTGCCATGTTTGGTACTCAAACCACAAGGTGGACCATGTGGGATCCAGCTATCTTAATCACCACACTGGGGAACCAGCAGTTAGCATAATGGCTATGTCGCTGGACTCCCACGTAGTCGACCGCGGTTCGTGTCCTGGACCTGGTGGCTCGAAACTCACGCTGGGCGCGTGTGCGGGCGTAACCAAGATCCCGAGAGGAGAATGGAGGAGAAGGGATTGCAGCGTGACCATCCCCCCTGGGGGATGATTTCTCGCTTTCTGTCTCTCTCTGTCTGTCTGGCGAGCACACGCGCCCTATAGCGAAAACCTCTCCAAAAAAAAAAAAAAAGTCACCACACTGGCTGGCCCAATTCTCTTGATTTTCTATGTAGACAATACCCAGACTAACAGAAAGAACACAAGAGTAAAAGAAAGTTCATGAGATTTGTAAACACAAGATCCTACATACCACTTAGACAATATAATGGAAAAATATATATCCTATTAGCTGTAGCAATAAAAACAGTAAAGTATTTAGAAAACAAACCAATAAAAGGTATTTTAGGCTGCCCCTGGCTATAGTTGATAGTTGTGTTTGAGGAAAATAAAAGATAAAAACTTTTTAAGAGATGTATCATTTTACTAGATAACGATTTCAATACCACAAAGATTCCAATTCTTTCTCTTAACTGATCTACAAAATCCGTACAATTCTAGCCAATACCCCAGGTCGTGTTTTGACAAGCTGATTCTAAAATTTATGAAGAAGAACAAGTCAAGAATAGCCGATGCAATTTTGAAAAAACAAAAACAGGCAGGAGACTTAACTTACCACCATCACCACCTATAAAAGCATATTAAACCATAGCCACTGTGACAGGGGAATAAGGGCTCAGGGACAAAGAGGTCAATGGAGTAGAACAGGGAACTCAGGAAACAATCCTCCAGGAGCTCTCCATTCAAGTACAGAGGCAAAAACCAGGAAGCCCCAACACCCAACACCTACCCCAGTTACCTTGCAGACACTGTGCTACTGTGCTCTCCCGCCTTCCTCTACCCAGTCCAGCCACTTTTAAGGCAAAGTGATCACAACTGGAACTTGACCTTTCCCACTGCCTGGAGCTCTCTTCCTCCCAGACATCATCATCAGACATCCTCCCTGCTCAGTTCCTACACATTTCCTTAAATGTCACTACCTCAGCAAGGTCAAGGTTTGTCCAATAGATTTACATTTGCCACCTGTTTTTTAAAGAATCAACTCAGACCAGCAGATGGCATACTAGTTATGTCGCTGGACTCCACCACAGACTGATTCCCAGACCCAGTGGTCTGAAACTCACACAGGGTACTGTGTGTGCATGCCCATGATTCCAAGAGGAAAATGGAGAAGGGACTATGGCGTGGCTATGCCCCCTGGGGGGTGATTTCTCGCTTTCTGTCTCTCTGGCAAGTGCACGTGGCCTTACAACAAAAATCTCTCTTAAATAATAATAATAATAATAATAATAATAATCCTCTTGTGTACTTTGAAGAAAAAAATGAGATACATGCTATGATAATCATTTTATGACTTTATGACTAATAAACATATGCGTTTATACTGAGCCTAGAATTTCTTCCCTAGATTGTCACTTTAAGTGATCTATACAAACATTATTGGTGAGATAGAGACCCAGTATAACAATTTATTATCATAAGCCATTTTCAAAATAAATTAATTCTTACTTCATCTACATAACATGACTAAGGGAAGTTATTCAAACTTAAATCCCTTTTCACTGAGTGCTTTAATATCATATTTTACCTATGTTATAAGTAGGTCTCAAAACACTTCACTAAGTGCATCTAACTCTATTTTAAGCTTTAAAGACCTGTTTTTGTTCAGAACTAAACTGAAGAAAGAAGCCATCACAATAGCTGTTTCAAAGTAGCCCCTGAGTAAATATGGGTTAATGTGAGATTGTGAGCGGTCGAAGCTTTTCTTTCCTGCTCCACCGGGGAGCTTCTCTAGACATCAGGATTTTCGATGACATATTTATATTTTCCTAAAGTATAACCATGAGAATAAAAGTGATAAAAAGCATCTGTGTTAGGGAAATCCCATCAACTCTTTGTGTGCTAATAGCTAAACACAACAGAAACCTATGCCCTCCTGGCAGTCAGTGTCAAAGAGAGAGTGGGATCAGCCCCGGTCTACCCTCCGTCTGCCTCTCTAGCTCATGCAGCTGCTCTCCACTTCAGGGCGGGACACTGCGTCCAGAGTGGCTCCTGGAGATGTATAATATGGAGCTGATTTTCTTTGGGACCCAGGGTAGCTGTATTGCATGGGCTAAATAGGAGACTAGCACAGAATAAACAATGATGATCAGCTATGTGGACCAATAGGCTATTCCCATCAGTAAATGCCACTGGGGACTTTTGGCCCTTCACTCTCTCTAACCCCACGCTAAGTCATAGGGCTGAATCGATCTTCCCAAAACGCATTTCTCATCAAAACATGTACTACTCAATTCTGTGTAGTTCCCCACTGTTTAGAGGGAAAATATCTAAACCCCTCTGCAAATCGGCCCAAGCCTGCTTTGCACTGGTACCTACTTCTACAACCTACCTCTCTATACGAGCTCTCAATGACGGCCACTGCAATGGCTAACACTCTGTGCATACCCCACCTACATTCCTTCCACTTGGCCCTATTTTCTACTCTTCCTTTCTCCTGAAATCTCATCTTTCAATGTCCAACAGTCTTTCTACTTTTTCTTAGTATCTTCTCATATCAACTCTTTCCATACAGCCCTCTCTCTTCTCTGCCACCAGAAGTACTTACCTCTTGTTTGGCATCCATACTATCAGGGGAATTCATTTAATCAACCAACATTTACTAACTAAACACACCTGTCTTTGTGTCAAACACTGTGCTAGATTTAGGGATATGGGCATACATAAGACCAGAATCAGCCCTTAAGTATTTTATAGTTTCCTAAGCAAACTATCCAAAACTTTTGAAAAGAACAGATATACTAACATAGAATTATGGTACCTGCTGGCATACAAGGCGAGAGTCCAAACATGTTAACAGAGTTTATGGAAATACGAAGTTGGGAAAATTGTGGTACAGCATCTCAGCTGAAATTCTGTACTTTAATACTAAATCTCGTGAAAAATCCCAATCCCTCAACATATTATTATAATACAGTGCCTTATATTGGTTTGTGCCCCTATACAATTTTTAAGAATGATCAGTTTATATGAGAAATGACTTAAACACATGAGAACAAGGATAAGTTTTCCTACTGCTTATAAAATTTTATATATTCTACGTTACTGTCATAATTGGCTGAAGTTTATATTCTCAGAGGTCCAACAAGCAAAACTAAAATTCCATTTCATTAGGGGACAAATTTGGTGTCATTCTATCTTTCCAACCTTGTCTCTAATGATGTTAGTTCATATGTCCAATGCTTCTTTCACCCAGCTTGTTTCCTACAGAGGGCTTTGTCATAATTTGTAATGATTTATTTTGATGTCTCCCCCACCATAACACATAACATAAGCACCCCAAGGGGAGGAATCATGTCTGTCCTACTACCCTCTGTATTTCCAACACCAGGCACAGTGCACAGCACATACACGTTATAATCATTGACTGAATAAATGCAGTTTGAGCCACCAAAAACTAAATTACAACTATTTAGAGAGTTCCATCAGGAGAACAAGAACTATTGATATACACAGTGATTATTTTTCAAATAAAGTGGGGAAAAATTTAATTAACAATAAGAGGAGATAGGATGTAATTTCCAATTACAGAAAAAGGGGAACCTTCTAAGACTATTAAGAAAACAAGAGGTTGGTGTGGGCTGCAATTCGGGTAGTTGGGAAAGGTCTTGCATAAATGCAGAAAAAAGGAAGGACTAATGTTCCAGATCATTTTATTCTCTTACAATATTCTAAATCGCTTTTTTAAAAAAGATATTTTTACTTCTTACACTGAGTTTTCAGAATACAACGATTACATGTGCTTTCAAAATGCATTATGAATATTAATAAACTGCTGTTCTTTTCATGGTGTAAAAGTGTTTTGATAACAGATTCACAATGCAGAACGCATTTAGATAATTTTATCTAAATGCTTTCTGTGTTATGAACTTATCATCTTAAAATTTTCCAAGTTGTCATTAACCAAGCCTCTTGCCAGAAGTAATTTGCCTCACTCTATAGATCCTCATTTGGGAATATTTTGCTAATGTTATTTCATCGTTTCCTTTCCTTTGAAAAATATACAGTTTACATTGGCAGCTCTCATAAAGACTATGTTGAGATCCTTTGCTCACAAGTGAAATGCGATTTCTCTTATTGGACAGACCTTAACTTTCATCTCCATTTTAAAAGAGGGTGGCATTTTAATATCCAAACAGGAAGACTTGATTAGATTATTTTGTGAAGCTTTGAGATGCTTTTACTATTTCATATATCTTTTAAGTTCCAAGTTAAACCTGATTCTAGGCAATGAAAATGTCCAGAAAGTTAAATGCACATAATTTTAAAGAAATGAGATAATATTTTAAGTATTCAATTACCATTGCAGTTCTATGAATAATCACTCTTCTAAGAAAAAGCTACAAATTACATTGTTACAAAATAGCCTCACTGAACACATTATCTTCACACACACACACACCAATGAAACCAGCAAGCTCTATGACTGCTCTTTTCTACTTTTCTATATTCAAAGCTAAGCTGTTCCCTGGTGTACATTTGGCACTTAGGTGGTAGGTATACTGAATCTTCCGGATCACAAAGTACTATGTCTAGCACTGCAGTGGTACCAGAGCAGCAGCACACCTTGTGTTCATTCAAAAAGAGTGCCCTACTGGCTTAAAGGACTTAATGTTCCTCCTGGGTGCCTCACTTATTAGAAGCAGGTTGACAGTGAAAAGGCTGTGACTCAATATGTCTTTGATTTAAAGGCTAGAAGAGTTTGAGGTTTCCCACCCTGATGGTAAAAATGAATCTAAGATCATTTTCAGGATGCCAAAATAGACATAAGAGCCACTTAGGCAGTGATGTGTGCTTGAAAACTTAGAAGACAACATACACAAAATTTGAGAAGGCTTATGGAAGTCATCTTATTAAAATCTCCCTTGAGGTTACTAAACTCAGCCAGATTATCCAGTCACAGTCTCTGGACAGCGATTTGAAAATTCAATGGGAGTGTACTTGGCGGAACAAACAGACTGAAGTGACATTTATATTAGGTAACCCATAATCACCCAAGTACTTTTACTTTAACTTAAGACATGCTTGGGATTCTTTTTAAAAAGTAAAAAACAAAGGCTTTAACCTTTCTGTGTGTGTGTGAGACTTTATTTTGCATTACACATTACAAAAACAATAAAGGACAAACTGACATGAAAATAGCTAACACTGCACATTTCCTTGACTCTACCTATGTGCATCAACTAGCCTATCTCCATAGCTCCCAACTGCTAAACTGAAAAGCTACATCTTCTCGAATTACAAAATGTATTTTTATAGTACACTCTGAAATTGTGAATGTGTGTTTTGCACAAAAACACTCAACCATTATGACAGAGTCTGACACCCAAGGGGGAGCCTGAGTGGCAGTTATGGCAGAGCTCTTGCCAGCTTGAAAGAAGTGTAGGGACAGACCTCTGACATCTGCCTAGATTCCCACACTTGGCTTCCAGTGGGAGAAATGACCTGCCAAAAGAGAGCAAAGCAGATGAGATTTCCAGTATGCTGCCATTCATCAGGTGGACAACAGCAAGTAGGACTTCACCTATGTGGTCAAACAGACAACAACAAAAAAGAAATCCTGCTGACAAGTACTGGTGCTCTGTGTGCTGACCTTTTGCTTTCATAGAGAGTTATTTCTCCATACTGCACTATGATACTGCCCATCAACCCTTATTTTTCTCTTTCTCATATTTTCTTGTCTACTATTTTCATGCCTCATTGTATTTACTGTATGTAAACTGCCTTAAATACTTCTAAAAGAAGATGAGATGGAAGAAAGAGGAAAGACCCACATTCAGATTCTCTCTCTGAAACTCCAACTCTATCTAGATTATGTTACAGTATTCAATGAGAGTTGATATGTACATGAAACAGTATGGTATCATGAAATTATTTTCCGTCCCTGTTAATGTTAATGGTTTTAGTTATATTTTTAAAGACAATGCTTACAACAAAGTACAAAAGAAATCCACCTTCTGAGATCACTCTGTTTCAGAGCTAGCAGCTGACACTCTCATGGCTTGGCATGTTCTTTAGTCTTTCCAACATCTGGCTTTAGCCTACTAGAGAGCAGAGCCCTTCATACTCGGCATTGTTGCAAAATGTCTTAGTATTCCAAGGAGGTCACAGTTTTCCCAGCAAAAGGAAAATACAGTTGAAGCTGACACTTATTTAGTAGAATGCTGCTATCACCAAGTATTTATCTTCCATACTGTTTGTGTGCCACAGGGTTACACCAGAAGCTAGGTGTTCTTTTTCTTCAATCAAAACACAGTGCAGCCTTCAATCATCGTGACGCTCAGGATCTCAACCCCCAGCCCTAACATAAATCTGATGGCTAAAACCAAAAGAATAATAGACATAAGATCTCTCTATACTTTTCTTACAGCCTATATAAAATCATGAAGCAAAAGAGAGCTGCATGCTTTGCAGTATGTTATAAAAATTCTGAAGAAAATTAACCCATTTTTAGAAGTAAGTTCCCTTAATGAGGTAAAATTCAATTGAGTGGATTAAAGAAAAAGAGGACATTTGGATTAACACAGACTCCTCAAGTGACGTAAATCTGAAAGATTTAGCCAACATAGGGAATGGCATTAGCATCTAAGTAAAGGGACTAACAAAATCAATGATCTTTCAGATGATGGAACACCTAGAAAGTAGGTGTATAATCCAGGCACACCCAGCAAATCCCCACACTTCAATCCTCATGAGTAGAGTATTTCTGCTAATATTTAATGGCAATCACATACAGTTATCATCTGGGCACCACAGAAAAAGGGAATACTTAAAATTAAGGATGCCTTTTGGTTTTTTCTTTATTTTTTGAGAACAACAATTTGTAAAAAGGTTTGGAGAGAAAGATTGTGAGAAAATTCCCTTGCATTATCAAGAATCAGTAGCACAGACAACTTTCAATTCATTCATTCCTTCAAGGAATGTGTAAGTATTGCCCTAAATGCCAGTGTACCCCAGGGAAGAACTACTGCATCTCAGTACTCATAGAACTTACACTCAGCTGAGGCTGCTGAATGATTTCAAAGTTGTTCAGAAGATAATTTCAGAAAAAAGCTACAAAGAAAACATATCAAGATGATATACTTGGAGCTAGCAGGTGGCATGAAGGTTAAGGCATTGGATCCCACATGGACAACTACGCAGTTCAAGGCCTAGACCTGTTGGCTTGCAAAACACCCCAAACACCTGCCCAAAATCCCAAGAGGAGATGAGAAGGGATCTCTGCATGCCACCTTCCCTGGGAGGTGATTTCTTACTTTCCCTTTCTCTCTGTGTTCTTCCCCAGCGAGCAAATGAAGTCTATAGCAAACTTGGAGAAAAAAAAAAAAAAAAAAAAAGATGATCTATTTGACAGTGGCAGTAGAGAGTGGGGAAAGGAAAGGGAGAATACATTAGATACAGGGTAGAGGTGGGGAAAGCCCCTTTTAGGAGGGGAAAATGAAAAGTAAACTCTAGTCAGGTCACAAAGAAAGGGGCTTAGGCAAAGAGAACAGCAAGTACAAAAGTCCTAAGTGTAGGATACAAGTTTACTGTATCTGGGAAAGAGAATGGCACTGGTTTTAAGCTTATAAATGGGAAGGGGGTTATAAAATGATATTGGAGAGATGAGTAGGGAGTGGATCATGCAAGGCATTAAATAAAGGTATGTATGGGGTATGAATTTTATTCTAAATCACTGAAAAGCCCTTAAAAGATTGAAAGCAATGGAATGACTATGGTCTCATATTTGGAAAAGATCCACTTCAGGAATGACTTATTAAGGAGTGAAGAAGAGAAGCAATGAGAACAGCAAGAAGGCTCTGGTGGCAGCCTTCATGAGAGACAAGCAGGGCTCAGACTAGGTGGGGAGAGTAGGGACAAAGAAAGCAGGGACTTGGGGTGAATTTCAGAAATACCGGCTTACATGCAAGCAGACACCATGAAAGGAATCAGACACACTATTGTGGCACGTCTGGGAGCTGTCCGCCTGGACGACGGCATTAGTGCCAATGGCATGCTCATGAGCACTAGCCTGTGTTGGCCATAGCAGGTGCACAGAAAAGTGACACGACTCAACCACTACACTGCTGTCCTCGAGTTCCTTCATGCGGGTGGAGGAGAAGAATATGCTACTGTGTATCCTGAAAACCAGTATGGGACATATACCTTCTAACAATTTTTCTCCTAACAATGGGTAAAGAGAAAAAAAGAAGAGTGTGGAGTTTTTTTTCTTCTAGTTTTTTGTTTTTGTGATAGAACACTGCACCACCACCACCACCACCATTCCCACCGACTCCACATACACACATTTCCATTTGAGGTTAAATTAATTTAAGCTGAACCAAAGCAATATATTAATCATTTTCTTCTTTCAAAACTATCTTTTTGGGAACCAGCACTTAGTGTAATGGCTATGTCGCTGGACTCCCACATAGTCGACTGCAGTTCGTGTCCTGGACCCGGTGGCTTAAAACTCACACCAGGCGCGTGTGCGTGCGTGCCCAAGACCCCGAGAGGAGAATAGAGGAGAAGGGATTGCGGTGTGACCATCCCCCCTGGGGGGTGATTTCTCACTTTCTGTCTCTCTGTCTCGCGCACGTGCCCTATAGAGAAAACCTCTCAAAAAAAAAAAAAAACTATCTTTTTAAAAAGTAGAATTCACTACTTTTGCAACAAAATTCACTGAAAACAAATGAGGCTATAAAATATTACTTGAATCAAATTACCTTCTGAATAAATACTAGTTTTCATAATTAGTATCATACCTACTAATCTGATTAAAATCACAATCTGAGTACTAGTAATAAATGAAATAATCACACAACCTATTTTACATTAAATTCAGAGAGCCCCACTTAAAATTATTTTTTTCACCTTTCATAATACTAGCAAGAAAAAGGTGGCAGACACTGCTTCTCTCTGGATCATATCAGTCAGTTACTCAAAAACAAGAGATCCCATCAGATCTGCCATGTTTTTACTGAATGGCCCTGACAAAGACTTATTTACTAATTATAAATATTTATCAGCACTGGAAAGTACCCAAACTCCCATCAACCATCCTTCAGTGGTAACAAACTGGGGTATATTCACACAACGAAATACTATACAGCCAAATGGATAAATGACCTATAACAGTCAGGATTAATATGGCAAACAATACTGGAAAAGAGAAAACAGAAACAAAGCAATACATGCTGTATGATTCTACTCACATGAAACACAAAAGCAAACAAGACTAAGCTGTTAGAATTCAGAATAGTGGCCGTGCTTGGGAGGGAAGGGACAGCAATTGAGCATGAGAGATTTGGGGGATGTTGGTAATATTCTATTCCTTGATCTGAGTGCAAGTTACTAAATATTTTCAATTTGGGAACACTCACTAAGCTATACACATTAATGACATGTACACATTTTGGGCTATACTTTATAAGAAATTATACAAATGTACCCTAAAGGAAATACAGCAAACTGCTAACATTTTAGATTATAAAAGTATTTTGGATTAAATTTGAGTTGTAAAAGCATGTGTATAGCCACTCCTCACTTAAGGACTCACCTGTTTAATGACCACTCAGACTTACAACTAGTTCTCCAGGGTGGGGAATCCCTTCTCAGTCTGTGCGAGTCTCAGAAATCCCCTTTCTCAGTCTTTGTCTGGTCCTCGCAGTGAGTATTCACTACACAAAGTGCTTGCTATCATGCAAGACTACGTATTTCATTTATAAATTTGTACTTCATTGTGTACCCACAGTAGTATTCTGAATCAGTAAAGATGATTATTCCAGATTTATATTATTGTGTTGTGGTGTGTCTTGTCCCTTTCTGGAGCTTATTCTAGAATAGTATCACCTGTTATTTACTGAAAATACATCCCCCACAGTGCTATGACACACCACAAGACATTGCCTTTAAGCTCCTCACTTATCGACCAACTTGCTTAACAACCTAGTCATAAGAACATAACTTGGTCGTTAAGTGAGATGTGCCTACATTTACACTATTATCTTTGATGGAAAGAATAACAGTCTCTCAAAGATCCCCATGTCCTAATCCCCAGAACCTGTAAATACAAGAGACCATGAGGCAATGGAGAATTAATGTTGCAGATGGCTTATGGTTGCTCAGCAAACCTCAAAGTGTAGAAATTATCCTTGATCATCTAGTGGACCCAATACAATCACAGGGGTCCTTAAATATGTGAGGAAGAGGCAAAACAGAAGTATCAGGGTGTTATCATTTGACAAAGACTCAGCTAGGGATTGCTGGCTTAGAAAACAGAAGGGACACTAGCCAAGGAATGTGGGCAGTTTCTAGGAGCTGGGAAAGGCAAGAAAATTAATCTTCCCCTAGAGTACCCAGAAAGAAATGCAACTCTGCAAGCATTTTGATTTTTAGCCCAGTGAGGCCTATTTCAGACTTCAGTTTTCCAGAACCATAAAATAATGTTTGAAAGATAATAAATCACCATCTTGGTGCAACAGGAAACGAATACATTATCCTTTGTACTTTTTCTCAGAACATAGTACCATCCATAAAAAATTATGTATTTTAAAGAATACGTATACATATTTTTTTAGAAAGCACAAAGAAATGTGTTCCAAAGACTATTCATAACCATTAATACAAAGTGTCGTTTCCTCATATTCTGTGCATTAAGTCCTCCAATATACAAAGAATATAAACAAATTCTCTCTTTTTTTAGAATTATTTTATTTAACTTTATTTATTTTAAAATTCTGACCAGAGAGGGGGAGAGAGAGAGAGAGAAAAGGGTTAAGAAAGCAAGCCACCAGATCCAGGACTCGAACCATGGCCAGCCATGTGGGAATCCAGTGCCCTTAGCCACCATACCACCTGCTGCTGCCTCCCCCTCTTTTTAAGAGAAAAATTTTTGTAGGGCGCTTGAGCTCGCTAGAGAGGCAGAGAGAGACAGAGAGACAGAAAGCGAGAAATCACCCCTGGGAGGGTGGTGCCACCGCAGTCCATTCTCCTCTTGGGATTTTGGGCACGCAAACACATGTGCCCAGTCTAAGTTTTAAGCATCCAGGTCCAGGACTCAAAAACTATGGTCAAATACATGGGAGTCTGTAACCATTACACCATCTTCTAATTCCTAGACAGATTTCTTACACCTATTCATTTGATAAATATTTTCTATCTTCATCAACTGACAATCATGTTGGTTCTCAAATCCACCTACAGAGTGGAATTAGAGCAATTATTTTAACAAAATCAGTCTCTCAATTTCCCTGAAAAACAAACGTAGAAATAATTTTTCTATTATCCTTCACCTCCTTAATGAATAATTTTTTAAAGGAGAAGAAAGATAATTCTCCAGTAATTCAATAACATTTAAAAGCAAAACAAAAGCAAAAACATCACGTGGGGAATATCAGCAAGCAGCTATATGATTCCTACTTATCATGTGGCCTGATGAAAAGAACAGGATAATGGAGTTCTGCAAAGACAGTGCAGACTGGAATTTCTCAAATGAAATTTCTATGAAGGTATGTATAAATGATCATCTACACATACTTATTACTGTGATATCTGAATAAACACTTACCATAATTACTATTTCAAGATAGCCCTCCTTTGTCCCTGATGAAAGTGAAATACTGTTATTTTAAGGTAGATTTTAAAATTAAACCCACAGAGAAGTACCAAGAGGGAAACAAAGAATAGGATTTCATATGACTTATTATTATTATTAAATTTTAAGCAACTGCTTCAAATGAAACGACATCTAGCTGGTAGTAAAACTTACAGCAGAGTTAAATGCAGATAGTTAGCCTAAAATTCAACTACAACTAGCATAAGTTTAGGTCTTGCCAGATAACTACTAGAGGAGGTTTTAACTGATAATGGGAGGCAACTAAACACAACTGGCAAAAGAGCAAGGTCTGCAGAAGATGTGTCTAGTGAATTAGATGTAGAATATCTAGAGTGTTAGTGCTGAGGCACTGATGGTAATAAGAATCTCCTGCCTCCACCGAAACATTACACGAGGGAGCCACTGTTATTTATTAATGAGTATGTACCCCACACATCAGATAGACTGGGACAGAAAATAATGAAAATTACCAGTTGAGAATAAGGGAAGACCAGGCATTGGCACAGCAGTAACACAATTAGACACACACAGGAAGGTCCTGGGTTCACATCCTGAGTATGCCAGGAGTGTACACTCATGCCTATGATCTGGACAGGCTGAGGTGGGGAGGAGGGGGTAGAGATTATGGCATGAAGACTTGGTTGTAAGCCTTCACAGGACAAATAATCAAAAATAAATAAATAAGGGTGCTCACTATCTGTTCAGTTTAATTCTGGGTGTCACAATTTAAATGGTATTGAGTAGGGGTCAGCAGGTGGCATGGTAGATAAGGTGCTAGACTCTTATGTGGCTAATGGGGGTTCAAGTCTCAGACCCAGCAGTTTGGAAATCATACCAGGCACGTGTGCATGTGTGCCCAAAACTCATAAAGAAAATGGAAGAGAAAGGATTGCAGTGTGGTATCCTCACCCCCCAGGGGGAGTGACTTTTCACTTTCCCTCTCTCGTCTCTCTCTCTCTCTGGTGAGCACCTTATGGCAAAAAGAAAAATCTTAAAAAATAAATAAGATATTGAGTAAGTAAGAGCACATTGAACAGGAAATGACTGACAGAACTCAAGACTACCCAATATGATAACAATTGAAGAAAGAGGAGATTTTTAGCCAAGAGATGACAACTCAGGAAAATGAGATAAGCAGTCATTAAAGCACAAATTACACTCAAGTACACCATGCCCTCCAACTTGTTTTATAAAGCACTGTACTGTACAGTCATTACAGGAATAGTATATTCCCTCCCCAAACATCAACCTCACACATTGATCAAACTGTGGCAACATACTGGCCAGTACTTTATGGTACATCAAGGGACTAGCAGTTGGTGTAATGGCTATGTCGCTGGACTCCCATGCAGTCAACCACAGTTCGAGTCCTGTAATGACCAACCAAGCACTGCTGATTGTAGACACTCCAGAAAAACAGATTTTTGATTCATTAGAAAGACGAACTTGCTAACTGGACTGTTTAAAGGAAAAAAATGGGCTTGAAAGATAGGTACTATGTTTGCTCTTCCTGAAGGTGTGGTGAAGAAACTCAAGCATATTTAAAGGATAGGGGGATAGGATGATCCTTAATGGTGCTTTCAATCCTGAGATTCTAATGATTCCATACCGTGATTCTCAAAATATCCCAAATGGACGGATTACTCAGAAGCAGAGAGAATACTAAAAGGCAAGGCACATCAAATTGTAATGGAAATATGTGGTGAGACAGATAAAAAGAAATTTCTGGAAGACATCATTCTGAAACTTGCAATTTCGATTTCTAGTAAAGCCATAAATCCAGGAATTTTAAGTCAGTCCCCTAAACCAAACTCCCTGCTCTTGTTTCACCACCAGGATTATTATTTGAAAGCAGAACTTACATGAACTTTTACTTACAAAAGCAGCAGTGTAACAAAGGAGAATAAACACTAATTTATTCTTCCTGGAAAGGACAGATGAGGCTGGTAGCCTTCAAAAGCAGCATCCAGTCTGACTGAAGAATCAGTAGATGATGGGATCCAGCAGTTAGCGTAATGGATATGTCGCTGGACTCCCATGTAGTCAACCGCGGTTCGCGTCCCGGACCCAGTGGCTTAAAACTTTTTTAGCCAAGAGATGACAACTCAGGAAAATGAGATAAGCAGTCATTAAAGCACAAATTACACTCAAGTACACCATGCCCTCCAACTTGTTTTATAAAGCACTGTACTGTACAGTCATTACAGGAATAGTATATTCCCTCCCCAAACATCAACCTCACACATTGATCAAACTGTGGCAACATACTGGCCAGTACTTTATGGTACATCAAGGGACTAGCAGTTGGTGTAATGGCTATGTCGCTGGACTCCCATGCAGTCAACCACAGTTCGAGTCCTGTAATGACCAACCAAGCACTGCTGATTGTAGACACTCCAGAAAAACAGATTTTTGATTCATTAGAAAGACGAACTTGCTAACTGGACTGTTTAAAGGAAAAAAATGGGCTTGAAAGATAGGTACTATGTTTGCTCTTCCTGAAGGTGTGGTGAAGAAACTCAAGCATATTTAAAGGATAGGGGGATAGGATGATCCTTAATGGTGCTTTCAATCCTGAGATTCTAATGATTCCATACCGTGATTCTCAAAATATCCCAAATGGACGGATTACTCAGAAGCAGAGAGAATACTAAAAGGCAAGGCACATCAAATTGTAATGGAAATATGTGGTGAGACAGATAAAAAGAAATTTCTGGAAGACATCATTCTGAAACTTGCAATTTCGATTTCTAGTAAAGCCATAAATCCAGGAATTTTAAGTCAGTCCCCTAAACCAAACTCCCTGCTCTTGTTTCACCACCAGGATTATTATTTGAAAGCAGAACTTACATGAACTTTTACTTACAAAAGCAGCAGTGTAACAAAGGAGAATAAACACTAATTTATTCTTCCTGGAAAGGACAGATGAGGCTGGTAGCCTTCAAAAGCAGCATCCAGTCTGACTGAAGAATCAGTAGATGATGGGATCCAGCAGTTAGCGTAATGGATATGTCGCTGGACTCCCATGTAGTCAACCGCGGTTCGCGTCCCGGACCCAGTGGCTTAAAACTCACGCCGAGTACGTGTGCGTGCGTGTCCAAGGTCCCGAGAGGAGAATGGAGGAGAAGGGATTGTGGCGTGACCATCCCCCCTGGGGGGTGATTTCTCGCTTTCTGTCTCTATGTCTCTGTCTGTCTGGCAAGCACATGCGCCCTGTAGCGAAAACCTCCCCCCCCCAAAAAAAAATCAGTAGATGAGGTGAAATGAGAAAAGTGAATATTGTTTGAAGAGGAATAATTATAAAAGGAAGAACTCTTCCTCTGGTTATGTTGCCACTTACACTGTGAAGCCTAAAGAGCTCAAGTCTCAGAGCTCAATTCTTCCAAAAGTAAAGGGTTGCATTTACCCACTGTTAGCTAGAGTTCGTCTTGAACAAAGCCTTCACGGAATGTAAATGTTTAAATTTCTTACTTAGGAACGCTTACTCTGTGCCTGGAGTCATCACTGGGATGAGTTTCTAGAAAGATTCATCCATGGAGATAGTCTCAGCTACTCTGGAAGAACGGTACCACCTTAAAACTCAAAGATGGGTCTATCCCTCCATCCCATTTAATCATTACACACTGAATCCCCTCTGCATCAATTAAGCATACAATAGAGTGCAGTACATAAAACCACAATAAGCAATACAGAAAAAAAGGATTAAAGCCATGAAAAATGTATTAATTTATTCTACGCAATGCACTTGTAATTCTTCCACTTTCAGTCAAGATCACAGTACAGTTTAATAGTCTAGTTCAGGGACCAATTAATCCTTTTATATTTAAATCAATCACTGACTCCTCTCCGAATAATTTAGCTTCTACATGCTGCCTCCTATTTGATGTCTTCGGGGAAAGAGCACAGTTAACACTGTGTGGCACATTAATCATGTTTGGTAATAGAAAAAGAAATGCATTATCAGAGAGATCTAATACAAAAAGTAGAGCATGCTCTAAAACATGCTAGCATAATCAGTAACATGCCAGCACCCCCTTAATTCAAACGGGCACGTTAAACCTGGAGCCAAGTGTGCACTCCTCGTCCAGCTCTCCACAGGCTGTGTGCATGTGTGTATCCGGTCTGGTCATGTATAAGGAATAAAACCATTTTACTCCACCACCGCCCTTAGTATTGGCAGATTCTCCTCCCCCACCCCAACCGAAAGCAGAGTGACTTGATGCTCAAACAGTGGGAAAGAGGAAAAGTAACAGAAAGGCATGCATTTTATTCAAACTGCCATGTGTCTGGCACCTTGCCACAAAGCTGTGTCCTTTTCCTTGAACAACTCCAAAGCCTAATTAATAGGGTAATTCGATGCAATATTCATGTGTCGTCTAAAGGTTTTTAACACTGCATGTAAAGCAGATGTCCATGTTTTAAGAATATTTTTCCCTAAACAAATGTGTCAAGAAAGCATTAAGAGTTCATGTGACAAAGAATGACATTTTATTATATACTACTTCTAACTTTGATAAATATTTTAAAAAGAAAGTTCTTTTTTTCTTTCCTGTATTTTTATTGCCACAGAAGTAAATCAACTTTGTGTTCTTATGGCCACACCATGAGTTACAAATGCATGATTTAGTTTCCGAAATTTCAAAGCAAACATAAGAACTTTTCAAATAGTCCAATAGTAAGTTTTTTCAAAAATTTTAACCGTTTCCATGTAGATTTAACACTGAAAAAAGTGAAGTCTATCTTGGCATAACTCAAATGCATTGCTGACTCAGGGGCTCTGCCAGTTCAAACAATTCCAAAGGAAAGAAAGCACACAAGTGAATGTTAGCTCTGTGTTCGCTTCACACCAACTCAGAGCAATCACATGTCAAAGTTAAGGCCAAGTCTGAAATACCAGTGGGATCAAGAGTGAAAGAGGCAGCCATACCCTAGGTAGTAATCCTAACCTGTAAGAACACACAACTTTTAATGACTGAGTTCGAATGCCTGACTAGATTAACTGTCACACTGAAAGAAGGCATTTCTGGGCCTGTGACTGTGACAACCTTAGGGTAAGACACTATAACCTACACAAACAACCATCAGGTGGAAGAAATATTAAATGTCATTTCTCACTAATCCCCAGAAGTCACATCAAAGAAACATTTGAAAGAACCCATGTCCTTTGTCTAATTTTTTTTTCCCCTCTCAGAAGAGATCAGAACACCCCTAGTCAAGATTTGCACAAGTGAATCAAAGCTTGTCATCAAAAAATCATCATCTCATCCCTAGAATATGAAGTCACACCAAATAACGAGCCACCGTCAGCAGGATGAGCCTTATGTTGTTTACATGGTGGTCGGGTAAGTTTGCGTAGATCGGTTCACACTCCCCTGCCTAGTTTTCCCTTGATAGGCATCTGTCAAATGGTGTACAAAGATTAAAAGTGCCACACATAGACCCAGAGATGGTGGGAGATCCTACATAAACTATAAACACACACAGAAATCTAAGTTGTTAAATGAAAAAAAAAAAAAAAAAAAAAAAAAAAACTACTTCCAAGGGGTGGTGCTTGGGTAAAGGCACCTC
>NW_006159813.1:6405627-6436270 GCF_000334495.1 Tupaia belangeri chinensis | reverse complement strand
CGGAAGATGTCTGACAGTCCTTCTGAAACTGGTGTTTCTTTCTTTCCCTTTCTTTCTCCTCTCTGCGTTCAACTAGCTGTCTGGATCCAGGGCCCAGATAATACTGAGCCCTCTGGCGAAGACAATAAATGAGCCTCGGCACAGGCACGTGCTCTCCCGGTCTGGTCTAGCTCTCGACTGAGCTGCTCTGTCCCATTCCCACCCGTCACCCTGCCCGAGGGGCTGCACTCGACTTCTGGACAGGGATCACTGGAGCTTCTGTTCACAGCCTCTGATTTGGTATCGCTCTCTTCCTGTACGAGTCCCTATGAACTTTTGACTAATGCGTCTTGCATCTTATGGACAGTCAACATTGAAAACTATGATAAGACACAAAGAATGAGTCACAGAATATTTGGCTGGAGATGGGAAATGACCTGCTAGAAATCTCACATTTAACACAACTTGGTCAACATCAAGATATCAAATTTTCAAATAAATAACACAATAAGCATTATGACTACCAAACTGAATCCAAATGGGATTAACATTATATCAGGAGCCATCTTTAGGTTACAAATAAAAAGGAAAAAGAAGAATATTAATGCTAAAAAAATATTAATATACAAAAACTTTTCAGTCACCCTTTAAAATCACTAGTATCAAGACATATTTTAAGTACATAATAGGTACTCAATAAAAAACACATGCATGAATAGTGACATTTATACATAAATGAATAAAACCTATACTAGAGAGACAGATAAGGCTTAAAACAAAAGCAGGCGAAGCCAATATTAATTTCTCACTCTATATAACATTAAGCTAATTTGCAACCTCTCACACAGAATTATTACCCTTTTTTAAAAAAGATTTATTATTATTATTATTTTTTTAATTTAACCAGTCGCCAGGTCTAGGACTCGAATCATGTTCCACTATGTGGGAGTCCAACTCCTTAACCACCATGCTACCTGCTGGCCCCAATTACCCTTTCATTTTCAAAAGCTTAATCAGTCAACCTTGAAGAGTTCGTATGAAAAACAAAGCCAAACACAAAGATGCTGAGTATCAGCATGAAAAGTACTGGGATACAGTTCCTCAGATCTATTTTTTTTAAAATGCAACAGGAAAAGTTAATAATTTGATGTAAAACAATTATACATTCCCAAATAAAATAGAATGGCCATCTTAAAGACACTTGCAGAGGAGGAAACAGGTGGCATGGTGGTTAAAGCACTGGATTCCCACATGGCCAACCACAGTTTGAGTCCTGTACCAGGCAGCTTAAAATCACTCTGGGTGCATGTCCGTGTATGTGCATGCAACCAAAAATCTTGAGATGACAATGGAAGAGAAGGGATTGTGTCATGGCCATCCCCCCCCAGGGGGTGATTTCTCATTTTCCCTTTGTCTCTTGTCTGCCTCTCTCCAGCTAGTGCAAATGCCCTATGGCAAATACCTTAAAAAAAAAGGGGGGGGGGCAGGAAATAAAACTTTTAAGAACTGTATCATTGGAAACTTGCTTTCAACATGTAGAGAAGTATCCAGAGTAGTGAGACAGATCGAGCGTCTCATTAGCAACTGCAGTCCCACCCCTCTCCTTCCTGCATCAAGGGCTCCCTACCAAATCCCAGTCCTCACTCACAACTAGAATTCTAGTCCTCGCCCCTCTGCTACATAGCCAGTACTCTCCATCTGAGACATAGAAAGCAAAGGCCAGGTTCCAGTGCAGAATTCCCTCTTGTTTTCTCTTTCAATAGTATAGAAAAGCTAGATGGAGTCTGGGTTTTATTTTTTTCTTCCTTTTAAAATAAGGGAAGCTTGACTACAACATTTATTAAATGTGTAGTTTTGTTTTGCTTTGTTTTTAATTCTGGCCAAGTTTTACTTGGTCTTGAGAAGAGATAGACCTGCAAAGATACATTTTACTTTAAATTGGTCCATTTAAAAACTCATTTTACTATTCTCTGAATAACCTGGGAACTAAAATTTGAAAGAGAATAAATGAACCCAAATAAACCCATGACTGTCACTAGTTGTCCCAACTCTAGGAACTGAAAGTGAGAACAGAATCACTGGGAGAGTGCCTCTGTGGGCTGAACCAGGGGTGAGAACAAACATTCTAGGAGACAATCAGTACCGAAATTCAAGAGGGAAAAGCAAAAGTGAGGTCTTCACCGATGACCCTGAGATTGTAGCTGTGATCACAGATCTTGTCAGGCAGGGGTGGGGGAGAATGAAGTAAAGGGAAAGCAGCGGAGAGCTAAAATAGTGTAAGGGAGCACAGCAGCTTGGATGAAGTGATAACAGATTAGAACATGACAGCAAAAACTGGGAAATACATGTCTTACAGGTGTGAGATAAACCGAGACATATACCTCAGGATACCATGAGTGAATTCTTCCGTTGATAAATGTTTAAATTAAACTAATCTATAAATCTGAACGAAGTTGTTTCTCAAAACATCCAAAAAAAAAGTATTACTTTGGATGAGGGCAGAAAAGTGGGCTAACTTATCCAGATTTCATTTGCAATCTTTTCCAATATGCTGTAACAGGAAGGTGTAACTGTCTGTTAGAAGCAATCATTACCATTATTGATTTCTGTTTTTTAAATCTGTGTTTTTTTTTTTTTTATGGTACTTGAAAACTGAAGAGAGACAATGATACTCTAGTATTCTTGCACTGTCTCCACTTAAACCTTGTTCCCAAGGAAACAGTTGATGTCTCAATATCAGACCCTGCATAATTATTGACTACAAAGGAAGTATGCTACAGTGAGACATTTGCACTTTAGCAGAATGAAAATGACCAGCTTGTCTTCTGCCTTAATATCAAACAAAGTCTGATTTTCACAGATACCAGCACTTTCTACTAGACATATGCTGACAGGAACAGGTTACATTTTTAACAGTCTCATGTACATAATGCTACTATTTTCAGTGGCATTCTATTCTAGATTAAAACAAAGACACAACTGAAACCACCTTTATTTTTAGGCATTAGTGACTGCCTCTTTTGGAAGAGGCTCAGCTTTGAAGTTATTCTTGTTAAAGTGTAAGGAGAGATAATTGCTCACAAATCATTATGGATGAACATAGTTCCCATGTCTAAAAGGCCTGGAGTGAAAATGATTTAAATGAAAAAAAAAAAACTGAATTTTTTTTATTAACAAAAGTTCAACAACAAAGCATAAATTTTCTTGAAAGTATCAGATAACCTCCATAACATTTAGTACAATTTTTCTACCTTTTCCCTATCCCTTTCCTACAGAACGCACTTACAATTTTTGGCATAGCAAAAGAAACAGTGATATATGAAATATTTGTAGAGTTAGGACAAAATAAATGGAATATTGAGAGGTTTTTTTCCCTTTGCAATCACTAGCAAAACTCTTACACTTCCAAAGAAATGTTTTTTAATAAAGATTTACAAACATTCAAACCAGACTATTCTAACAATACTGGTATTAAAAATATAACATGAAAATATAACATAAGTGAACATTTTATTTTGCCCAAAATATTCAAACTATTTAGGAAGACTGACCAACTGAAAACTTAGCCTCATGTAACAACTGTAACTGAAGAAACAGCAATAAACACTGATTATAAAAATATCTGAAGATTAAAATTCTAAGACAGGGTTTTATGAATGTCAGGGGTAATCAATTTAGTAATTTTCAATCAACATTTTAAAATTAATAAAATAGGATAAGATAGTACAGAAATTCAGACTTGTTTTAAGAAGGTGATGGGTATTTGTTTACTAGAAGATCCATTAAATTGGAAACAGTTGAAAAAATGTGAAAGTTCTTTGAAAAATCAAATATTGTGGTAAACCTCAATTTAATAACTCAGTTAGATGAAGACTTTTTTTTCATTGCACTGGCCTTCAAAAATATTCTGTTAAAACCCTAATCCATAATTCATAAACAGAATCAGGGTACAAATCCATGGAAGTTAAAATTATAATTGAGAGTTTAATTAACTCCTTCACATCAAAAGGTGCAGCACAATTTTCTCAATAATAGAACTGAGCAGGTCAGGACAGCATATGCATTTTTAAAAGAGCAGGAAAGGGACCAGTCAGATGGCAAAGTGTTTAAGGTAGCTAGATCACAACTGGACGACGGTGTGGTTTGAGTCCTGGATCTGGTGGTTTAAAAAATGCACTGGGTATATGTGTGTGTGCACAAGCAGCCAAAATCCAAGAGTAAAATGGAGGAGAAAGGATCGCAGTATGGTTATCTTCCCTGAGGGGAAAGGGGTGCTTTCTCACTCCCACCTCCCCCGTCTTCCTCCAGTGAGTACATGGACCCCATAGGCAAATCTCAGAAAGCTTTTCTGAAAACTAAATAAATAATAGCAGGGAAGACATACAAACCTGAAAGTTAAAATGACAATTTCTACAATACGTTACTAGAAACATCTAACATTTCTGTGCACATACGAACACGTACCGTCAATCCTAAAACTCTCTATGAACTAAATATATCTATTGAATGTAAAATTAAGAATGAATCCCACCGAGACATTCTAATAACCAGTGGCAGGAAGCCAACCATGACTAGTATAAGAGCAATAAAATTAAAGACTTCTCACCCTGAATTAAAAGCACACTCTACTTAAAAGAAAATGGTAATTTTTTTTTATTTAATGGTTATGCAAGCTCCATTTAGAGATATCAAGTAACTTAAGTTGAAGAAACAGTTCAAGAAATTTATAGTCTTCAAATAATAGAAATGTTCATTTTTCAAATATTTAAAAATATACTTTAAAAATGTATAATGCACAAAATTGTGTGACTAAAATACACAAATAAAAATACCTAATTTAGGAAGGCAATGTTTTACAAGTTATATCCTAAGAAAATAGGTTGTTTATAGATTTTTCCTACATTGTAATTGATTACCACAGAATTAAAATATTAAAGTTATTATATAATACTTTAACAAAAGTAATATTTTGTTGATAAAATAATAACATTCATTAATTAGTATTCAATTTAAATGATGTACTGAAATGTGGAAATAGTGACATTCTCCCCAAAAGGGTCAGTAAATAGCTAATACAGTCTTTTTTAAGATCATAACTAAAAAAATTCTAATTACCCTAAATATTTATCTCTGAGGAGTCAAAGTTTGTTTCAGGATCGTATGTAAAGTACAGTGATAAATGGCAACCCAAAACATGAAAAGAGGTTATCTACTGAGAATGCAAGCTGATTGATGCTACGGCAGGAAATAAGATGAAAACAGTCAAATTTCTACCACTTAAAAACATGTGGAAGTTAAGAAATCACATGCCAAAAAGCCACAATCAAATCCTAGCTTCCACCATTTTTAATGACAGCAGTGGTAGCCAACCAGTTTTCTGTTGATATGTTTATATTCTTAACTAACCTGCTGAAATACACTATAAAGCTGAGAAACAGAGACATTTTCTTGCATAATTCAAAGGAGTCATGAGGGGACAAGGATCGGAATTCAAAGCCAGGAATGACCCTTCTTTTGTTAAGCTCAGAGATGACCTGATACACAGGACAGAGAAGAACGAAAGTCAAACTACATGCATGGTGGAAGCTGTGAGGAAATACAAAGGGTGAGAGGGAGTGTTGCTAGGTCCAGTATTCCTGCCAGTCAGTCTTTCCCAAGGCCAAAACCTCAATTTTGCCTTTTGGAATCTGGTTCTGAAGGACCTAAAAGGCACCAACTAAGGGAAAGAACAAAAAGCAGTTCATTACTTTACGGAGCTATGCTACAGAAATGAACTGTTCATGGGGCTGGCAGGTGGCATGGTGACTTGGTGTGCTAGACTCCCACATGGCTGACCATGGCTTGAGTCTCAGACCTGGCGGCTTGCTTTCTCATTCTATTCCTTTCTCTCTCTGTCTCTCTCTGGTAAAATTTAAATAAATAAAAAATAAAGTTCAATAAAATAATAAAATAATTCTTAAAAAAAAGAAATCAATTGTTCATAATCCACTGAGAAAAATGTTTTGGTATCATTCTAAAAGGGTGTTAAATTGTGCTCTTTAGGGGGAAAGAATCTGGACAGCATCATTCACTCTTAACTGTCAGTCAGTTAGAACAAAAATCACTCATCTTACGCCGAACTCCAGTTTGCACTATATGGCTTTGACGAATTAAACATTCCAATCTTGTTTTTCTCAAGCCAGTATCACAATCGTCTATGCACAGTCTCGGGGGCACATCGAGAAAGAGCAGTGGAGCACAGTGCGGGAGGCACAGAAGCTTAACCGGCTACAACGATGTAGCAAAAAAACAAAAAAAAAAAAAATTGTATAATAATCCATATGTGAACAACCAAGTGTTTAATGTATTTTGATTAAATAAGAAAGTCAATTATTGCTGCTTGGAAGTACAAGGTGTTGTCAATCTCCTGAAACCAGTGAGGTTCTGGCAGGATTTCCCCCTGCACCTCTCCTCCCAGAAAGAAAATGAAAAACTGTTCTTTGAAACTCCAAACCCCAGGCTCACATCATGGATTCCAACACTTCTCACCCCCATACGAACAACAAAACAGGAACGGAGCTCGCACACTTCATAGGGAGAAGCACAAGCGTACAGCTTCAGGGGGAAAATAAACACCGGACCTCCCACCCCACCTCCACCTGCACCCCCACTCCCAGCTGGCAAGAGAGCTCTATCACCCTGCCAGCCAGGTACAACAGCAGGTGGAGCTCCATTATGACCCAGACTCCACAGTGTAGACAGAACAGAGGATGCAAAAAAGAGCAGCTCCCACCCAGAAGAGATGGAGGAATTTGGTCACTTCCCCCTTTCTGGCAACCAGGGCAGGCACACTCTCCTACAGATCAGACTCAAGTTCTGCGTAATGACTACCTGCTCCACTAGTGCCACCCACAGCACAGCTCTCCTGCACTTCCTGAACTAAAGAAGTGACTGCTCCACTCAATGTCTAATAATCCACATGGGAGCAAAACACCTAAAACCAAGAAAATATCTCCCTCAAAGGAACATGGTAAGTCCTCAACAACGGCAGATAAAACATGAAATCACAAAAATGTCAGAAAAGGAATTCAGAATACTCATCATAACAAAACTCAATGAGATGTAAGAGAAAATGGACAAGCAATTCCAGGAGATGAGAAAATCATTCCATAACATAAGGGAGGAATTCTATAAAGAGACAGATACCTTAACGAAGTGTCAAATAGAATTCTGGAGATGAAGGACACAAATATAGAAACCCAAAATCTCTCAAAAGTATTAGCAAATTAGATAAGGTAGAAGAATCTCTGACTTTGAAAACAAGACCTCCAATTTATTCCAAGCTGCCAAAAACAATGGAAAAAAGTAACCACTAAAAATGAGGACAACTGGGGCAAGCGAGTGGTGTGGTGGTTAAGGCACTGAACTCCCACAAGGCCCACAGCAATTTGGGTTCTGGACCCAGCAACTTGAAAATCATGCCAGGCACACGTGCAAGGCATGCTTAAAGTCCCAAGAGGAGAATGCAGAAGAGATTGCGCCATAGCCAGCATCACCCCTAGGGGCTGATTTCTCACTTTCCCTCTTTCTCTGTCTCTGTAGTGAGCACATGTACCCTACAGCAAAAACTTAGGGGGAAAAAAAAAAGCATAATTCATAATGATTTCAACTGTGAAGGTGAACCCTATTATAACTGACACAATCATCAGTAAAAAGCTCAAGGGCCGGACCAACAGTTGGTATAATGGCTAAATCTCTGGACTCAGGTATAGTTGACCGCAGTTGGAGTCCCAGACTCAGTGGTTTACACTCACACTGGGTGTATGTGTGTGTGTGCCCAAGATCCTGAGAGAAGAATAGAGGAGAAAGGATTGTGGTGTGGCCATCCACCTGGGGGGAGGGGGGGGGATTTCTCGTTTTCTGTCTCTCTGTCTCTCTCTCTCTTTCTGGCGAGTGCATGTGCCCTATAGCAAAAACCTCTCAAAAAATAATAATTTAAAAAAGCTCATGGGCATAAGAATGGTTAAAATAAAATAGACAATTCTAAGTACTGGTGAGGAATAAGAACAGAACTGCTAGCAGGAGCGTAACTGGTACAGACAGTTAGGAACCGTGTGCCAGTATCTATTACAGCTGAGCATGTGATTAGGACCCTGACTGGATCTCCTACTCCTAGGAATGCACCCAGCAGAACACATGTACAAGAATGTTCTCAGCAGGATTATCTGTAACAGCCCCAAAGTGCCAACATATGAATGCCAGCCAGAAATAGAACAGGTAACTTGTAATACTCATGCAAGAGATTACACAGCAATTAGAATGGACAAAATGCAACTACACATAATACATATGAATCTCATAC
This sequence comes from Tupaia belangeri chinensis, assembly GCF_000334495.1. NCBI lineage: Eukaryota > Metazoa > Chordata > Mammalia > Scandentia > Tupaiidae > Tupaia > Tupaia belangeri. The sequence continues at coordinate 6,427,950 of NW_006159813.1, read as the reverse complement.
ACATATTGTTGTCATCCAGACACAAAACAACATAAAATGTATCGTTTCAAGAAACTGAAGTGTACCCATATGCAAACTAACCTATGGTGTTATTGCAATACAACAGTGGTTCCTTTGAGGGGAAGTTATGACTAGGAGATGAACAAGAGGGTATCTAGGAAGTTGGTAATGCTCTATTTTTTGATCTCGCAGCTGGACGTAAAGATGTGTTATAACGTGGGGCCGGCAGGTGGCATGGTGGTTAAGGACGCTGGACTCTCACATGGCCAACCTCGGTTCGAGTCCTGGACCTTGCTTTCTCACTCTCTCTCTCTCGCTCACTCTGTCTTTCCCTGGTCAAATTAAAATAAATAAAGTTAAATAAAATAATTTAAAAAAAAAAAAAGATGTGTTATAACTTGAGTGGAGAGTCAGCAACTGGCGTGGTGGTTAAGGCACTGGACTCTCACATGCTAACTGCAGTTCAAGTCCACGACTTGGCAGCTTTTTCTCTCTCTCTAATGAGCACATATGCCCTGTAACAATTTTTTAAAACTAAAAATAAATAAATTTTTAAAAATAAAATAAAAAATTAGTGGAGTTAAACCGTTCTGATGTATTCTTACCTGGATATTTCCATTAGAAGATTTTAAAATAATTCCAGTACAAGAATGAGTGTTTTCAAGAAGCCCACTACAAGTAGAATAAGTAAAAGACATACCAGGAGAAATGTATTTAAAATATGTACTCATCAAAGTAAACATATTAACATGTAAACTTATTATCCCTACTTTCAGTGAGTCTCTGAGGAGTCTAAGGACTCTCACCAGAGAGTTTCCTTCTATAAATGATAAGCATTCCCTCTTGAGCAGACAAATATTTAACAATGTTTCCAGTTGGCCCTTCCAATGGAAGAGTCACAGAACTAATGAATTTTATAGCTGAGAAGACCTTTAGAAAATGTTATGGCCACTGCAAAATGAGTTAATTCACTAACTTTAATAAATTCTACTAAATACCTAGAATGATAATCAGGAGCTCCATGAGCAGACAATCAGTTAGTTAATAAGCAGCAAAAGATTAAAAGCTAAAATTTTATGGGCAGTTCAGTGAGCTGCTGGCTACCCCAAGGTAAGTTTGTTCGGGAAGGACCCTGACCACAATACCTACATATGGGAAGCAATAGAGTATAAAATTTAAAGTATGGGTGTTGGAAACAGAACCAAATATGAGGTCTGGCTTAATCATTAAATGTATGCTCATGCATAATTACTCAAGTTTTGCCCTTAGCTCTGTACAATTAGAGCACCGTAGAGTTCAATCCAGAGTTACTATTGGATTTAAATGTAACAACATATAAATTACTTTGTACCAACAACAAAGTGGCTATGATGCTGTTACTGTAATAACAATCAGGACAACTAGAAGTGTAGCATTCTAAATATCAGATACAAGTCCAAACCAATAAGATATAGAGGAAAGGCAGCTTATTTTTGAAGAGGTTTTCTAAAGTCAGAGGGCCCAAAAACAGGGTAACATGACTGAACAGCTCTGAGGATTCTCACAACGGGAGAACTATTATGCAATCTGGTTATATCACAGTGACTAAATAGAATTTTTGACACTGATTTTTAACAGCCTGATTTTCAACATGACAACACATTTGTTAAATATGTCACTTTGAGATTTACGTTTGCTAGCAGATTTCCTAACTAGTTTATAAATAAAATTTCTTTACTCATTATGTCTGTCTACATTTGCAGGACACCAGTAAGTGTAAGAATAAATTTGAAATACTGGCTACCGTAGTTCCCACTGTAAATTCACAATCTAACTACAAGTGTTTGCTCTGAATTCTCCAAGCAACAATGAGATGAATATAAGAATCATGATCAGATAAGATTCTTTAAGAAATTACTTTTTATCTAATCTTAAATGATTGCACAATTACAGGATAGAAATTACTATCTCAGGCACTAATTCAAATTGCTCTTAATGATCATAGAGAAATGAATTACTAGAGATGAAAGATAAATTTTGCTTTGGTTTGTGATCTTTATTTCTTTCCTTAAAACTTAACAGACCGCCTTAATTTGTCTTTCTAACTTGACAGATTTATGAAGATCTAGAATATACTGCGATTACTTCTATATACATGGCTATATTTATATTCTCTCCATAACTGACATAAATATTTAAAAAGCCAAAATAGTTCTAGTAACAGGATAAAAGTTGTCTTCCCCCCACACACTAGATTTAAATATGTAACTGTGTGAAAGTTACTCCAGAAGCAAAAGTAATCAGCCACAGAACTGTGGGGAACAGCTAGTAGAGACAATGTACAGAAAATGAAGTTGGCTGACACGTGAAGAAGCAAGTACAGGAGATGATCCCATGTGGCTCAAACATACATCCCAGAAAAGAAAGACCTACACGGCAGACAAGAGCCCCCAAAGCGAAGGCAATTCATAATCATCCTGGAAGAGCAGAGGCACATTCCACAAGAAAGGCATTAAGGATGACTAAAACAACAGGAGTAAGCCCAAGTGAATATACCCCATCTCCCACAGACATACTCCAAAGCTCTAGCCAACATTTCACTTATCATATCATTTATTATTATATATTATATATTATAGGTGGTTCCATATCCACACGACATCCACATTTGGGTATCCTCTGACTGATGTCAGAATGCTCTGTGGCCAGGAAAAAGTCAATTTCCATGCCTGTATATCCGGCTGGCAAAATAAATCATTCCCTTCAAATATCAGAGTTTACTTTCAGAAATCAAAAACATGCTTGAGGGACCAGCAGTTGGCGTAATGGCTATGCTGCTGGAATCCCATGTAGTCGACCACAGTTCAAGTCCCGGACCTAGTGGCTTAAACTCACGCTGGGTGTATATGTGTTGCAGGTCCAAGATCCCGAGAGGAGAATGAAGGAGAAGGGATTGCGGCATGGCCATCCCCCCTGGGGGTGGGGGTGATTTCTGGTTTTCTGTCTGTCTGTCTCTGTCTTTCTGGTGAGCACATGTGCCCTACAGCCAAAAAAAAAAAAAAAACTCTCCAAAAATAAAAATAAAAATGATGCTCTTGGGCATTTAAAAAAATTTAATTTAAAAAGTTTTAAAAATGACTGAGTTTTCGAAAACTTGGTATTCAAAATGTGTAAATTTAGGAAAGAGACAGGATTTTCTTCAAAATTCTGTTTTTTTAGGAAACTTCATAGGTTTGTTTTAAATCACTGAGTATATTTATATGTAGGATTTAGTTCATAAAAATGTATTAATTCATTTAAAATTTCATAACCAAGTATCTTATATATTGAGGTAGATTCATCATTTACTCAAGAATTCAATCAATAAACAACTAATTTACTTCTTTTACTTATTTTTGTCAAGATATATAATAGGAGGAATCAGCAGTTGGCGTAACGGCTATGTCACTGGACTCCCACGTAGTCGACCGCGGTTCAAGTCCCGGACCTGGTGGCTTAAACTCACGCCGAGCGCATGTGCGTGCATGCCCAAGATCCTGAGAGGAGAATGGAGGAGAAGGGATTGCGGCATGGCCATCCCCCCTGGGGGGTGATTTCTCGCTTTCTGTCTCTCTGTCTCTCTCTGTCTGTCTGGCGAGCGCACGCGCCCTATAGCAAAAACCTCTCAAAAAAAAAAAAAAGATATACAATAGGAAAAGCTTTAAACTTCAAAAAAAAAAAAAAGAAAAGAAAAAAAAGAAGGATTTAACAAAAAAAAAAAAAAAAAAAAAAAAAACAGAAGGATTTAACAACAGCCAATCAAAAGACATAAAACAGATTTTCTTCTTGGACAAGAAAACAAATCTTTCAGCAAACTTAAACTGAAAAGTGATGATTATATCCTATGTAACAAATTCTAAATGAAATGCAGCAAAGAGAAAATCAGTATGTTAAGATTTCCCATTCCATTTGAGGTACACATCTTTTTCAGCTGATCTGCCCAAAGAAAACATGCTATCATTTGTTTATCTCAACCTAAACAATGTTAAACTAAAGCCCCAAAATACTATTTCCCCCATATATATTCTGGAGAGAAGTGTGTACAAAGACTATATATATAGTCAAGTCTACACAGGTAAGTCAGTGTGTGTACAAAACTTTAAATAAACGCTGAGATTTCTAAAAGAACAAAGAAAACAGTTTACATTACAGCATAAGCAAGCAATAAGACCTTTCACTTGGTAATCTTTATCCACAATGCAGAACAGATCATACATTAATACATTCTTCTTAAACATGTATGACCTCCCAAAAATTTTCTTTGAAGATCATCAAAAGAGAAAATGGAAACCCTTTTCTTTCACAGATAAACTGCTAATATTAATCAATGTCTATAGGAAAAGAATACCATTCAACAGGGAAAGCTGAATTAAAAATAATCTAGCTAGCCCAGTCACCATGGAGATTGCAGGCTGAGGTCACGTGGGAGGCTCAGGTTCAATTCCTAGTCCATAACATTGAGGAAGATATGGTGGCATGTGCCTGCAATCCCAGCAGCTGAGGCAGCTGAGGCAGGAGGATTATAGACTTGAGACCAGCCTGGCCATTCAGCAAGACCATGCCTAAAAGAGCACTGCGGTGTGGTGGCACATGCCTGGAGTCCTAGCTACCTGGGTAGGTTAGACAGGAAAACTGTAACAGAACAAGATCCTGTCTTTTTTTTTTTTTAGAGAGGTTTTCGCTATAGGGTGCATGGACTCGTCAGACAGACAGAGAGAGACATAGAGACAGAAAGCGAGAAATCACACCCCCCCCCGGAGGGATGGTCACAACGCAATCTCTTCTCCTCCATTTTCCTCTCAGGATCTTGGGCACGCACGCACATGCGCCTGGCGTGAGTTTTAAGCCACTGGGTCCGGGACGCAAACTGTGGTGGACTACGTGGGAGTCCAGCGACATAGCCATTACGCTAACTGCTGGTTCCCAAGATACTGTCTTTAAAAAAAAATCAGGCCAGCCAGTGGCATGGTCAAGGAGGCTGGATCTCTCAAACCCAGTGGTTTGAACAATAAATGAGGCATGCACAAGGTATATGTGCATGCACCCCAAAATCCTGAAAAAGAAATGAAGGGATTGCAGCGTAACAGTTCCCCATGGGTGATGTTTTCTCACTTTTTTCTTTCTAGAGAGCACACACACTCTCTGGTAACGTTTTTTATATAATAAAAAAAAAATCTATTCAACTGTAAAATAGTTACAGCATACTAGATTGTGGTTTATAGACTTCTTCCATAGTTAGCGTTTATATATTCTAAAATCTATTACCATACACCCACTACCACTCAATCAGTGTTCTAAACCAAAGCAGTGTTTCATGCCTTTCAGTAGACTGACTCACACCACCAAATATAAACCACGAATACACTAATTAAAAAACATAATGTAGTCCAAGTACATGTACACTTGACTAATAAAGTAGTAAGGTATGTTCATGGAAGATATGTGAAACAATACTGGGTCACTGGGAAAGTCAGGATGCACTTTCCTATGTTTTCCTATGCAAAAATGTATCATAACTTTTCCAACGACCCAACAGTTTCCATTTATATTAAATAGATTCAATGAAGTTTCCAACTGGTATATCAAGTCTGCCAAAAATGCGTGATTTCACTGACAATTCCCTTCCAAAAAAAGAACTCATAGTCTAAATAATGATTTTTATACTATAAGAGTGTTTTTATTTAACTTATTAATGTGGGGAAAATAATGGGAAAAAGGTTGAGAAGCACAAAACACAAAGAAGACCCAAGTAAAAGCTTTTTTGTTACATTTTAAATCTGATTTATATATTATTACTATTTAGAAAAATTGCCAGCATACACATGCACTCAAAAGAGAGAGAGAAAACTGTCCCAAAATGGGATGTGGTCAGGCTGCAATCCCTCTTCCTCTATTGCTCCACCCTGGTGGGGTTTTGGACACATGCACACACGTGCCTGGTATATTGTTCAAATCACTGAGGCCAAGACTCGAACCATAGCTATGAGAGATCCAGCTCCCTTAACCACTAGACTACCAGGTCAGTTGGTCCTATTATTACTTTTTACATATTATATTAAGAATTTAAATACAGGAAAAATAAATACACACACACACACATACATATAAAGCATTGTCATGCCGTATTAAACAAAATGCTCAGGAAGTTTGTCTTGTCTTTTCTCAACTGCAGGACAAAAAAACCCTTTCAGAGCTGTGTGGAGTGCAGCGCCCCAGATGAAACATGCAGAGTGAGAGGACTGCACCCTGCCAGCAATGCTCTGGGGAATCCCATAGGACGCCACCCAGGGCACTCTCACCCATCTCCGAACACGGAGCATTCTCTGGATCACTGAAATTCTTGAAGTGGTTGCCAACTGTCACCTAACTAGGCAAATTTCTAATAAAGTCTCAAAATTAAAAAAAGAAATAAAGTTAATTTAGAAAAAATCGCAAAGCAGGTGGAAAGATAGCAGTCATGTACATTTTTTTCAGATCAGATTATGTGGCTACAAGTGCTACTGGGTGGTTGGGAAAATCATGACGCATTTTTGCACAGAAATACATGTTGCGACTTTTCTGATGACCCAAGACTTTGTGTTAATACACTTGGTGTTGAAAATTAAAGAAGGGGCCAGCAGGAGGCATGGTGGTTAAGGCACTGGACTCCCACATGGCTGACCATAATTTGAATCCTGGACCTAGCAGCCAGGCACGAGTTGCTGTGTGTCCCAAATCCCAGGAGGAGTATAAAGGAGAAGGAAATGTGGGTAGCCATTCCACCTGGGGAGTGATTTCTCACTCCCACCCAACCCCTTGGCCTTTGGCAAGCACATGCCCCTATGGCAAAAATCTTTAAAAACAAAATTGAAGGGACAGCAGGTGATATGGTGGTTAAAGGCACTGGACTCCCACATGACCGACTGCAGTTCAAGTCCTGGACCTGGCAGTTTGCTTTCTCACCTTCCCTCTTTCTCTCTGGTCAAATAAAATAATAATAATAATGAAGTTAGATTAAATAATTCTTTAAACAAATAGAAGAACTATTTTAAAGCCCAAGATGTGAAGAGCCACAGTATGTACATCAATAATTCCATAATTGAACTATAGATACTATAAGTTAAAATTTTTAGACTATACTAAAGAGAGGGATTCTAGATCAAACATGCACACACATGTATACACACACATACACACACCTGTATTATGAGGTTTTGGCTTTTGCAGAATTACTGATTCATTGAAGATAAATGGAAAGAAAGCAAGGAAAGAACACAAAACCATAATGTTGCCTTTCCAAAGAGGAAACAGAAGCCAAAAATGATGGCATATGGACATTTATTTTGTCTCCTGCCTTGTCCTTCCATCCCTGAGCCTCAGCTCATATCCAAAAGCATGCAGAACATTAATGCAAAGGCTTCCACATGGGTCTCAGGACATCAGCTTGGTAAGATTACAGATCACCTTTTTCATCTTTAAGCAAATTCTAATTATAAAGCAATCTGTGGGGACCAAGATTTAACTTTTTATTCCTTAGTCATGAGACTCAACCTGGCAAAGTTAAACCTCCATTAACTATTAGCCTGACTTTTAAATCACATCTTACTCAATTGCATATATAAGTATTGTAAGTTAGATGCATGTTTTAAAATTTTAGTATAAACAGTAGTTACAAATAACAGGTCTATCTTAATGATAGGGGTTTCAATAAATTCTCGATTGCTCAGCATGATGAAAGGCAATGTCAGAAGGCCATGCAATTAGGCAGACCTGAGTTCACGTCTTATCCATTATTAGCTGCCTTAAGTCAATTAACCTCTCTGTATTTCAGTTTTCAATGCTATAAAAAAGACAATAATGCCTACCTCACAGAGACATAAACGTTAAACAAGATAAAATAAGTAATCATCCTCAGGACATAAGAGTTACTAAAATTAGTCCCTGCCACAAATCAGAGTGAAATGATCTGCTTATAAGCTTCCGAGTTTGGGAATGGGTTTTAAATCTTACAACTTCAAATGAGCAGTATTAGAAAGCATATAGGAATGGAAACTTCACTCCGAAATCCAGATGATGAAGTGTTACGTAGTAGGCATACGGTGGCACAGCCATAACGCAATACTCTGCAAGGCTCATCCACCTAGAAGGTTTTAGGCTTTTGTCCACAGACCTCTCTAAAATACCAAGCACGCATGTGACCACTTTCTGAGACCGGTTAAAGCTGAAGCTGGATCATAATGTTAAGACCCTGCTGGAGTGCTTTCTTCTGCCTTTTTCCCTCTTTGCAATAGGAAAAACAAACAAACAAGCAAAAATTTTTATAAAGTGTTACGAAGTCACATCTGAATGCTAATACCCTGAAGCAATCTCCTCCATTAGTTTTCAAACACTTTTGGACACTATTGCCTTATTGTTATGGGAAATGTTATAGCATGTCCCAATATATTTGGAAAAGAGAAGGGGCAAAGCACCAGGGTGGCCCAAGTTGGAGTGAAGGCTAGTTTCACTCAGGTGGCCTCACAAGCTTGCATACCACACGGAGTCCAGAGCTCCTCAGAGCCCTGCTCAAAGCTGCCTGCTCTGTCCATCAAATCTAGGTACACAATGTCCCATAAAAGAGAAGATGCTTCTGTGCCACTGAAGCCCTCTCCCACAAAGCTGGCTCTTCCCCTTTTCTGTTCACTTTATCCCTCAAAATAAATCCAAGATTGTTCCTGGAGGTTTCACAGGGTACAGTCTAAAATGATCTCACCCTTCTCTAAACTTACAGCACTTTCCTTTATCACTAGAGCACCTTGTAATTTGACACATTCAACTTAGGGCCTCTCTGTCTTCTGCCCATCTAGTCTCTCCCACCACACAAGGTTTGTGTTAGCCTCTGGGCAGCCCTGAAGAGCCTGGCAGACCACTTCTTTTTTGGTATTACTAGTAGCTACTGAGTATATATCTGTGGCTTCAGGGAGGGAAAAAAGTCATTTTAGCGAAGCACTGTTTCGAATTATCTAAGTCACTGCTTCCATTGAGTGTATATAATCTTGTTTCATAGACCTCCGAAACTGACTCTCAGCTTAGATAAGCTGTCATTAGATGGCCTACGATTACATAAGCAAAAGCCTTTTTTTAAATCACCATCACCTTCAAGGGGTAGAAATGTATCAAATATACAGCAGAGAAATTCTTCTATATACTTAGTGTCATCAGCTTTGGTACTGCTATGACAATAACATAAAAATATAAACAGTGGCACTTATTTCTTACAAAGAAAGGTTAATTTGATTAAGCTGCTCTGTTCCTTAAAAAAGGAAAAAAAAGAAAAAAAAATTGAAGTCTGGTGCCCCAGACGCCCGGGGAAGCAAGCATGACAGGAAAAGCAAGAGGCTTTGACAACAGCTCAGTTGTCGTCTTAGATTGAGAAGGGCGTTCCTGGGGTCTCATTAATACTTATCATGTCTAACAGAGGACTGCTCCAGCGAACGCAGACAAGAAAGACCGCTTAAGTACATAACAAAACCACCGAGCCTTCCACAGGACTAGGCCGCCAGAAGAAGAGATCCCTCCCCGGAGCGCCCTTCCACCTGACACTTGAACAGAACTGAGACTCTCACACCAGCATGTACTATACCCAGTGTGAGGACAGGGCCTGCATCAGTTCTGTCCACGGCTACATTGCTAGTATCTGGCACAATGTGCTCCTCTTACACACACACACACACACACACACATCTATGCATGTACATGGACATACATATTTAGCAGACTCAAAAAATACGCATGCACACACGCTAGGTATAATAAATAGAAGGCAAGAATGAAGCACATCATTTACTGCTTCACTTTCACTATCACAATGTCATATTGATTTTTTTACAATATGACCTGAAGGTACAGTTTAGAAATTATGTTAAATATATTACATTAATAAATTTCCATAAAAGCCAATACTACATGTAGAACACTTAATATTATTATTTCTGACCAGATCTGAGCTTTACTTATAAACAGTTTATAAGAATCTGAAGAAAACACGACTGCAATTCAGTAGAATCTCCTCTTGCATTCTGGCAGCACATCAGAAAACGTGTCCCAACAGGCCTAATATTGCATGGTCAGCGAAGAGGAAAAGTGAAAGGAGTCTTCTACTTTGCTGCTTCTCTGAAAAGGGAATCACATTAGGCCATTAAGTAGTCAGATACATTATTTTATTGCTTGCAAAACCCTTGGGTAATAAAGAATGAGTACAAATTGCCACAGGCAGTTTTGGAGGAAAAACAGAATGTGCAAAACAATGACAGCTGCTATGCGGCAGCACTGGACAAATGCAGGAAAGAAAACAGTGCATCAGTCGTAGTTTCTCTGCTCAAGTGGAATCCTCTCCCGTGTGAGAAGGAGCTATACAAGCACATAATTCTGCAAAATCTGCTTGTAAATGCCCAAGTAGGAGAAAGATGACAGAAGAGAATATAAATGCATCTGTAAAAGCTACCTCAAGTCAGATTCAGAAACACATGTACACATCCATTCTCTTCTAAATAAGATTGAGAAGCAGTTACACTGAAAAGCATATGACCTTTGGAAACACAGACATAAAAAAGGTAAATAGGTTGCATTGAGAGGACCATTAATATTTTTCAATGACAATGCTAAAATAAAAATAAAGGATAGTTCTTTAATATTGCCTACAATCTAAGAAAACAATTTATGCAAAGGAAACATTTGTATCACATCCTGTACAGGTAAATGGCAAGAATGAGTGGTTTCATTTCCATGCAATTCAGAGTATAAAATTGGACTCAATCTGCTTGAAGAATGTTGTTAAATGTTGCATTTTCTTCTAAGACTGATTTACTACAGCCTCATTACTGCTCTAATTTACTGTATTATGTGAGGATTTTATACATTGCTCAAATTTGAAACAAAGTATGAGAACCTTGTAACATTATAAACAATGTAACAACTTTACTTTTAATTACAGAGAATCTCCTTATAAAATCTAGTAAGAGTTTGGGCCAGCCAGTGGCTTGCCTGGCATGGCAGACTGCACAGTTCAAGTCATGGATCTGGAGATGAGAAAGATGTCAAAATGTATGTGAGTGCATGCCCCAAATCCCAAGATGAGAAGGGATTGTGATGAGGCCATTTCCCCTGTGGAGTGTGCTCTCACACAGGTGTGCTCTTGCTCTCTCTCTCTCTCTCTCTCATATATGTATGTGTATGAATGTGTGTGCATATATGGTGAGTGAACATATCCCAGAGCAAAAATAAATTTTAAATCATATAAAAGGTTTTTAATTATAAGAAAATAAAGAAATTCCTACTTATGAACATTCAACTTTGAAATGTTTACAGTAAAGAAAAAAAACGAGAAAAAATTATCAACTTCACCAGCCACCAGCAGATGGCGCGAGCAGTCACACGCAGCTAATCCAGTACCTGTTTCAAAGCTTACAGTTGGCCAGACTCATGCTTAGTTTTTTGAAGTTTTAATAAGATGATTGATGTTATCATGTCTAACAAACACAAATCAGTACAAATAAGAAATGTACAATCAACAAAAATAAAATTAGAGATCCTTTAAACAACTAAGGTGATGAAAAAATGATGAATGCAAGTTACCCTGGAAGACAAAGCGAACCTTGCCACACTGGAAACACACAAAGAAACATAATCAATCAACAAGAGATGAGGTAAAGTTTTAAGACGGGAAAACATTACAGTGTGAGAATCAGCATCAATTAGTGTTTGAAAGCTTATGGGCCTAAAGAAAATTAATTAACTCAGGAGAATTTAGAGGTTAAACAGGGTCAAAATGTTATAGAGGATAATTCTGTCCCCAGAGCTCCAAATCCTGCCCAATATCAAAATGAACACTAAGGCGACACAGCTCGGTGACACCTTTGGAGATCACAAGGTGGGAGCTTACCTGCCTCAGCAATTCTAACACAGTGTACCTTGGCATACCTTGGGAAGAGATACTTGTATCAGGAGTGCTCCTACACGTAATAGGAAATCAAAATATTCTAACAGAGAGGTAAAATCTGCAAAAACCACTTCAATTACACAGTTGTGTCCGATAAAAAAGCATACATCTTCAATATTTGTATTTTTCTTTAAATACAAAGAAAAATCTTTTTTTCCTAACTTTTGACATATTTCACTGAATCTAAGAAATCATCAATGGTAGACACACTGTCATTTTATTAACCATTAAGAATGAATAAGGACTAGCCCCATAATGCAGCAGTTAAGCGTTGTGCAGTATATAGGTAGTCAGGTCCCATGAAGCTGAACATGGTTCAAAACCCAACCCTGGTGGCTTAAAAAACATGTTGTGTGTGTGTGTGTGTGTGTGTGTGTGTGTGTGTGTGCACTTGTGTGTGTGTGTCCTAAATGCTGATGGGATGAAGAAATGGAGAAAAAAACAATTGTAGTGGGATCACACCTTACTAGGGGTGCTTTCTCTCTTTCTGGAGAGTGTACATGCCCTCTGGCAATTAAAAGAAACAAAAAAGCAACAGAATAAAACACTAACAATATCATGTAAGAAACATCATAACTTGAGATTTTAATTGGAATATATCACAAGCCAATGGAGTGTGATACTTAATATTAATGTCTTGCAAATGTTTTAAAATACACACAAAGTTGAGCATTTTTTACAAAAAGAAAGAAAAGGAGATACAGAGGCTCTAACAATTTTTTCCCGTGTCCTTACAGACCGTCATTTGGACGTCTCTAAGCAGAATACAGGCAGAAAGAAAATGGTACAAGATATTAGATCTCAATAACTGCTGCTGAGTGAATAAGCAGATGCTTATCTTCTCTGCTACATTCATTATACTTCACATGAATACCATCTGTGATGAACTGGACAAGAGAAGGAGAAAAGCAGGAAAAACATTTCTCAAAAAGTATCCCCCCCAAGTTATTCATTAGAGCAATGTTGCTGTTGGGGTGAAGGTTACAGATTAATATTACATTCGGGCCAATTTGCAGCATGGCCATCTATGCTCCTCTCTATTCAAAACACCAGATAGCTCAGTGTTGTCACCTCCAAAATGAAGGTAACAGTCTTCGCCTAACAGGATTAACATGAAGGATAAAGCAAGTAGGTGAATACAAAGCTTGCAGCAAACGTTCAAAACACAGCAAGGCTCAATACATGGCAACGAAGGAATCATGCCTAGGAATTTATTTCATCTGTTCAATTACTCTGGATTACTGAAGTGTTAGCAAGATGGTATGTGAAAGTATTTGACCAGCCTTATTCACTAAAGCCACTTTCAGATGCCACGATCACTAGGACAAGTGCTTATGGTAAGAATCCTCAAAGTCCACCTTTGCCTCATGAAATGAGTAAAGATAAATATGGTAAATGCACCAACAATGAACATATATATCAGAGATATTTGACATGAGGTTCACAGAGCTGGGGTGTCTTGCTGATATAGCACTGGGAAGTTTTCTGTGACTGCCCTCATCAGCCTCAGATGTGTGTGACAGCTGAAAACCCTAATGGGACAACAAAGCCAACAACACAGGCCAGAACCATCTCGAACACAGCAAGCCTCAGTTTAACTGGACACCGTTTTCTTAACAAGTGGTTTTAAAACAAAGACCAAGGTACGTAAGTATGTACTGGTAATCTGATCCATAAGACTGTAATTTGCTGATGATCATTTATCTAACACTTAACATATACTCCTTAGGTACTATTTAGGCTTTCCAAAATGATCAACTAAAGAATTTCACCGTAGCATAAATCCAAGTGTGAATGGTAGAATACTGACTACGTTTATGATTAACAGGAGTAAAATCACTGGCCTTTGTTTTCTGGCCCCAGCTGCCTCTGTTTATTGCTCTAGGATTGGCAAAGCTAGTCTCAAAATAAGAAATCTAAGTTCTATGGGGGAACCAGCAGATAGCATAATGGCTATGTCGCTGAACTCCCATGTTGCTGACTGCGGTTCAAGTCTCGCATCCAGTGGCTTAAAACTCACGCCGGGCGCGTGTGCATGCGTGCCCAAGATCCCGAGAGGAGAATGGAAGAAAAGGGATTGTGGCATGGACATACCCCCTGGGGGGTGATTTCTCGCTTTCTGTCTCTCTATCTCTCTCTGTCTTTCTGGCGAGTGCATATACCCTACAGCAAAAACCTCTCCAAAAAAAAAAAAAGTGGAAGTAAAGTGTGAATTTATCTTTTACTTATCCAACGCAAACAAACAAAAAATTGAAATCCATGCATAGATATTTTTGTAATGTGAATTTTCTATAAACTTTTTGAAGGCCTTTGATTTTCCATATATGCTCCTCAGAATGTCAGCATTTTGGATTTGAGCTCTTAATTTGGCTTGGAAGGATTTAAATCTGTACTTTCCCAGGAACCGTTATGATTTGAACCTCAAATAATATGTGCCTACTGCTGTCCTGTATGACCATACTCGCCCACCAGTTGCTTATGCAGTTCACATGAGAAGGGTCTATGTTTCGAAGATAAAAATCTAATGGGGAGGGGAGAAGGGAAAGGCAGGGCTCCAATCTGAGGTTCGCAGCTTGAGAACTCTGGTTGTAACCTATCTGAGGAATAAACGGAGAGAGGAGCCCAGATACAAAAGGCACTGCAGCATCAATGGCATGGCCTCGCCCTTGAGAAGGAAAAGAGAGCTGCCTCCCCAGAAGTGCCTGAGAAGAACCAAAGTCTGAAGCGGGCAGAGATAGCTCAATCTAGCTCATTTGATCTGAACAGCCTCTCCTCACAATGGCTCATAAACCAGATGCTACAAACCAGAAAATGACGAGTAGAAATGGAAGACAATGGCAAAGAAATCCAGAGCAGCCCAGCTAAAGATAACTGGAATCGAAACTTGTTTGCTGAACTCATTCCTCATTTACAAGTCTTAGCTTTTGTCTTGCCCTAGTAAATGCTGCATCACAAACTCCTTTCACTCTTCAAGTTCTAACAAGTTTTCTCAACTGGCTTGGGTTCCCCAACATCAACCAGTGTGGAGAATGCCTGGTCTAATAACAAAACCCTGCCTGGTCCACATTCTTGCCCAGGCCACCCAAGTCTCAACATGTGCCTACCAGGCCTCACCCAAGTTCAGAGCAGGGAGGAGCAGGAGGCTGGGGGAGAATGGTAGGTACCTACAAGCACGGGCTCTGGAGCCCCACTGGCAGGCTCAAAGCCCAGCCCTTCCCACTCACTACCTGTCTAACTTTGGGTTAGTTACTTAACTTACCTTAAATTTACACCAATAAGCTCAAATAATTATTACCCAATTAACAGGATTAAATATCTTAATCTATGAAAAATGCTTAGAAAAGGCATAGGCAGTGAGCAATATATTTATTTCATTTATATAGTTTTATAAGAACTAGAAGTTTTTGAGAAAAGAAATACTGCAAGTAGTATTTGTTCATTATATAAGCAATTTTACAAAAGCAAAACTATCACAGAACCAGGCAGTAATTCATTCACCCACTCACCTCTGTTAACTTACTGAGATTCTACCTAAAAGAACGGGCACTGTGCTTAACACACCAGTCACCAACTGAAGTAGAAGGGAGGAAATTTTTGGGCTCAAAATATAATAATAAGAATTTACCACATCTTAAAATCTTTGGCTCAAATCTTTGGTCAGTGAACCAAAATCAAGAATTACGGTGTCAGGGACCATAATGCAAGCATCCTGTACATTTGAGATTCTTGATCAAATAGAGGCACAGCTTAGATGTTATTATTTAAGAAATATGAGAAACAAAAATACAAATCAATATTCTTTTTTTAAGAGGTTTTTGCTATAGGGCGCGTGCGCTCGCCAGACAGACAGAGACAGACAGAGAGACAGAAAGCGAGAAATCACCCCCCGGGGGTATGACCACATGGCAATCCCTTCTCCTCCATTCTCCTCTCAGGATCTTGGGCATGCACGCACATGTTCCCGGCATGAGTTTTAAGTCACCAGGTCCGGGACGCAAACCGCAGTCGACTACATGGGAGTCCAGCGACATAGCCGTTACGCTAACTGCTGGTCCCCCACAAATCAATATTCTAACAAATATTTGTGCTTATTTATTGAAAGTTAGGAGGTGCCCCAGTTATTGGCTAATTATAAATGCTCAGAAATATTTTGAAGCAATCATTTTATCTACAAAACCATATGTCAAAAGTGGTATCACTAGGTGTATAATTTTTTTAATTATTTATTTAATTTTATTTATTTATTCATTTATTTTAATTTGACCAGAGAGAAACAGAGAGAGAGAAAGTGAGAAAGCAAGCCACCAGGTCTGGGACTCAAACCGTGGTCAGCCATGTGGGAGTGTCCAGCACCTTGGCCACTATGCCACCTGCTGGTCCCTAAAAATTTTTTTAATTAAAGAAACCATCGACTTTATAGTTCTTATTCTGTGATCCCAGAAAGACTGAACTTATTTCCATTTATTTACACGTTAACAATGGGTAAGGATGTAGGTTATTCTGAAGTATCACTAACACTTGATTTTATCATCTTATTTTTACTACTGTAATTCTCATTTGTTTCCCTTTGCATTTAAGCATTTGGCAGATGAACACTTTTATTGTAAAGTTGTAAAGATTGGTTGAAACTGAATCTTGCTTTGTAAATATTGACTATTTTTAACCCATCAACAATTTGCATAGAGGAGAAGGGTCTAATTAATATGTACATTTGTTAGTATTTTCTGGCTATGATTAGCTTGTTGGAAAAGTCAGGATATATTTTTCTATGCAAAAATGCATCATGACTTTTCTGACAACCCAGTATATCTGATATAGTTATCATCAGTCTGTTGGCTTCACCCATATTCTAGTATTTCTGGCTTTCAAGTACTTTTTTAAAAAATTAATGAAACCACCAAAATGCAGTTAAATGACTGCTTAAACAGGTTTGTCTCTTGAAAGCACAGACAAAATAAATATACTCTTCTTGTTCTAGTTCTAACTTCAAGAAGAGTAAGTGTAAATATTCCTCCCTCTGTCCCTTCCTCACTCCCATTCTTTTTTCTCTCTTCTGTAAAACAGAGGGAGGGAGACAGATGACAGCAATACCACAACGGGGTCCACACCATGGGATCTGCCCCCAGGACCAGCCAACCTGGATCACAGGTCTGCAAAGGGAGGTCCCTGGCCACGAAGCTGAGACCTTCCCACATGGGTCTGGTTATGTTATCACTGCACCACCATTGGGCCCTTTTATATAATACCTTTAATGAGGATATTGCATTCTGAATTTAACTTCACAGAACACATTCTGAATTACCAGGTTTGAGATTTTTCCCTATTAATGTACTCTCTCCCAGAACATTTACGATAATGGCTCCTAAGGTGTCATTTCACCTTTAAACTAGTAGATGTTACATTCACATATCACTGACGCTAAATTGTGTCCTTTCTGTGGTTAGTTGGTTGGTTGGTTTTAAGTATTACAAACCTTAGACAGTTTTCAATATTTAATATCTTTTTTTTTTTTTTTAGATTTTCTGCCATAACGTATGAGCACTCACCAGAGAGAGAGGGAGACAGAGTGAGAGAAAGAGAGAGACTGATTCAGAAACCACCCTCTCAAGAGGAGAACCTCACTGCAATCCCTTCTTCTTTCCTCCTCTTGGGATTTTGGGCACACAAGCACTAAGTGCCCAACATGATTTTCAGGCTGCAGGGTCTGGGATTCAAACTGTGGAGTCAGCCATGGTGGGATCCAGCACCTTAACCACAGAGCTACCTGCTGGCCCCCAATTTTTAATATCTATAAAAGGTAAGGCAATTCCATGCAAGGCCTTTGTAGAACCATGTCTGATTAGTTTTCCATATATACACAGCTATCATTATGTCAAGTTTTATAAAGTTTAAGTATTATTAACATGTGACATGAAGCATTATGGATGGATTACATAGATTAGATTAGATTAGATTAGATTAGATTAGATTAGATAGACTAGAATAACTAAAATAATAGGAGACATGCCCAAGTGCAGGGGATATTGTAAGAGAGGCAATTTATATAATTCCAGCTCACATTCTGGAGTCTGCTTAGCCCAGAATTTAAATACCAGATTCACAGTACTAACTGTATGACTTTAAGGAAGTTATATAACCTCCCTGAGTTTTACTTTCAATCTGTGTAAAATGGGAATACCTATCATATCTCTAAAGGTTATTACATAGATTCAATGAGATGCTTATTTGATTGATTAGCAAGTACTTACAGAAGGTTAGGTACTCTTCTAAGCATTTTAGAAATATTACCTCATTTCATTCTCATAATAATTACATGAAGTAGGGACAAGAATTATTTGTCTTTAGAAATAGACTAAAACACAGAGGGCAGATGACTGTTACTTGCCCAAAGTCAGACAGATACCAGATGGCAAAGCCATGATTTGAATCCAGGCAGTCTAGCTTCAAAGCCCATGCCCTTAGTGCCACATTACGGTGCCTTTCAAAGTCTCCTAAGCACTTGGGAACCAGCAGTTAGCGTAATGGCTATGTCGCTGGATTCCCACGTAATCGACCGCAGTTCGTGTCCCGGACCCGGTGGCTTAAAACTCACGCCGGGCACGTGTGCGTGCGTGCCCAAGATCCCAAGAGGAGAATGGAGGAGAAGGGATTGCGGCGTGACCATCTCCCCTGGGGGGTGATTTCTCGCTTTCTGTCTCTATGTCTCTCTCTGTCTGTCTGGCGAGCGCACGCGCCCTACAGTGAAAATCTCTTTAAAAAAAAAAAAAAAAAAGTCTCCTAAGCACTGGCTCAGCACCTACCACATGAGGATGAGCTTGCCGGTACACTATAGGACCAAGCCTAGTATGCAAGCATACAGCACCCCTGAGGCCTTTGAGGATGGCCTGGGGCTACAATGTGGATTAAGGTGACATATGAAACACGCAAGCACCTCTAGATGAAACTTAAACACTACAGAACTCTCTTAAGATCCAAAATAATGTGACTCCTTTAGGAATTTAGAAAAAAAACATTAATTTACTGCACTTTGTTTTGGTTACAAGAGGGTACAGGTACTTTCCAGATGGGGTGCAGTCACACCACAATCCCTTCTCCCCCATTTCTCCATCTGTCAGAATTTGGGGCATGCGCATATACATGTCCAGTATGTTTTTCAAGTTGCCAGGGCAAAGATTCAAACTGCTCATCTGGCCATGTGGAATCTAGCTCCCTTAACCACTAGGCTATGGGACCACCCTAATTTAGTATTCTAAACTACTGTCCTCAAGCACGGAGACCCCAGATTTTTCTCTTAACATTGTTAAATGAAGCTTATAAATATTTAGCAGTTAATACTTTGGCCTTAGTAATATTTAGCACTCAATTTCAACTTGAAAGTATTAATTTTAAAAATAAAATACATGCACTTTAATATAAAGAGTCTAAAGAATTAAATTTATTGTTTTGTCTTTGCTTCATTTCAAGAAAAATAGTGTTCATTTTTCTGATTAACAAAGTAATGATCTTTAGTTCTCAACATAGTTTGAGATGTTTTACTTTCAGATGGCATCAGTGTTTTTCAATTTTGCAAACAGATAAAATTTCATAAACTATCATAATTACTGCCAAGGTGTTTCAAGAAATGTTCTTCAAATAGTTGAGAGTCATTAACTCCATTTAAAACTGTTTTTAAATAATAATGTTTTTCTCTATTTCTTATGCTTAATATAAACTAAATTTAGTCAGAAGACATGATTGAACTCAACAAAAAGTTTTTAAAAACAAATTTGATATAATCAGTCAAATGTTTAGAAACCAATTATTAATTAATGAAAGCCTTAGAATTAACATCCATTCTCTTCCACAGTACAAATAACGCCAAATCGCTCAATAGGTAGCACCCAAGCATAACATGTTTTAGTTTAGTTCCAGATATGCTAACAAATTGGAACAGAAAAGTAACATTTGTTCTTCTAAATATAGTGTCCCACTATGAAAATGAACCTTCAGGCAGAACCAATGCTATTTAGGCAAGTAAACATTTATTCAAAAGTCATCTACACTTTCATTATATTAACATTTATGCTCCCTCCTCCCTACCCCCGAGACCAGCCTCAAAATCAAAGGCCTGTATCAGCCAATAAAACACAAGGAAAATGGTGACATGGTCAAGTAAATTGCCCTTTCTTCTCTCCCTTCAAACCCCATTCACATGGCAAACACTCATTGTATTATGAATCTTTCTGGGCTTCTACCATCAAATCTAAAGACTACTTTGATATTATTTTGTTTTCCTTTAATTTACAGAGCAGATGAGACTTTCTGCCACCTTCCAATTTTCTTATCTAGTAACAATAGTTAATATTTAAAATGACCCTCTTAAATACATATCTTTTATTATTACTTTGAATCTGCACAGCTAATCAGCTCACATCAGTCAAATTAATAAAAAGCATTTCAATATTGTGCTAATTCAGTATGTGAGCCAGGTTGGAGAAATGGCTCCTTACACCTCAGGAAATTTACCTCACAAAAGTGTTCAGCCTCCATACCTTGTGTGATTCAATGTTAACCAAGCTAGCACATGTTTGTATAATATGCTCAGATGGTTTTCGAAGCAAGATTCTTGCTTTGCTATTTGAAGAACAAGCAGGCCTGTCATTTTGCAGATCCTCTTGTTAAGGACCTTTTTTGCTGTTTTCAACTACAGCGTTAAACCTCAAAGACCATTTTCATTACATTACATGAACAGTGATGAAAACATTCCCATAAACTTCACATATGTCTGAGCACCCAGGGCCAATTAGTACACTACACTGTATTTTACATCAAGGAGGCAAGTGGGTTCACGCCAGGCTGGGCCAGGAAACACTATTTTACATAGGCCTGTGCACTGTTCCCTTCAAACTATTAGAGCACCACTGCTTGCATTCCCTTTCTGCCCATTTCGCCATTTCTAACCATACCATCCTGGTGTGAGTGATACTATGGACTTGTAAATTAGCTCACTGAGGTATAAAGAACAGAAGGAATGATCTGATTTTAAATGTGTAGGGTTAGACTTTTATTCACACTGGATGTTGCCTCACCAATTCTGGCTCTATTATACGACACTCTACTTCTGTAAAATGTCCTCTTAACTGGAACAAGCAACTGGAGACAAAGGAATAGGAATCCCGGCCGCAGAGCACACCAAATCAGGCAGCCGTTAAGTACTCATGCCTGCTGGCCAATGTAGGCAGGACTAGCCACTGAACACAACTGCTTTCTGAATCTAAAGAGGAACAGCTTGATGCCTGGATTCTCCAATGACAGCAGGAAATTAAAACACAGACGTTTATTGTAAGAAAGGCTTTCTTTTTTTAAAAAAATTTAAAATGGTCTGGGTCCAACCATTAATTTTCTTGATGAACTATGATAAGGAATTAGTTTAACTTATTTCAATCCAAATATTTAAGTACTTGCCATGTGCTGGGTATTAGTTCATGGATTAGATTTTGTGAAGACACTTCTTTAGTGTCCACATGAAACATGCATGTTTATGATGCGCAGTTCACTTTTAAGCCTATAAAATAAACTGAGAAGCAGTAGGGATTAGTGAGAAGAACAGAAATCTAAGCTCTGGAACCACTTAGTGGAATTAAATACTGTGGAGCTTTACACAAATCACTTAACCTCTTACTTATAAAGTGATGGGAGTAGTTGCCTTGCTTCATGGGTCCTTCCAAATCCAGGAACATAACAAATCAGACTCATTGGTAGACAAGGAATTTAGATTAAAATAAAAAGTATTTAGTTTTCTAAAATTTTATTGTAAATTGGAAGTAAAATTACTAATGTAAAAGATTAGCATTTTTTGAAACACTTACCTTAGAGACCATTCACAGTGAATATCTCTGGTGAGTAGGACAAGGAGGGAGCAGAAAGTGAGGGAGACTTTCATGTTTCACTAACAGCCTTCTAAATTTTAGTCTAATTTTTCCATGGCCTTGTAATACTTGTATAATTTTTTTAAACCTTCATCAAAAAAATAACATATAAGCACTCAAATCATGGGAAGCAATGTAATGTAGCAGAAAGTACAATGGACTAGAACATTAAAGAAAAGATGTCTGATCTGGCTTTTTCTAGCTCTATGACCTTGGGAAGGTTTACTTGAGTCTAACAATCCTAGTCTTCTCAAGAGAGTAAGAATAAAACTGCTTGCTGCCTCACCAGCCCACTGGTCTCAAGTTTATATTAACTGGTCTTAACTTACTATTGGCTCCTGGAAGCATTCACTGCACTTGCCACACATTAGAGAACAGCAGGAACTAAACAAATGTAAAAAAAAAAAAAGGGGGGGGGGCTTAACTATCCACCAACAACAA
>NW_006159813.1:6359740-6405210 GCF_000334495.1 Tupaia belangeri chinensis | reverse complement strand
AAATGTAAAAAAAAAAAAGGGGGGGGGGATTAACTTCCTACAATGAAAAAAATTAACAGCACCTCCCCTGACCAAATCTACCAGAGTTCTGGAAATGCTTAATATACTGAAGAAAAAGGAAGGGAAAAACATAAACTTGAGGGAAACCCAAAATCTATTACCAAGAAAGATAAAAATATGCTCAAACCTTGACGTGAACTTTTCTATTAGAATGATCTCCAATCATATGTCAGGAAAGTAATTAAATTTAAAAAATCTTCTAAATAACATAAATTATACCCTGGCCACTGGTAGGATATTGTCTTCTGTTTCCTAATTGATTGATTGGCTGTACTTTTTCTTCCTCTGCTAATTCAATTATTGATCACCCTAATGATGGATCTGAATGAAGGAAATCATTCTTTTCAACTTAACATTCATCCTATATCAGAGAAAAATAAAGGTATGGTATTGCATTTTTCTTCTGAGCTTTCTATGACTGGTAACAGGTCATGTGGTTATCAAAGTAGCTTTCTCATAATTCATTATTAATATTTATTTCTCCATTGCAGTTTTCTTCCCAATCCACATTCCATAAATAAAATATTTAGTTAAATATTAAAACTTGAAGTCTTCTTTAGCTCTAAAATAGGTTCAATGTTTTAGTTTTAAAAGAATATTTTTTCTTACATTTTGCCTAATGAATAAAATAAATAAAAGAGGAAAAACAATTAGCATTTTCCCTCCTTAACTCTAAGTTTAACTAAATGCTAAAAATAAAGTTATGTCTCTTTTAAATTACTATTAAACACCAGTCACTGAATATTTAGGCAAATCTTCAAGAGGCAGACAGAAAAACCTCCCCTCCCCTCGCTGTATCCCCTGTTCTCTTTTCCTTTGACCCAAAGATTCAGACTGATTGAGGATACCTGCCTACACTAATGATTTTTAGTTTGGCAGCTCTAGGGGAGGGTGCAGACCACGTGACCACCACAAGGGAGTCCCTGATAGAGCAGCATTCAGCTTAGCCCTTTAGGGCAAGTGTGCAGATCACTGTCCACTAACTGAGAGAACTTACAAGGATGGGAACCTCTTTCTTCCTCTTAAATATGCATTTAAATATCCTGCTTGGAACTTCACAGAGCAAGCAAGATTCATAAAAGAAAAGCATGACTGGGAATCTTCTTCAAAGCTTTGAAGGTTATCGCAGCAGTCTTTTCTTTGTGTCTAGTCTCCATCAAGATTTAGTTTTTCCACTGTTTGCAGTTAGACTTCCCAGACCAGAAGCTAAAAAATGAACCATGAGTATTTTTTTCTTTAATGATTTTACATTCAACATCAAGCCTCTAGACTTTTCTTTCTTTTGGAGGAAGACAGGATTAATTATTTATTTGCTACAAGCAAGTGCAAAATCCTTAGAATCGGAGTGTCCGGGCTTCCCCTTAGTGGCAGTGTGACTTCAGACAAGTTAATCATCTGTTTCCCAATTCCTTTAACTAAAATTAGAACTATCACCACTACTACCACTAACCTGATGAGGCCACTGAAAGGGGTAACAGGACATAAAGCACTGTACAATAATTAGCATTAGGTTCTTTCTTCCCCTTTATGATGTACTCTTAGCTCTAGCACTTTCTAGATCTATATAACACAGTTCTCTAGGATTCCATTTCCTCAAGCTGTAAAAATCAAAGAAAATAACACAAAGTTCCAGACATGTAGTGAACACTGGGAATAATTTATGTAAAGCATTTAGCACAGCATTTTGACAAATCTCAGTCCTAACTTACAAATCTTAGTTTTCTTTCCTTCCAACTTGAATTTGTGCTATTAAATATCTCTAACTTCGTTGCTTTTTATTCTACCATTTCCAATTTGTCTGTCAGTACACGTCCAAACCCATACTGCAGACTAGAAGAAACAGACTTCCCTTTCTGCTGTTGCCTTCCCCTCAAGTCTGATGTAGATGCCAACTGATTAAACTCATACAGAGAAGCTAGAGTGGTACCAGAAGGTATCATAAGAAATACACTTTCATATTATAATAGGAGTAGGTGCCTTGCAATTACAGTTGCATGAGATATGCTACAGCCTCAAAAAATTAACAAAAGACATAGGAGCCTGCAGACTGTAAATGGTAAAATCCTTGGCAGGAGACAAAGACCACACAAAAGAATGGAGTGAAAATGGTCCCGGGTCATTTTAATAAAATCTGCAGAAACAAAGGAGTCAAAAGCAATTGGGAAAGTTACATAAATACCACAACAAATGTGAAGTGGGCCTTCAGAAGGAGGTTTGCTTTTGAAGCTTTTAGGTGTTCTGTAATCTGTAACTCTTGAGACCATGATTATCCGTGGCTCTAGAATTTAGTAATTCTTAAATTCTAACAAGCTTAAATTCTATTCTAACTTTCAGTCACAACTAATAATAGAAATTTCTAACTTCATGAATTATCACCATTAATCTAAGCTCCATTTGTTTGGAACTTTATCACGGTTTTAGAGCTGCTGTAAGGATATGACATACTTTGAATTCCCAAAAAGCATACTCTTTGGCCAAATTCATTTATCAGAACATCTAAACAAGAATCTCAACAATCTATCAGTGTGGCATAAGGCAGTGTAGTACCCAGGAGCACTCGAAGTGTGCATCGTGAATGAACACCTGGGCAGCCCACAGCATTGTGAAGTACAAGCACGTGACTTCAGTCATATACCTCCCGACAAAGAAATCTGCCATCATTTAGACAGCTTGCCCCGAAGGCAGAGGAAACACGGACACAAAAGGATTTCTGTGCAACTCTGGATCTCTCAAGGAGCCCTGCCACTAGAGCAACCTCATCCTATCTTCCATGGTGGCCGAGTATGCACTTCCTCCCTTGGCCTCATCTTTCCTGAGACCACGCAGTCTCCGTGCTGTTTTGTCGCTGCTGTTTTCCTCTTCATGATCCTTACCCCCAAGCCATCTAAATCTTACAGATTTGTCAAAATCAACTTTAATTTTATAAACCTTATCTTTTCACTAGAGCCCACAACTATATCTCCGTTTCACCTTTAGATCTTATTATCTATGTCATAGGCCAAGATACTAATTACATACCATGCCTCACGTCTAATTGCTTTCAGTGTTTAAATCTCCTCAGGAGGACTTTGTAAAGTTCTTTTACTCAGACACACTAAACACTAAAGCAGCATTTTTTTTAACTGTTAGAAAAGCTAATCACAGAATACAGATAACGAAGAAAAGAGATTCTGAAATTAGTAAATGAGGTAGAATAAAAACTTATAAAGAATGTAAAGTCAACCTCAAACAGTTATTAGTACCATATACACGCAGTGATCTTCAACATATTCTCATTATTAAATAAAATAAGGCAAGGGAACAATGGGTAGAACAAGTGTGCCATCTGATACACTATCTGTATAAAAAAGGAAAATACATACATATACATTTGTGTATATATACATGTACAAATAAATCTGTAAGAGTACAAAGAAGACAGTAAGAGAGTTAACACTAAAAGAGCAGTTGAGTGGCAGGACAACAGCTATAGAAGAGACTTACTTTGTTTACCACATACCATTTTGTACTACTTAAGTTTTGTACCGTATATATGTATATCCCATTCCAAATAAATTTAAATAAGATAAAAACAATTACAGAGATGCATGTTGAAATCAAAATGTCTTCAGGTATATACATTTTTGTGAATTAATAAAAGAATTCAATACTCTTCTGTGTCCATGGTTTACAAGGTTAAAGACTCAATACTTAGACAATAATTTCTTGGTCAACTAGGCAGATTCTAAATGCTAGCCCCTACACTATTTTGTAAAAATATAAATTATTTTAATGATTTACTTATAATACTTCTATATTATGTTTATAATCATTAATCTGATGAGTACATGATGAACTAAGAAAAATAGCAGTTGAAAAACTGAAAGAGCTGAGGCTTAAATCTAGGCTCCTCCATTTTGTAGGTGTGTGGCTCTCAGATAATCACTTAACTGGCCTGGACATATTTTTCCCTTTTAAGAGCAAAAGTCAGCAAACAATGGCTGCAAGATCAAGTTTATCCTGCTCCCTATGTCTTATAAACAAAGCTTTATTAGAACAACACATGCCCATTTGCTTACATTTCACCTACAGCTGCTTTTGCAGTGCAATGTCAGACTGACTGATTTTGACAGAGACCACATGCCCCACAGAGTGGAAAATATTTACTATCTGGCTCTTAAAAGAAAACATTTACCTGCTCCTGCTTAAAAAGAAAGTGCAGACAAACCATATATATATTGAAATTTTGTTAGGTTATAAAAATGGAAAGCTACATTCCAAGTAGGCAGTGGTCAAACTATTTCAGAGTAACATTAAGACATTATTTATCTTTTACACTCTCATTTTCTCCAAGCATACAATAGAGTTTTCCAGAGGCTACATGATGTGTGATGTCACAATAGATTATTAACAAGACAGTTGTTTTCCCTTAAGCCAGACATTAAAGAGATTTTTTTAAAAAGTAGCCACTCTCCTCGTTAATGTTTTTTTCTTTTAGAAAATGGTTATTACAGGAGCTGGACAGTGGCACAGTGGTAAAACACAACACTTTGTGAGGCTAACCCACACAGGAAGGTTCTGGGTTCACACTGGGACTGCCCTGAGTGTATGAAATGAGCACACAAGTGCCATGACCAGAGCATGGCTGAAGCTGGGAGTGAATCATGGCATCAAGACCCTGTTTGGGGCTCACTCGCTCTCTCTCATATGTGCACACACGTGCACACTTATGAAATAAATAAGCATTTTTAAAAAGTTAGTCTAGTTAAAAAATAGGCTAAGTTAACATCAAGAAGAATTGCTATTGTTTTAATTTTTAAAAGTACATTTATTTCTTTTGTGAAAGAGAGAGAAACAGACAGACAGATGTGGGCACCCCAAAAGGGTCCCCAAGCAGTGATCTATGCCCAGCCATCCCAGTTCACTCCCAGCTGTAGAGAGAGGCTCCAGGCTGCGAACCAGGGATCTTCCCTTATAGTACAAGTTGCAATACCACTGTGCCACCATCTGGCCCTTATTATTACTTTTATTATTGTTTTCCTTTATGCATGATAGAGTGGATACACATGAGAACAGAAGAGGAAGAGGAAGAGGAAGAGGAAGAGAGAGATGAGCAGCACACTCCATGGGGTCCAGCCATGCCATGATCCCCTTCTGTTCTCCAAGCCACTGGATCTTGGGCACTTGTGCGTTTGTCCACTGTTTTCTAGGCTGACCAAGTCACGTTCTCAGCTGTGGTGACAATGTGGGATCTAGCTTCTTCTGAGCTACACCATGGAATCAGCCACCCTATTGTTATATTTTTTAAAGTCATAAATATTTTAACTTTTCTTAATTCTCATTTTTATGGTAAATATTAATAAATAAAACCCACGTAGAAAACATTTTGTGGGGTCTTCAATAACATTTACAGGTGTTTGAGGCCAAAAAGTTAGCAAATGTACTATCCTAGAGCTTGGGTACATCACCATTGCATGGTCAACTGGCCAGTCCAACACAGGGGTCTGGCCTCTACATTTGCGGCAGGGCTTGGATAAACAGAGTAGAGAATATACCAATATCATCAGGGACACAACCATCAACTAGTAGAAAGCTTAAGGACAGAAAATAGACAATTTTAATTAGAAGCTCCCAGATTGCTTTTAAGACATTTTATTCAAAAGTTTGAAATAAGACAAGAGGATCGTTTCAATGTCGTAAGTGTAGAAAGCTCCATCTGAGGATCCTCTAGAGCCACGATTCCCAAATAATGTACAAAAGCACCTGAGAATACTACAGCAAATTCTCAGAGTTTTTTCCGGGGTGGGGGGTGGGGGTATTTTAAATTTCTGAGGAAAACAAAATGAACATCTGTCAGAGACTGAGCAAACTGCTCCCTGAAGGTAGCAGACATTTTCAACATCAGACAGACTAAATCATATTTTCTAAAATAAAATCAGATCTTCATAAAACTGGACTTTCATTGTTAGCTGTGACACAATGTGAAATCAAAATGGACAGACAGTAAGAGGAATGATGTCTAATCAGATCTAAGTCTAAGAAGTCCAAGAAGCTGTGCAGTGTTCATCTATGTTCTATTGAAAGCAACTGTAAAAATGAAACAAATTTTATTATTTCAATATATGTTGTTCAAATGGCAGCTAAATTGTTAGCAGATAAATACTTACAGAATTATTTAGACCTAACTACTCAGTGAATTGGAACTGTTAAGTACTTATTTCAGTCTAGGATTACTACAAAAATCTGACACTATGAACAATTAAAAGCTTGGGAACTTCAGTATAAGGGAAGGTACTCTTTGTAACCCACCTCTACTGTTCTTTGAAAGTCCCAGATTTAATGAAGCTGCATCTTAATTTTAGGTATTTGCTCAGTGGAAACAGTTCTTGCCCTGATGAAAAAATAACTCCCAATTACAGTTTATAATTCTGAGGACATCATCCAGTTTTATAAATAACTCTGTAATCTTATCCTAATATTCTTTTATAAATTTTCTATAAATATCTAGCTGCTCAAATGCTCTTTGAACTGATTTATTCCTGTTCCCTTACTAATTAATGAGTTATTAAAATGTTTGACATTTTTCATTTTATATTTGTATTAAAATTCTGACATTCCCTTCTTGTAAAGTATATTTTAGTATGTTGAATGTGTCCTTTTCTGTTGTAACTAGAAATAATTCTATTTTTAAAAGTCATATTTAAGGATCTAACTAATTACCAAACACTTTGGAAGAATTTATGTAAAAGAAATGTTAATTCTCAAAAAAATTTCACATATACTCTCATGTTAAAATAATACATATGTATATCTATGTGTTGGGAAATATTTAAACTGATAATTCTATGTAGTTTTCTACATTTTCTAGTTTTCACTATATATATTTAATTTGTAATCAGAAATAGTTTTTTTAATGTCTGAAATGATCTGTGAATATATTCTTTAAAAAAAATACACACTGTTAAGGAAAGTTTTAATATGTGAGTGAGTGATTTGGAATCAAATTTCTTCCAAGGAAACATTTTAGTACAATTCATTAAACAGAGGGCAAAAGACAAAAGAGCAAATTATCACACCTGTACAATTCTAACTTTTAATGCCAGATTCTACCAGTAAACTGAAAAGCTAAGTAAGAATTCACCCTCAGTCTCCACTTTTTTCCTTGGTATTTCCACTCCATGTCAGCATTCTTACCCAGATGACTGTTTTCACTTCCTGCGACAGAATTTGTGTGTTCAAGAAGAAGGGGGAAAAAAGTGAAAATTTTCACTTTCGTTGGTACACTTAGAGATGAGTAGGGAAAAAAGCAAATACACTTCTAGATGTGTAGTTTATTTGATAACGGACTGCTGAACACACTTCTGTCTGCGTCACCTTTTACCTATGCTGGCTCCTCCTTTATTACACAGAGTAACTATCTCATCTCACTACTAAAGATGCCTCATTCAACAACCACTAATTAAAACTCTCTTTTATATATGAAATACCAAAACTACACTGACAAACTTGTAGTAATCCTAATGAACAAAAGACCTCTTTATGTTTTTTTTTTAATTTAATGTTATTTATTTATTTATTTAAATTTGACCGAAGAGGAACAAAACAGGGAGAGAAAGGGAAAATGAAAAAGCAAGTCTCCAGGTCCAGGATTTGAACCAAGGTCGGCCATGTGGGAGTCCAGTACCCTTAACTACCATACCACCTGCCAGCCCCAACAAAAGACCTCTTTATAACTATATACGTATCTGAGACCAAAATCAAACCTATGGAAATAAATGCACTAAAGGAGAGAATTTTATAGAAATTCTATCATCTATTCTTTTTGTTTGTTTGTTTCTGTTGCCACAGGGATGTGTGCTTGCTGGAGATATATAGATAGAGATGAAATGTGAGAAATCACCCCCTAGGAGGATGGCTATGCCACAATCCCATTTTCCATTCTCCTCTTAGGATTTGGGACATGCATGCACAAGTGACCAGTGTGATTTTCAAGCTACCAGGTTCAGGACTTGAACCATAGTCAGCTATGTGAGAGTACAGTGCCTTAGCCCCCATGTCACCTGCTGGCCCCCTACAATCTATCCTTAGTAAATGGCTGATAAAATACAGGACTTTAGTGTATATGAAAAATAACAAACTATTTGGGAAAAAAAGAGAAATGATGCTCTCTCTGAATTATGGTCATTTAATTTTGAAAAGATGATAGGTTTGACTCAAAACAGTGAATAATATATAAAAAATCCTATGAAACTTGCCATTTTTTGTACTACTCCTGAACCAAAAGAAACACCATTTACTAAGAAATTAAGGCCAAATAGGCTTTTCAAAGATATATTTTAGTAATTTATTCATTCAGTCATGTACATTCATTAACTCATTTAATCCTCAAAACAACCTGTGGAGTGTCGACCTCCTTATTACCTTTATCAATATTTCCTATCCAGGACTTTGAAAACAAAAGCCCAGAACAGAAACACAGGACATGGTGAGTAGACCAGTTTGATTAGGTCCACTCAGAACATAATGAGAATGGGAGTAATAACTAACTCTAAATGTCTGTCTTTTACCTTCAAAGAAGCAGTCTATTGGTTGGTCAATTCAGGACCTAATATTTGTAACAATGTATATGTGCATCATTTTTGAGGAAAAAAACTGCATATAAAAAAATCCTAATTTCTTTTTTTTTTTTTTTGGAGAGGTTTTTGCTATAGGGCGTGTGCGCTCGCCAGACAGACAGAGAGATAGAAAGTGAGAAATCATCCCCCGGGGGGATGGCCACACCACGATCCCTTCTCCTCCACTCTCCTCTCAGGATCTTGGACACGCATGCACACGCACCCGGCGTGAGTTTTAAGCAACCGGGTCCAGAATACAAACCACAGTCGACTACATGAGAGTCCAGTGACATAGCCATTACACTAACTGCTGGTCCCAAAAAATCCTAATTTCTAAACTCAAGATTTATAATTCTGAATATTTGTAGGGCAGGTCAAGCCAACTGGCCCCCTTTCATCTGTCTCTTTCTTTTCTTTTTTTGGAGAGGTTTTCGCTATAGGGCGCGTGCGCTCGCCAGGCAGACAGAGAGAGACAGAGACAGAAAGTGAGAAATCACCCCCCAGAGGGGATGGTCACGCCGCAATCCCTTCTCCTCCATTCTCCTCTCGGGATCTTGGGCACACACGCACACGCGCCTGGCGTGAGTTTTAAGCCACCGGGTCCGGGACGCGAACCACGGTCGACTACGTGGGAATCCAGCGACATAGCCATTACACTACCTGCTGGTTCCCTCCCTTTCATCTGTCTCACTGTACCTGGTATCATCAGCATGGCCTTGGCTCCAACTTGGCCCCCAATAACTCTGGCTCTTTCTAAAAATACCTGACTTGTTCAAAGTAGTTACTACATTCCTCCTTAAAAGAGATCAGATATACAAGGTACCAATGTCCCAACTGAAAGCTTCTTCATGATGTGCTCAGAATTAAAAGAGCTCTGGCGCTTGGCAACTTTGAATTTTATAGCAAATCAAAGCACAAATACAAAGTTCTTATTCCTACAGCATCTACAGAACATTCCTTGTATTATACTTCAAACATTCAACCAAGTTCAAACCAGGAATATTCCTCAATTAAAGAATCCTCTGTTTGAAACATACTTACGTACTTTACCAAGTTTTTTCTGGTAAAAATTAATAAAAAAAAACTTTTTATTAATAGCCTCACATGCTTCTAACAGCTGGAGAAAGGAGAGGCTTTGCTGGTATTAAAATCGTGTCCTTTGGTAACTTGCCCTTTTTTTTTTTAAGGTTTTCGCTATAGGGCGTGTGAGCTTGCCAGACAGACAGAGAGAGACATAAAGACAGAAAGCGAGAAATCACCCCCCAGGGGGATGGTCACGCCGCAATCCCTTCTCCTCCATTCTCCTCTCGGGATCTTGGGCACGCACGCACACGTGTCTGGCATGAGTTTAAGCCACCGGGTCCAGGACTCGAACCACAGTCGACTACGTGGGAGTCCAGTGACATAGCCATTACACTAACTGCTGGTCCCAATTGTTTTAAAACTTCTGTTGAGGGGGACCAACAGGTGGCATAATGATTACATCACTGGATGCCCACATAGTTGACAGAGGTCTGAGTCCCAGATCTGGTGGCTTAAGACTCATGCCAGGCACATATGCGTGAGTGTCCAAAATCCTGAGAGCAAAATGGAAGAGATGGGACTGTAGTGTGGCCATCTACTTTGTGGGTTGCTTTCGCTTTCTGTCTGGGGAGCATTTGCACCCTATAGTAAAAATCTATTTAAAAAACAAACAAACAAACAAAAAAAACCCCTCTATTTAGGAAAATGTAGAAATGGGGAAAAGAGACTAAATACTCATAGTACAAATTCAAGAGAATACTGAAATTAACACATATCCACAGAGCAGTATAAACATGCTACTGATAAATCTGGAAATTAAATTAGGAATAAAATAAAACTAGAAACAGTGAGAAAAGTTGCCTCAGGGGCCCAGCTCAAAGAATAGAGATCAACATTAACATGAGTTTCCAGAGAAAGAGAGAGTGGGAGGGAAAGAATGTGAACAAAGAGAAAACTAGTTTAGACTATGCTAAGAATTGTGAAGGGCTTCTGCTAGAATGCCAGATGAAGTTTGGGCAACATCCTAAACACAACTGACAGCACATTAAGCTCTTGTGCTGGTGAGCAGCTAACCAAAACTAGTCCAACCAAAGTCTATACAAGGGCAGAGTGATTAGAAACACAAGCACTTGTGACTACAAGATGCACACAGGTAGAAGAGTGCAATAGCAGACCAAACGTGGACATTCTAACAGGAGTGGCACCACAGTTACTTGACGTTAATATTCCACCTTAGAACTCAGTTTCCATAATACTTTCTTTTTGAG
The DNA here is from genome assembly GCF_000334495.1 of Tupaia belangeri chinensis. Lineage (NCBI taxonomy): Eukaryota > Metazoa > Chordata > Mammalia > Scandentia > Tupaiidae > Tupaia > Tupaia belangeri. The sequence continues at coordinate 6,394,265 of NW_006159813.1, read as the reverse complement.
ATTTTTTTTTTCTTTTTTTTGCTACAGGACATATACGCTTGCCAGATAAGAGAGAAAGAGAGAGACAGAGAAATTGCCCACAGCAGGGATGGTGAGATCGCAATCCCTTTTCCGTCAGTCTCATCTCAAGATTTTGAGCACGCACACACGTGCATGGCATGAGTTGTAAGTCGCTGGGTCTGGAACTTGAACGACAATCGACTGTATGGGAGTCCAGAGACATAACCATTACACCATCTGCTAGAATATTCCTGAGCTATAAATATGAAGTTACTACAATTCGACCTTGTACCACTATAAATGAAATCTTAAGTATGTTAATCATACTCTGCTGATATGTTCTCAGAGATAAAAAATGATAATTTCAATGAATTCAAACTTGAAATTTTCATTTTTATAATATTGTTTAACATTCTGAATACAAGAAATAAGTAAGCGAACCACAGTCAGTCACATGGGAGTCCAGCATCCTTAACTACCATGCCACCTGCTGGCCCCGGTATCATTTCTTTCATCAATTAAGTAAAATATTAAAAAGAAAGTTTCCCACCATAAATTTTAATTCACCCAGAAGGCCAACCAATCCCACTATAATAGACAAATGATGTAAGACTAACTGAAGTCTAAGTAACCAAGCACTGTGAAGGGTTATGTCCTAAGGTTCCCCATCTGGTAGGGACCTAGTAGCTCTTTCCAGGCCAAATGTCCCTCCCTCCAAAAAATAACAACTAGACATTCACAAGACAATACAAAAATCTGCTAAAAACCTAGTCACAATGCAGGTAGAAAATTGTGAGAAGGAGCAAGCATCTACAACCGAAATAAGAAAATGGCATTTGATTAGTGTCACCTCCCCTCCACAGTTTTAGCACCATATCAGATAAGCTAAAACTGAGAGAATCCCTATCTTGAGTCTTACTGGGTAAAATATCAGAGGCCTACGTTCAAAGAGACCACAGCTGCTCAAATGAGAAAGGAAATGATAGGAAGAAGAGAATCAGACATGAACTGCCCAAATCTCTAGGGAACTCCTGAACTATGCGTATGGTGCAGATTCTGAACAACCCCGCTAAAGGTAAAACAGTGGTTTTCAATCAGGGGTGATTTGGCCTCCCACGAACATGTGGCAGAATCTGGAAACACCGTGAGTTGTCAGGACCAGCAAGAGGTGGCTCCATGAAGGTAGAAGCTGGGAATCCTAATAAGCAACCTACAATGCACAGGACAGAACTTCACAAGGAACAACTGCCTAGGTCACAGGTCAATAATGTCAAAGTCTGAGAAAACCTAGCTTGCCCATAATAGGTGAGATAACAATTTGGAGGTTGAGTCCATCCAAAGGTAACTGTCTGCTTTAAAAAAAAAAAAAAAAAAAAACTAAATCAACTTTCTTCAGAGAAACATAACAAAGTCCAGAGTCTCTATAACATGTACAATATCCAGAATGTAATTCAAAATTATTCAACATATGAAAATCTAACAGAGAAAACACAACTAATGGAAATCATTAATATATTTATTTAACAGCCATTTAAAAGCAATAATTTGTAACTATGCTTAAGAACAAAGGGAAATGTGCTCATACTGAATAAGCCAATAAGAAAGCACAGCTGAGAAATGGAAATGATTAAAAAAAAAAAAGGTCCAATGGAAATTACAGAACTGAAAATTATAAAATCAAAAATAAAATATACATTGACCAGGCTTTTTTATAAATCTTAGTGCTTCATTCTGTCCTCTTTTATGCCCATGCCACAGTAATTTTCACTAAATCTTGACTATAATTATATAAAATATCAGAAAACCAAAGGTTCCCTTTTAAAATGCATGATGATAATATTATACCTTTTAAGATTAACAACATAGGTAGGTTCAGCTGCTGTGGCACAGTAGTGATTCAAGTGGCCTGCAAGGCTGGAAGTCATATGACCAACACCAGGATAAGATCCCAGGTCATCCTGAAAACATGATGGGTCTCTCTGCCTCTCTCTCTTTTTCTCCTTATTTCCCCTCTCCCTCCACCTACCCTCCACATGCACTCTATCCAAAAAAAAACAAAACTAGACAGCAGAGATGCATCACAAATTGTAAACTACTGTGTTGTTGGAAGTCATGATGTATTTTTATATTTTTAATATCTAATTTTATTTTTCTTTCTGGCAAGCACACACACCCTATTGCAAAAACTTTTCAAAAAAAAAAGAGAATTATTTATTTATTTAATTCCATTTGTTGTTATTATTTTTTAATTTGACCAAAGAGAGAGAGAAAGGAAAAGTGAGACCACAGTCAGCCATATGGGAATCTAGCAGCCTTAACCACCATGCCACCTGCTGGCCCCTTTTATTTTTAAAGAAAATATTCCCCTATCTCCTTCACAGAGATGTGAGGTTTCATTTCATACACACATACACAAACAGATATGTGAGTGAAAAAAATAGTATCATAAAAATAGCAGTCATTAATATCAAACATGCCCTTCTTTCTTTATTTATTGCTTCTGCTGATAGTGAGAACAACATTAGAATTTTCATACCATGAACCATCCCCAGCCTCGGCCAGCCCAGAATCTTCAGGACCAACGTGTACAGAGAGACATCAAGACACAAACGCAGGACCTTCCTATGCAGGTCCGGTTGTAATACCACTGCATCTGGCCCTGATATGCCCAGTATTAACTTGCCATAAAAATGTCCTCCATGGGAACCAGCAGTTAGCGTAATGGCTATGTCGCTGGATTCGCACGTAGTCGACCGTGGTTTGTGTCCCGGACCCGGTGGCTTAAAACTCACGCCGGGCGCGTGTGCGTACGTGCCCAAGATCCCGAGAGGAGAATGGAGGAGAAGGGATTGCGGCGTGACCACCCCCCCTGGGGGGTGATTTCTCGCCTTCTGTCTCTATGTCTCTCTCTGTCTGTCTGGCGAGCGCACGTGCCCTATAGCGAAAAAACCTCTCAAAAAAAAAAAAATGTCCTCCATGCTATCAAGATGTATAAGAAATCAGAGTAGAAATGACCTTCTAGGCATATACATTTTAGTATTTTTTCTAAACTCTAAATTCTTGAGCAGTGTGTATACTGAATTAAGCTACATTTACAAAGGCGATGTGTAAGCATTCATTTTAAATTGCAGTTAATTTTCAGAGAATTCAATTTCATTAATCTATGAGAATGATCTGGTTGATATACTGCAGTATAATTCTAAGATGTTTAGTCCATTACTTAATCAGAGAAACTTACTATGGAAAACATCCTCAATGAGACTGAGATATGTGTAAACTGTACAATACTTCATGTTCCCAAAAGGTTAATGATTTGAATTTCTAATCATTCACTGATGTTTTCATTTCCAACTAGGAAATGGCCTTTAGCTTACACATCATCTTAAGGAAAGGTAAAACAGGTGCTCAGCTATGTTATAAACTAGATAACAGATGAGCTACAGCAGCACAGCAGCGGAGTGGGGACCTGAGGAAGGAAGGGAAAAACAGGCATCCTCAACAAGATCCCCCACTGTGATGCTTCCCTCAGCCTTCCAGCCAGCCCAGTGCATATGTGCATGTACCCGGTGTGGACAGTCTGGCCAGGGAAGTGAACTCCAATATTCACATGGCTCCAGCATCACAGACTGGTATGCTTCTACTGTGCTGTTTACCTCCTACCTCCTTTCCTTTTCATTAAAGGGAGAAACTTAAAAGAAATAAATAAAAAACTGCAAAATAATATCTCAATCCCTACTTGGTACCTAAAACATTCTCTCCCCTCTTCCAAATCTATTATGATTATCGTTACTGAAGTTAACATAGTCCCTCTCTCCAGACATGTTTTTCAAAAACTTCCATATGCCTGGGAAGAAAACTATCAAATCCCTTACATCAGTAAATAGTTACTTTCAGCTTTCACAGCAGAATCAAACACAATGAAGACAACATGCTCTCTGTGGCAAAGACCAAAAAAAAAAGAAAAGAAAAGTGTGACTATATATAGATGCATATATAGAGATGGAACATGCCTAGACTTAACAATTATTTCCATAGAATCAGAAAATCTGAAAGCTAAAAGACATTTTAGAAATAATAAATGCTAACACTGAAGTCCAGAGGGATTCGGTAAGTCCCATAAGGTCAAATAGTTAATGGAAGATCATCCGTATTTCTAGGTGGATGGTCTAGTGAACAAAGAGAGCTTTCTTTCAGGCTGTTTTAGTTCTCTAGCAGAAATTTAAAAAGGAATTAAAACAATGGTATTCTCTCAATCTCTCAAGTATATTAAAAAACAAAGTATATCTCTTACTGTAAGGTATCTCAAATCCTTCTTCAAAGACTATATAAACATCTTTTATTTTAAAATATAAAAGTGAATGATCAATGTTGATATATACTTTGTAGATCACTAGCAAGACAAATGAAAAATAAAAACTAATAGTCCTAACTTCTTTTAGGCTATTGAGAAAAATGGAAAGAAAGCAAAAAACTACATAGAAAGCACATAGTTGAATTATTATCACCCCTTTCAATTTAACATTTGCTTTTTTATGCATGCTTGTGAAGGTAAACAAGGAAGTTTTAAAATGCTAAAAAACATTTTCCTACATCAAAATATTTCTGGTATGAAATACATTTTGTTACACAAAATTCACTCTTTGCCATTAAACCTGAAAGATAGATAAATTTCTTGAATATGTATAACAAAGAGTGAAAATATTAAGAAATTAAAGAAATAATTTCAGGACTAAGAGTGAGAAAATATCCAGATGAAACAACACAAAAGCACAAACAAAACAATATAGAATTTCTTTTACCATGTTGACCATATCTGGTCGAGAACATAAATATAATATTTAATATAAATAAGTAAATACATGTATGTATGTATAGTTCTTAAATAGTTATACTGAACATCATCTCAACACCACAATTAAGAACTGCTTCAGAGTTCTTAGAAATGGGGTATGGGGCCAGCAGGTGGCATGGTGGTTAAGGGCAATGGACTTCGACATGGCCAATCACAGTTCAAGTCCCGGACCTGGTGGCTTTCTTGCTCTCTTTCTCTCTCTCTCTCTGGCCAAATTAAAATAATAATTAATAAAGTTAAATAATTTTAAAATGTATAATTTGTTTAAAAAGAGAGAAAGAAATGGGGTATGAACACAAATCTCTTCTATATCTAAATGTCCTCCCTCCACAGCATTCTGCCAATCAAAAATGACTGTGCCACTGAGACCCTACTGCAATCTCCAACAAGAAACCAGGGGTTCTGTTTTCCGCTCAGAATAAAAAGGGGAAAAGTCAACAGACCTACTGATGTTTTATTATTACAAATGCCACTTTTTTAAAAAAAAAAAAAGAGAGAGAGAAATCTCACATTGTGCTGGCCACACTGGCCTTGAGTTTGTAATCCTCCTGCCTTAGCCTCTTGAGTACCTGGGACTACAGGTACACATACCACTACACCTGGCCAACATTTTAAATTCATTTTTGCTGTAAATTTTTTCTGATTACTAATAACCTCTTCTGAAATGCCTCACAATCATTAGCATTTCTTTATGGTAAGAAACAGAGTACTATATTCAACCATCAATATAAGCTCTAAAAATAATAATTTGATTATACTGCTCAGGGATCAACCGCCTACCAGTTAACATCAAATCAAATATCCAAATGCAGGTATTATATATATCATGTACATCTAGCTTGCTAAAGTTATGAAGACGTGTAGAATCTAATTGAAATATATAGAAATTTTATATAAAACAGACTGATAACGATACTTGATTTTTTAACATTAGTTTTATTATCAATATATCAATTCCTACTCCTTGATCCCTATTTTATTTCTACATTTCCTCTTCATCCCCCAGTGGCTGTTAAATCATCATATAAACACCTATACTTGATGATCAAAAGTTTCACTACTGGTTCAGTTAATTCGCCAGTAAGCAGCTGTGAGAATCCAGGCTGAGTATCAGGAGGCGTACTGAACATGGGAAAGATCACTATGCTAAGGCACTCCAGATTTCACCATGCAGATAGATACATATACACAAAAGCAAAACTTCAACCTTTCAGAAAATTTAAGTCCTCTGTAAATTTACAGAAGATGCTGAGATTAAAAATAAAAGTCCATGGAACATTTTCAGTAGTTGAGTCAAATAAATATATGTAAAAGAAAAAAACTGCACAACTAAAGTAACTGTAAAGCACACTGTTACACACCCATACACATTACTAGTTTTCCAATAATAGTGTACATAACACCACCTAAGTTTTATATAAGTTTTAATAAATCCTAAAGAATTTTAAATCTACTTAAAAAAAAATATTTCAAAGAAGGCCATGATGATTTGGTGAAGAAAACTGACAGCTACCTGATTCTGAAAATAAATACAAATTTCCATAGAGTACGTTTGGTTAATGAACAAATTCCATTACCATTTATTAAAACTTTAACATGGACAGTTGGAGAGAAGGATACTATCATTTCTGGCAGAAATTAAGAAACCTACTAGAATAAAGTGAGTTTTTTTTGTTTCTTTGTTTGTTTTCCGTTTTTGTTTTGAAAGAGAGTTTTGTTATAGGGCATGTGCATCTGCTGAAGAGACAGAAAGTGAGAAATCGCATGGTCCCCCCCAGCCCCCGGGAGAATAGCCACACTGCAATCCCTTCTCCTCCACTCTCCTTGGGATTTGGGGCATGCATGTACATGTGCCCAGCATAAGTTTGAAGTTTCAAGTCCCAGGTATGGGATTTGAACTGCAGTCGACTACATAGGAGTCCAACATATAACCATTATGCAATCTGCTGATCCCAAGTGAATAAAGGCTCTAAAAGGAGCAAGAGTTGTCAGTTGAAATTCTAGCAAACAGAAAAGTCCTAAATTAAGACTACCATAAAGCTTGTGGTACCGGGGTGACCCTATTTTTTATTAATTTTTTTTTTTTTTAGGGCAAATACATGGATAGTAAAAGAAAATCAAGATTATGTATTTTGCTCTCCAAAACTGAAATAGTTACCATGGACTTAGGAATCCAACTAAGCCAATCTTATATTTAAAGGTAAGTGAGGTACATTTTAGATTTTAAGAGATTTTTTTATTGTTATTATTTTGTTTTGACTAATCTAAAACACGTTTTGGTTAGAATCAAGGACTGCATTCAAACGCATGCATATCATAAATGATGGCTTAAAGTTGGGATCAGCAGATGATGGAATGGTTACATTGCTGGACTCCCACATGGCCGACCACATTTCAAGTCCTGAACCTGGCAACTTGAAACTCACACCAGGTGCCTGTGCATGTGGGATCAAAATCCCAGGAGAAGAAAAGTGCAGCCATCCCAGGGGATGATTTCTTGCTTTCTGTCTCTGTCTCTGGCAACCTCCATGTGCCCTATAGTAAAAATCTCTCTTTAAAAAAAAAAATGGTTTAGGATTGGTTCCAGAAGTAATTTTCAGTCTTATTTTATAAGAAAGATGGGCTGACCTACTTTAAGGGGCATTAATCAATTCCATGACACTGCCACCGTTTTAAGTCAATTAACTGGTTTCAAAGTTATACCATATAAGACTTAAGAAATATAATAAAACAACAAAATAGAATACCTCAGTTCCAAACAGTATGGCAATAACTGGTTTAGACATTAGTACATTGAGAACTGCCTTTCTAACACAATATTTAATACTCCACAAAAATTCAATAATACATTATTTAATAACACTGTGACTCGGGAATCTATTTTAGCACATTTAAACTATTAACATTATTAACAAATACATAGGTTGTTTCCCCACCCAACTTTAATCCAAAAGCCAAGTGTGGGCAAGTAAAAAGAAACAGAAGCAGCAAAAGCATTCAGAAGACTCACCTTTTGTTGACTGGCTTTTCATCCTTTTCATAGGGTCGGACAAACCATTTCCCAATCCTAACGAAGTTCTTATCCATTAGGCACCTACAATAATTACATCAAGAATTAACTTCTATATTTTCAATAACAAATAAGTAATTGAAATCAATAATACCAAATGAGCTATGCCATCTAAAACAAAAACATCTCCAATTAAACTGCCGAAATGTGCTCTGACCACTTAAAAACTTTACATTATTCTTACTGAAAAAACGCTCTGAATTTGGACATAGATTTTTTTTTTTTTTTGAGAAGTTTTTGCTATAGAGCGCTCGCCAGAAAGACAGAGAGAGACAGAAAGCATGAAATCACCCCCCAGGGGGGATGGCCACGCCACAATCCCTTCTCCTCTTGGGATCTTGGGCACACACGCACATGTGCCCAGCGTGAGTTTAAGCCACCCGGTCCAGGACTCGAACCGTGGTGGACTTCATGGGAGTCCAGTGACATAGCCATTACGCTAACTACTAGTCCCTAGACATAGATTTTTATACCCATGTATAAAAATAAATAACTAAAAACAACTCATACTATGAAATTACTCCAAATTAAACCACACTTTTGCATGACTTCAATTCTTGTGACATCAATAATGTTAGAAATGCAGCATATCTTCACGCTCTGAATTTGGACATAGATTTTTTTTTTTTTGAGAAGTTTTTGCTATAGAGCGCTCGCCAGAAAGACAGAGAGAGACAGAAAGCATGAAATCACCCCCCAGGGGGGATGGCCACGCCACAATCCCTTCTCCTCTTGGGATCTTGGGCACACACGCACATGTGCCCAGCGTGAGTTTAAGCCACCCGGTCCAGGACTCGAACCGTGGTCGACTTCATGGGAGTCCAGTGACATAGCCATTACGCTAACTACTAGTCCCTAGACATAGATTTTTATACCCATGTATAAAAATAAATAACTAAAAACAACTCATACTATGAAATTACTCCAAATTAAACCACACTTTTGCATGACTTCAATTCTTGTGACATCAATAATGTTAGAAATGCAGCATATCTTCACAGTATTTCAGAGATATTCTTCCAAACCAATGATGCCTGTCTTACAAGTTTTAATACTGGCCTTTTATGCTAGATATGTGACAAGTAATTCTTGAGCAAAATCCTCAGTAAGAAAAACATAACACAGCTTCATCTACTTAGGTGTTTCCCTTTTAGAAGCATGGTAAAGCACTTGGGTATGGCTTCACAAGAAAGGAAGGAACCGCAGTCATGTCTTCAGTAACAAATATTGGTTATGCTCATCCTAAACTGTAATCCACTTTTCCTTCCATGTCATTTGTGTGCATTTTGTTTCAATGTCAAATTAAAGAGTATTCTTTTGAAGATAATTTACGTGACAACTAGACCCAACTTATAATATCCATAATGCACACCATTCAACTGAAGTGACAATATAGACATTTATGACCAACTTACTACATCATAACTGCCATCTGATCAACTGTGAGATGCCACCCATGGTAAGGAGTATTCCTGATTTTAAAAATATAAACATGGAAAGAGGTGTATTTTAAAATTGATGAACTATAGTAAGCTCTAATATTATTCAGTGAAACCATATAGTTTATAAGAACAATTGTCAGTGAAATGGATATAATTCTTCCAGACAAGGTTCCATCTACCAATGCAATAACTGTAGCACTCTTTATTCACTATTCAGGCAGTTCTGCACATGGCTTCTGTCTCTATGATTTTTACACCATCAAGGGGGAAACAACTTCCCATAACAGGTGAGATGGGTCAGTAAGTGGCAATGGTTTCTGCTGGCCACAGTGTTAACTCCCTTTGGGCAGAGTCAATATGGAACCTCGATGAATCAAAAAGTTACTAGCTTCAACTGGTTTTACTTTTTTAAAAAATTATTTATTTAATTTTATTATTATTTTTTAATTTGGTATAGGGCACATATATTCACTAGAGAGAGATGGAGGGGGATGAAAAATCAGGTTGCCAGGTCCAGGACTCAAACCACAGTCAGCCATGTTGGAGTTCAACAACTTAACCACCATACCACCTGCTGGCCCACTGGTTTTACTTTTCAAATAAATTTCTACAATGTTCCTTTTCACAATGAAAAAAATGATTCTTTAAGTCACTCAACCTGCTTTCCTAAGTATGGAAGTTAAAGAAACACTTTTTTTTTTTTTTTTAAGAATTAAAGACTATATTGTTCTATTAATTAAGAATAGGACATGGAAAATCTACCTGAGGCCGAAGTACTCAACTAGAAAAACTAGAAAATTACCTCTATACAGTTTATTCAAAGGCTAAGACACAATTATGTTTTTAAGCTGGGTTACATATTAACAGTTATTTACTTTAAAACTCTAGAGCTTGCTTGAGTTCCTTCCTCTAATAACTAACTATCAATGGCTACCACTAGAATCACTGTTAGCATCACCACCACATGGAATTATCATGCACAGTATTCCATTTAACTCTTCTAATCATAAGAGATGATGTTACAACATCAATTTTTGTAGATGAAGCTGAGGTACAGTGAGGATGTGACCTAGCCAAGGTCATGTGGCTGGCTGCAGAGCTGTGACCAAGCCTAGGTTCGTACAATCACTGAGCCAGGATATTTAACTCTTGTGCTGTCTTGACCTTTCCTGTTTCTTAAATCCAGATACATCTTGCAACTGATAGCTCTATTTAATGAGATATTGTTTCTTTATTCTCCAAAAGCTATTACTAAATTGAAAGTGTATCTTAAAATCAATAATGCCTAGGATGAAAGTTATAGGATATATATCAGATACAGAATCACATCAAACACTAAGCATCATCTTCTTAGTGACATACATCCTCAAAAAACACCAATTTTTTAAAAAAATATTCATTCTCTTATATATCCTTGAAGGTCAGAACCTCCCAAAATTATTCTACAATGGAAAACAATAAGAATTTGTAGTATATAAAGAGAAAAATCCAAAGCTTTAGAGAATATGAAAGATAAACAGATAAAATATCTGCGATCAAAGAGGATATTTTTTAAGTGTTCTTTAAAAACTAAACAAAAAACACCTTGCCTTTGTGTAAATAAAAGTCACAGACTCTATTTGCTGATTTCATTCCAGAAGAAACACACAGGGTCTGGAGAATAGGGGAGCAGCACCCGGCTAAGACCACTCAAGGGCAAAAGCTAATGAAAATGCTATCTGAAAGTCTAATTCTCTCCAGTGTATCTCGTGGAGTCCCACTACAGATCACATTTCTCTATCAGGCAATGTCAACAAAGGTTATTATCACCAAAACACAAAACAGCCACAGAAACTACTGATCCTTCAATCTGAAACATCTGTTCCCAAATGAGAGTCATAAATGATTTATGTGATGTTTCAATGCTAATCAGTTTCTATGTGATCACTGATTTCTTACACACTGAAAGGAAAACACGAGAACATAGAATTGATTGGATTTTTACTAGATTCTGTAAATATCAAGGGCAGAGGTGAGGGATACACACATGGTCCCACCAAGGTTAAGCAGTACAGAAAGTGTTTCTACCTAGTGTTTTGTTCTTTTAAATTTATGGGAGGAAATGAGAAAGGAGACATATCTTTGCTGAAGACAGTTCCACCATCTGATTGGGATATGAGAGTACACTGACTCAATAGTAGACCATACTGAGGCACAAAGTCCTTGGTCCTCAATCATTTGGCCGAGGGTAGGGGGTGGGGGGCTTACAGATCTATAGTTTTCTTTTAAAAATCTAATGAAAGTTATTGCCATGGTTTAACTGTATTCCCACCACCAAAAGCGAATGTTGGAAACTTAATCTCCAATGCAACAGTACTGGATGGTGGAGTCTAAATGGAGGTAGGTCATAAGGGATCTATCCTCATGAATGGATTAATTATGAAAGGGCTGAAGGCTCCAAGTTTTATTTCTTGCCCTTCCGCCATTACATGACTCAGCAAGAAAGCACTTGCCAGATGCTGGCCTCCTGCTGTTGGACTTCCCAGCCTCCAAATCATGAGCCAATCAATTTCTGTTCATTTTAAATCACCCAGTCTTGCGGAGCTGTTATAATAGCACCAAACAGACTAAGCTATTATAAACTCTTTTCCTCAAAAAACATATGGAAGACCAAAACAATACACACGATTCCATAAAGTTAGATCCTAGGTTAAGAATTCCCATGCTGGGACCAGCAGATGGCATAATGGTTATGTTACTGGACTCCCACATTGTTAACCACAGTTCGAGTCCCAGACTGGACGGCTTCAAATTCACACCAGGTGTATGTGCGTGAGTGCCCAAGATCCCAAGAGGAGAAGGGATTGCGGCATGGTCATTCCCCCTAGGGAGTGATTTCTGACTTTCTGCTCTGGCAAGTGCACACACCCTATAGCAAAAATCTCTCTTAAAAAATAAATAAATAAAAAGAATTCCCATGCTAAATACTACCACTAACTTGCTACTAACCCTGCTTTGAACCAGAAACACTTTCATGTCCCACTCTATCCCTCCTCCTCTTAATCTAAATTTTCTTCATTATTCCTGTTCCAGATTAAGCCTGTACAGTGCTCTAATATCTACAAATCAGCACTTTCACCACTGAGTTGTAATGATTCATTTCTATGACTTTCCCCACAAACTATGAGCTCTTTAAGAATAGAGACAGTATCCTTCTTATTCACTTACATTGTCAACAAATATTGAAGTGCCTCTTAAGTATTGATGATACACTTTATCTTCTGCTCTAGACTGGTAGATGCTCAATAAATATGATAAACGAGTGTTATACACCAAGGAGTATTTTCCCAGTCATAATATAATATTGTTCTTATCCATAACCACTAATCTTGGGTGGTGTTTTACTGTTACTTGATTTTTCTTGTATGTATATATTCTCACCGATTAAAGACTGTTGGAGGGGAAAATATCTATACATGTCACTTCTTCATAGCCTACCTCCCATAGCAGACTAAAGTCAGAGTAGATACTCAGCATGCAGGGAATCAAACAGTTGCTGAAATATGAAGACTAAGCATTCCTGTTCAAATGCTTTATTTGAAGAACATGATAAAGCAAAATTTTTAAAAAGAAATAGCTCTAAGATACAAAAAATATATTAGAAATACAATTTCTACTTTTTTACATTCTATCAATCTTTATTATTTTTGAGGAATAAAATTTATATTTAACTTGACAAACAAACCTAGCAGACATATTCTATCTGCAAAAAAATGGGTTGAAATGAAAATTATAAATAGTGCTGAGAATATATTTCAGTTAATGCTGGCTGTCTACTCAGTAACCGCAATCTTTATTGAGATTTTTAAAAATTACCTCATTATTAAGATATGACATAATTCTGTAAAGTAGTACAATATTCTCTTGTAAGATCACTATAAAATGCCAGTTACATAAAATATGCTTTAAGCAACAGTACTAGGAAATTATTTCTATTTCCAAACCCCTATTACCTCCCCCCCCCAAAAAAAAATCACTATTTTAAGAAAAGAAACAGCTGCTAAAACTGAAAGTGAAATCAGTTGTGTGTGTACATGCATGTGTGTCAATGTATGTGTACCTGATGCTTCGGTGTCATGCCATATGGCTCTGAATAATTAATTACAAGTAAAAACTGACTCCAAAATTGGCAAGCCTCAATCCCTAGTCCCAAAGCCATGAGCAGATCTGAAACAAGACTAAAAATGCCACAGCAGCAGCCACAAACAGCCAGCAATTGCCCAGATGGGACAGTTGGGAGGTACAGAAGGAAGCCCACCACTGGTTCTGTCTCCTTCTGCGCCCCCCCCCCAAATTATGTGGGTATGACAGCTTTCAAAGATTAAAAAAATCCAAGGGTAGTATATCATACCCTCAATCAAACTGCATCTAAATGTTATCATTTAGTTTCAGAGTTGCTCACATAGACTAAATTTTACATAATGCCATACTATAATATCCTTACCAACATCAGATCTGTTATTTTAGCAGTCTAATTTATATCAAACATGTGCAATGGTCCAATTTCCAAACAAATAAAATAAACACGTATTATTAAAAGACTGAAGAAACCATTTCCAACTGATCCCTGTATGGTCATTACTTTGCTCTCTGTGGTGGTTAATTTGGGGTGTTAATGTCACTGGGTTGAGGGATGCCTAGATAGCTTGTGAAACAATGTTGCTGAGTGTATCTATGAGAGTACTCCCATACAAGACTGGAGTGTGAGTCAGTGCACTAAGAGAGAAGAATTGCGGCACTAAAGTCAGGCTAGGGCTACAGGAGGAATAGACAGAGTTTAGGATCCTGTTTTCTCTCTGGACCCTTCCCCAAAGAGCACACTGTGCATTCTACTCTTGTCACCTGCACATCTGCCTGCTCCGTCCCTGCTCCACAATTCAGTCCTTGGTTGTAGTCGGTTTCCACTGGCACTTGACCCCCACATTCCTCCAGCTGGACTCCAAGGTCTTTAACTTTTGGACTCTGCACTAGTAACAGTGGCCACCCAAGGGCACTTGGGTCTTGAGCCTTGGACTTGGCACTCCACTACCTTCCCTACTTCTGAGTTTTCCAGCTGTTTATCCAGCTTACACACAGCCTACTGGGGAACTTCTCCACTTTGTGACTGTATGAGGTAATTCCTATAATAAATCCCTATAATCAATAATTAATAAATACATACATACATACATACATACTGTTGGTTCAGTTTCTCTAGAGAGCTCTGACCAATACAAGCTCCTATTGTGCCCTATGGATACTGTTCCTGATAGCCCGGCAAGCCCCATTGTTCTTATCCTTTCTAAAATGCCTTTAAGACTAGATCCTATTATAGACCTAGTCTTACCTAAAATGTCCATTCCAATGAAATTCTGAAAGAACTGAATCTCTCTTTTAGTTCCAAACTTTTAGTGCTAATACCATTCTTCAACTACCAATACCAAAATTTAATTTATAATTTTAATCCTTTCCCTGTCCTAAAAATATATTATCAAACAAATAGATTAATCTTGGGATGAAAATATGTTTCTTTCTAGAGAGTTATAACTACTGAATAGATATGTCCTTTTAGGCACTTTTGTCTATACTGTTTGTCCTGATCATGCCATTAAAGCTTGTGCTCCTTAGGTCTAAAGATACATTCTCCTACAGAACTGTGTACTGTAACATTTCAATAAAATGAGAATTTACTGATTACTCTTTTCTTGCTTTATTACATTATACCCAGGATTCTCAATATTACAATGTCAAAGCACCATTTCTTTAACCAAGGCTAAATCTACCACCACACTCCAGTGAAAATATTCTTTTTAAATCTCTAAAACATCACATACTAGTACTTTGCTCGTTAGCCCTTTGATAACCACCTCTGTTGGACCATGATAACATAACACATTGAAAGCTAGAAATGTAAACACAATGTTACTGTTATCATCATTATAATTCCAATGTACTTTTCTAAATAAAATATCTTAACCCTAAACACCAACTCTTGGCATACCAAAAACCTCTGGGCAAAGGTACTTTTATGGCTGTATTATAAAGTACCATGAGGTGAATACGCTGACAACTCATTAGTGAAGCAACACCAGTAGGCTACTCTGAACAGAGTCACTATGTTTTACAAACGTCAAACAGCTACAGGTTAGAGTCTCCCTAAGTAAGCATGGACATAATAGACACTAACAGCTTGAAAAGACCCATGTAATCTTTCATGGTGCACAAAACAATGATTTGTATTTTAGGGAAAAGAAATAGCTTTCTGTCAAAATGAGCTTATGTATTTTATTCTAAAAACTTAAAATTAAAATTAAAGTATACTGCTACATGTAATTCCACTTTGACAGTGTTTTGTCAAACGTTTTAAGTTCTTCTACAAACCTACGAAAATAGGAATGTCATAAGTCTCACACAAGGCACAAATCACTAAAGCAGTAAGAAAAACTCTGGGTTTGGGAACTGCATACATTTCTTGACTTTTTCAAAACCTTTTTAACCCAATGTTTTCCTTCACCTGACAAAGTTTGAGACTGAATCAAGTCAAATTAGCAAAGATTCTATATATGTAAAATTTAAATTAATAGCATTTTATTACTCTGGGCATTTTGCCAAAAAGAGGTTATCCATCATGAAGAAAATAGGAAGCACAGTTACTTTCTCAAAAGATAGGAAAAACAGCATCACTATATGAACAAAAACTATAAAATTTAAAATAGCTAAACACTCTTACATACTGAAATTCTAAAAAAGTAATAAATGAAGAAAATGTCAAAAGAAGCTAAACAGATCAAATTTTCTTTTCTTTAAAAATGTACTTTATTTTATTTTATTGAGAGGTTTTTGCTATAGGGTGCATGCACTTACCAGAAAGACAGAGAGAAACACAGAGACAGAAAGAGAGAAATCACCCTTTAGGGAGGATGGCCACATTGCAATCCCTTCTCTTCCATTCTCCTCTTGGGATCCTAGGCATGCACGCACACGGGTTTAAGCCACCGGGTCCAGGACTCAAACTGTGGTCGACTACATGAGAGTCCAGGAACATAGCCATTATGCCAACTACTGGTCCCTCCAATTATTATTATTTTTTAATTTGACCAGAGACAGAGAGAGGGAAAGCGAGAAAGCAAGCCATCAGGTTCGGGACTTGAACAGCAGTCATCCATATGGGGGTCCAGCACCTTGACCACCATATGCCATCTGTTGCCCCCAATTTTTCTTAACGGGTAAATATATACATACTTGTATTTCAGAAATATTACCTGTGTTTCACTAAGGTAACTGGCAGCTGTTTAAAGCACAGATTATTAATAGGGAGAAATATCTCTTAAGAGATGTGATAGATACATTCTTTTCCAAAATATTAATATACGCCATCCCTCCCTATCCCACTGACATAAAGCTTGACCATATGACTTTGGTATCTCCTATTTTTACATGCTACTTTATCATCCATTTGACTTTTTCCTTGGTGGTGAATGTCTCGACTGATGGAATGTGAAAAGATGTACAACAATTAAAAGAAAATAAAGTGTAAAATAAAGAAAATAAAGTATAAAATCAAACAGGAAAAAAAGAATGTGAGCAGAAATAGTATTACCACTCTTGACTGTGGCATCAATGGGCTACCATGTGTTTTGCCATTGCTCTTTGCTCAGCATGTTTAAAAGCCCATGAAGTTTAGACAGGGGCTGCCCCATCAGCATGAATCCTGGAGGGGAGTACTAGAGCCAGGGACTCACAATGGACATACAACATGAGCAAGAAAGAAGTCTCCACTGCTGTGAGCTAGTCAGCTCTTCCATATCTTCTGTTACTACAGCACAACTGAGCCTACGCTGAGTGGCAGAAGAGGCTACCGCAATACTTCCTGAAAACTAAATGGGCCAGAGGCAATCCAAATGAAGAGAATGGGACCAGGTGGAGGGGTATCTGGAAGGCTGTCAAAGGGGAGGTAGGAAATTTAGTATTAATGATAATCACAAACAAGAAAAGGGAAAAACTCAAGGGGGCCAAGATATCAAAGAGGCCACCACATGGAAGTAGGTTTAGATGAGTTACATTTGACTCCACAGAATATGTCATAATTAATATAAAGAACAGCTGGTCCCATGGCCTAGTGGTTAAGGGAGCTGGATCCCACGTGGCCAATGGCAATATGAATCCCAACCCCAGTAGTCTGAACAGCATGCCCCGTATCTCAACGGGATGGGGAAATAGAGGAGAACGGACCGTGATATGACCACACATGACTAAGGGATGGCTTTCTCTCTTGTCTTCTGTCTCTTGCACATGTCCTCTGTGAAATTAAAACACACACACACACACACACACACCAAGAAGTGAAAATAACTGACTTCTGCTCAGTGTAAGAAAGATGTTTCAAACACTGAGTACTCTCTGAAGATGAAAAGAACTTCTCTGGGAAACTGTGCTCATATAACCAGAAATGTTCAAGGAGAAGACAGATGATCACATAAAATGGATATTATTGAATGGAATCCAGAATGGCTTTGAAAATAGACTAAAATGTCATTTAATGTTGCCTCCCACTCTGAAAATAGTACTATCAACACTCCTCTTAACTAATATTAACCCCAGTTAACCATTTACTGTGCTCCCATTATGAGGAAGATTAACTATACTGAGCCAACAATGCTTCACCATGTTACAGGTGAAGGAACTGGGGCTAAGCAAGCTTAAGTCCCTAGCCCACAGCATACAGGTAATTGACAGAGTCAAGGCCTAAATATCTGCTGTCTCTGAAGGCAGTGAAGGAAATGACTTCTCAAAATCTGTGCCCATGGAAAGATACATAACAATAAAGTCAAATAAGTTGTCTTCTGTCTGATACCTTTACGGGAAAGGTTCTTGAGTAAATAAGTAGCAATGATATCTCTGACTCTGCATTTCTTTAACGAACAGATGATCCTGGTCAGGTCTTATAAATACTGAGTACACGAATATAGAAAAATTACAGGGAAAAAATGAACAAATGAAAATTTGAAGTCATAGTGCATTTATTAGACATTAAAATATTCTACACAGAATCAGTATAGTATTACCTCAATGCCAATCAGTAGCAATGAGAAATGAAATTATTCTATGTCAAATTTTTGTTATCTTAATTTTTGTACTTTAATTTTTATAGTTTCCACTTTTGCCAGAGTGTACAAGGGCTCACCAGTGAGAGATGAGGGAGAGAGAGAAAGAATGAAATATGGACACACCACAATTCCTTCTCCATTTCTCCATCCTGTCGAGATTTTAGGATTTTAGGTGCAAGCACAGACATGCACAGGATGTTTTTCAAGCTGCCACGGCCACGATTCAAACCTTGTGTTGGCCATGTGAGATCTGGCTCCCTTAACCACTAGGTCACAAATTATTTTCAGTAAATTACTGCAGTGACATCATTCTGCATACACCAACAACTGCAGCCTTTTGGAAAGACTGATGTATATGACTCTTGCTTAGCTATATAAGTAAGAGTTTCTCAAGGGAGTCAATGGAATTCCCATTTTAATTAAGCATATATTTATGCTTTAAAAAAACTAAAAAAAATAATAAATCACTGGCACAGCTCTTTTATTATGCGAACTATGAAAAAAATGGTTCAAGAACATAAAGATCCTGTAAGTGATATAGTCCTTGGATTAGATAACGCCATTTTATCAATATTTAATTTGCTACATTTTATAATTATACTATGTTTAAATGAAAGGATATCTCTTCCCCTAGTAAAAATACACCTAACTACTTAGGAGTGAAAAACATCGGTCTTAAGTTTACAAATGGTTCAGAGAATAATTTTTTTTTTTTGTAGAGGAGTGGAACAGCTAGCAGATGATGTGGTGGTTAAGATGATGGATTCCTGGGACCAGCAGTTAGCATAATGGCTATGTCGCTGGACTCCCATGTAGTCGACCGCGGTTTGAGTCCCAGACCCGGCGGCTTAAACTCGCACCAGGCGTGTGTGCGTGTGTGCCCAAGATCCCGAGAGGAAAATGGAGGAGAAGGGATTGCGACATGGGCATCCCTCCGGGGGGTGATTTCTTGCTTTCCATTTCTCTGTCTTTCTCTGTCTGGTGAGCACACGAAAACCTCTCCCCCCCCCAAAAAAAAAAGATGATGGATTCCCACGTGGCCAACACAATTCAAGTCCCAGAAGTGGCAGCCTGAAAACCATGCTGGGTACATGTGCATGCTTGCCCAGAATTGACAAAATCCTGAGAGATGATCTCTCACTTGCCCTCTCTGTCTTTCTCTGGTGAAAGCATGCATCCTCTGGCAAAAACCAAGGGAATAAAAAAGGAGTGGCAGATATATATGGAATGTCTTTGCATCATTCTTGGACTGCTCTACTTTTGAAATTACATCAATAAAAAATATGACATTTAAAATTCTTAATTTTATACTAACAACAATATATATGAACACTCTTTAAATGTTATAGGAAACTCTTAAGTACCTAGCAATATACTTGGGTATCTCATAACCACTGTGGAACTAGAGGAGAATGGACCGTGATATGACCACACATGACTAGGGATGGCTTTCACGCTGTTCCTTCTCTTACCTTTCTAACAGATTGTGGATCGCTTTGAAGAGCAGCGTCCTACATTCATAGGAAAGGCCATTTTCCCAGAGTCCTTCTTCCACAACTGAAAAAAAAACAAGAAAAAAGAAAAAGAAAACAACGAGTAAAAAGGACATCCAAATAAAAACAAATTTTTAAAACATTTTTTTCTGAAGCAAAGTAAACTGAGTAATTTAAACAGCTCAAATAATCTCACACTGAAACAGAAAGGAAGATAAAATAATTGCCCAAAGTTACACAATACTTATGTACAAATGGCAGTGTGTTTTAATTTTAAAGTCTTTGAAATGTGAAGCATGGTGTAATCTTCTTCCTATAAAGACCTTTCCATCCTATTTCTTCAAAGTATAAAATTATTTGAAAATTCTCAAATTATTCTTTCTACCTAATAGTATCAAAAGCCAAATTCTGTTAAAGTTCTACTTCAACAGGAATGTCACAAATGAATACCAAGGTTATGATATATATTTCCAAACGAAAAAGCAGCAGGAAAAAATTTTTAATGTCAGAATTAGACAGATTTCTTTAAATTCCTCAAAGGTACTACCTAGATAGGATTTTAAGGATATTACTTTAGGGGGACTGTCAGGAAATTAAATCTAACCTCAAATTTATTTCCTAAAATCATAATCTCATTAAAACTTGACATTTTGGGAAACATTATATTTGCCTTTGAAATATGTTGTAATACTGAGCCACAAGTAACTCTAAAACCAAAAGAATACTACACACCAAGGACACTACAATTCTTTTATTCCAAAAATATAAAAATGTATATAAAACATCCAAGAAAAAATTGCTAATTTCCTTTAAAATTATATCAATTTAGTACAAGATAGCAAAAGTTGAAAGAATGAAAACAACATTGGCAGAAGAAATTTTCATCTCCCTTTTACTTGTCATCTTGACAACACATTCACTGGAGAAAATATTGACAGAGAATTAAAGTTCATAATGTGTTTTTAAAATGCTTTACCATACTAAGAGACATACCAAAATGGATCTCTGTATTCTCTAATCACATACCATTTGAAAAAGTGTATGTATAGCCATGTGTCTTTCCTATAAGACATTTTTTTAAACTTATAAAACAGGGTATTTTTTCTTGGAATGTCTGGTATCTTTTTGTTTCTATCTATGTGGCTAATCCTGCTTTACCAAATCAACCTCTGCCAAAAACACTTTGTGTTATATATTACTAAAGAAATTGAAATAAAGTACAGCAAATAGACATATTCCTGCTAGCAACACATAGTCTCTGCTCAAGACAACATATTCAGTTTCAATAATACTCTAAAGATAACATGAATCTTTCTTTTCCACACATTTATCTAAGGAGAGCTTCTCCTGAGAAAGAGAGCTAACATCTCAATAAAAAGAATACTGCATACTAATCACTTTTCTTTCCTAATGTGTTTTAGTGACCCTAAGGTTCCACCAATTTTAAGATTCACCATTATTTTATAAATCACTAAGAAAGGAGAGGAAGGTGACAATTAGATTATAACATCATTCTTAGCATTTATGATTCTTACTTTGCAATTCCTTAGAGAGTGAGTTCCTTTGGATTTACTGAGACATTTTTTATCATATATCACCATTATGCATACATAAAAAGAATATAAGTAAAATTAATTAGCTGAAAATTCCTAAAATTACAGTCTATCGATTTATGAAGTCCAACTCTTGAATCCCTCAGTCACTTGTCAGTGTGTATCTAAGTAATAGTTCTTAGTGCCAGAAAGTACACTGATGATGCAGCACTTGTGGAAAACCTGCCATTCCTATTTCCAGGATTTTCTCCCAAGTTAGTGATATCTATTCAGCTGATGTTCTTTATAAACTTACTATTAAAATCTTCAAATATACTTGAAAATAAAGTAACAAGTCCCAATAAATTATTGCACCAAGTTGTCAACATTGTGTCATTTGCTTTAACGACCCTTTAAGATTTTCTTGATATACTTTAAAGTAAATCCCATTCCTAAATACCTCCACGTGCATCAACTCGGAATCTAAACAAAGTCGACCAAGAACCTCTGAAGTCTCCTTTTATTAAAAACGGCTCATCTACTTCTGTCAACCATTACTGAAGAAACCAAGTTACATGTCTAATAGAATACTTCATATCTGTATCTAATTGCTTCTTCATAATATAATCATTTTGTTTTAAATTTGGTGCTACCTTGACCATATCAGAATATGTAAAAGGATAGTTCTCCATATTTGTCCCTCAAATACTTTTTAAACTGAAACACTGAGATGCTGTACCCGTCCAGTCATGCAAAGCGGAACACTGAGCAGGATTCACATGCTCAGGTAATGTCAATTTTATCACAACCACTACAAAGCTGACACAATTTTTATTTCATTTTATCCCAATTTCAATAACTTTAAAAGATGTCCAGAAATGTATTTTTTATTTAAAAAAAAAAAAAAAACTTGAAAGAGCAATTTACTGAGGGTCAGCTGGTGGCATGGTGATTAAAGCAGCTGGATCCCAGATAGATGACTATGACTACACATTTCCAGTCCTGGATCTGGCAGTTTGAAAAACACAAGGCACACGTGTGTGCATGCCCAAAATCTTGAGGAGAGAATAAAGGAGAAAGGACTGTGGCATGGCCACCTCCCACTCCAGCTCTCTCTCCCAGATGAGCATACGCACCCTTACAGCAAAAATAAAAATGAAAATTTTAAAAAAGAGCAATTGTCAAAAGCCTACAACTAATATTATACTTAATGGTAAAAGATTAAAGGTAAGGATGTCTGTTCTCATCAGTCTTTTCCCAAGTTACACTGGAGGTCCCATCCAGTACAATAGGGTAAGAAAAAGAAATATCAGACACACAAATCGGAATGCAAGGAAAAAAATTTCCTCTATGTACATGACAACTGAAGGAAAATCTTTTCTAAAAATCAACTAAAACTAAAACTGATTTTAGCAAATCCAGAACACAAGGTCAATAGACACCAAATAACATGTCCAAACACTAGAATGAATAATCAAAAACTGAAAAATATTTCAAATCCCATTTGTAGTAGCAACAAAAACCATCAAGTCCTTGGGTATTAATCTTAAAAAATATGTGCAAGGTCTATAAACAGAAAATTTAAATACTGATGAAGAAATAAAGGAGATATAAATAGTATATCAATAAATTGGTCGTAGATTAGAAAATTCCTTACTGTTAAAATGTCAGTTCTTCCCAAACCAATCTATATAGTCATTTCATTTCCAATGCAAATCCCTGCAGGATGCTTTTTTGGAAATAGAGAGGTTGAGACTATATATGCATAAAAAGGCAAAGGAATGACCAAAACAATACAGTAAAATAAAAGTTGGAAGACTTTTATCACCTGATTTTTAGATTTACTATGAAGCTATAATAGATTAAGTCAGCATGAGAAAGGATAGGCATACAGATTAACAGAAAAGCAGGCACAGAAAATGGCATCTGAAGTGGGGACAGTCTTGTGGTACTAAGCCCTTAGACTTTTGAATCTGACAATATCTCCAGGTAAGAGGGTTTTAGAACTGAATTGAATTAGAAGACACCCTGTTGATGGCCACTACAGAACTGATTGCTTGCTTACATTTGATCACAGATTTTTTCATTGTTAGAGTATAATAGGACGGGAACCAGCAGTTAGCGTAATGGCTATGTCGCTGGACTCCCACGTAGTTGACCGCGGTTCGCGTCCCGGACCCGGTGGCTTAAAACTCACACTGGGCATGTGTGCGTGCGTGCCCAAGATCCCGAGAGGAGAATGGAAGAGAAGGGACTGCGGTGTGGCCATCCCCCCTGGGGGGTGATTTCTCGCTTTCTGTCTCTATGTCTCTCTCTCTGTCTGTCTGCCAAGCGCACGCACCCTATAGCAAAAAATAATAATAATAATAACCTCTCTCCCCCCCCCAAAAAAAAAGTATAATAGGAGAAACTGAGTTTGCTTTTTGCAATATCCTTAGACCCTCCTAGGCATATACTTGAGTAGAATAAGTATTTAGATTCACATGAAACACTGTAGCAAATGTTTATAGTGGTTTTATTCCTAATGGCCCCAAACTGGAAACTATCCTAAACAGCAGAAAATCTACACAATGGCATAACCATTCAGAAATAAAAGGAAACGTTCGATAAACACAAAAATACAGATGACTCTCATCATGATAAGTAAAGATATACTCAAAAAGAGGCTACTTGCTGTGTGATTCATTAATAGGACACACTTGCAAAGGAAAAAGTGACTGAAAACTGCTCAATGGTCACCAGGAATGAGACTGGGTTAAACCAAAGGGACATAGGAATTCTGGGAGGTGATGGACCTATTTGATATCTTAAATGTGGTGATGGTTACTTAACTATATACATTTGTCAAAAGTTACAGAACTATACACTATACCAGGGTCCCCAAATCCCAAGCCACAGACTGGTGCAGGTCCATGGCCTACTGGGGGCCAAGTGGGAGGGCAGGCAAAAGAGTGACACTTCATCTGCATTTGCAGTCATTCCCCATTGCTAGCACTGCCTCCGGGGCTCCACCTCCTGTCTAACCAGCAGTGGAAGTCAATTCCATAGGAAGTACTAATCCTATTGTGTGATTGTTTCTCTGTAGTCTGCACTGTGGCAAGGGATGCACAGTAGATGTGGTGTAATTGTGTCATCCGAGAACCAACTTTCCATCTCGCCCTCCAGTCTGTGGAGGGTCTGTCTTCCAAGAAGCCAGTCCCTGGTTCCGGGACCCAGTAAACTTTATTCACAATCTTTCACTACTCTAATTTACATAAACTTATTTTACTACTGGGCAAGGCTTCTGAACTTAAGCCATCATGAATATGCTGATATTGATCGTTTTTTTATATTTTTAGTCTTGAAAATAGGGCTATCAATCAAAAGAACGCCTACTCTAAATTTACAGTATCATGAACATGACTTTGCTTTTCTCTTTAATTGAAAGGACAGGGTGTTTATTTAGTTAATGTTCATTTATAAATTATTAAAAGAAAAAAAAAGTTTCAACAAGAGAATTCAGACCAAAGTAGTCCTTCCTAACAGGTCAATACATTTTGGACATGCACATGTATGCACCCGGCATGAGTTTCAAGCCATCAGGTCCAGGACTCAAACTGTGGTCGGTCATGTGGGAGTCTAGCAAAGTAACCATTACATCATCTGCTGATCCCAACTTTTTTTTTTTTAAAGAAATAGTTTGCTCATCAAATTCTATAGTGCTAATCCTATAAATGCCAAATAATTCTGTGAACACATAACATTCTTTTAATCAACTCCTTCCATTAGTTTGCAACTAAGAACTATGACCACACAATTTATTCTCATCACTATTTTATAAGTGAGAAAATTAGCACTTAAAAATCTTAAAAAAACTTGTCCAAGCTGCACATAACTAGTTAGGTCGAGAATTTGGATTGAAATTTAGCTAGTTAGCAGCCTAAAAGGATCAGATGTATTTTATCTACTTTTACAAATAAATGAATACATATATTATTATTCCCAATTAATTGAACTCAAGAGGAAGTGATTTATTTTCATAGCTGCAGACAGTTTTTCAGATAGTCATAAACATGTGATGAGTTGTTCTGATATCATGTGTACATGTACTTTTCAAATTCCATTGAAATTAGTTTCCACTGTTTCTTTATCCACTTTAAGAGAATTAGTGGTACAAATGTATTCAAATCCCATTTTTCTGACTCTACTACTCACGCTCTCCCCATTATTCCACACTTCTCCATAGGGTTGGTGTTAAGTAAACCCACCCATCACACACCTCTTCTTTTTAGAAAATCAACCTCAACACTGAAGTTATATTTCCCTTTGCTTCTAAAATTTGGACCATGGTGCTTTCTAAAAGTTTATAATAACTTCTTCAAAGGCTAAACATCAGTGAAAATTCTTCTACAACCTATTTGTACAATTCCATGATACACTCAAATAAAATCATTTTTAGCTTTTTTTTTGGGGGGGGGGACAGGTTTTTGCTATAATGCACGTGCGCTCACCAGATAGAGAAAGACAGAGAGACAGAAAGCGAGAAATCACCCCCCACCCCCACCCCAGAGGACAGGCCACGCCACAATCCCTCCTCCTCCATTCAACTCGCGGGATCTTGGGCACGCACGCACACGCGCCCGGCATGAGTTTAAGCCACTGGGTCAGTGACTCGAACTGCAGTCGACTACGCGGGAGTCCAGCGACATAGCCATTACGCTAACTGCTGGTTCCCGAGCTTTTTAAGCTAATTTAGCTGAGACACACATTGGGTAAAATGATGAATACTTCATTTGTTTGACATTTTATGTTTGTTCAGAGAATATCTCTGTTTCCCTTACAAGGGGAGCTGAGAAGAAAAGCAACTGCCAAAAAAATCTATAAGAAGGCCTGCAGGTATTAGGCTCTGCATGAAATCTACAATCTCTTCAGAGTATACTAACTCCATTTCAAAAAGTGTTTCTAATTCTTTTGATCTTTTTAAATTTAATTTATTCATTCATTTATTTTAATTTGATGAGAGAGAGACAGACAGAGAGAGAGAGAGACACAGACAGACATACAGACATTGGGGGGGGTAAGAAAGCAAGCCACCAGGTTTGGGACTCAAACCATGGATGCCCACGTGGGAGTGTCTAGTACCTTAACCACATCACCTGCTAGTCCCATTGTTTTGATCTTTCAAGTTTCAACTTAAATGATTATCAATATCTTAAGAATACAAGATAGCAAAAAAAGTATCTCTGTAGACTATATTTATAATTGTATGTATGAATAACATAATAATTTTTTAAAGCTTTCTGGCCTCAGAACCAAGAGTCCTAAAATGTATATACAATAAATCAGTGACAAGAGTCAACAAAAACAAAGAATGCTTAAGTTTAAAAAATTCTCCTATTATTGGGACCAGCAGTTAGCGTAATGGCTATGTTGCTAGACTCCCATGTAGTTGACCGCAGTTTGAGTCCCAGACCCAGTGGCTTAAACTCATGTCAGGCACGTGTGCGTGCATGCCCAAGATCCCGAGAGGAGAATGGAGGAGAAGGGATTGTGACGTGGCCATCAACCTGGGAGGTGATTTCTCGCTTTGTCTCCCTGTCTCTCTCTGTCTTTCTGGCAAGCACATGCGTCCTATAGCAAAAACCTCTCTGAGAGGGAAAAAAAAAATCCTATTGTTATTTTGTCTACCATTGCCAGATTAAAAATAAAAACTAAAACTAAAACTAAGTACTACCACAGCTGCCTATTTACAAAGAAAAAACTATTTTGGCACTAAAGTGATCTCACTTAAATTGTAAAAGCTATAATCATGAAAATTCCTGCTATTCCTTTTAAATAAAGTAATCCTCATAATCAAATATTTAAGTACTACATAAATGTTTTTTAGCAGAAGAGGCAGTGTTTCATAAAGGAAAAATTTAAATAGCAATAATTACTGTTTAGTTCACAAATAATTTTTCAAAATCTTCACAAATTATAATATAACTTCTTTTAACTTTCCAAAACATGGCTCCTTGCAGAATTAATAAGCTTCTTTGAAAGAAAAACCATATAAAAGGTTCAGGGGAAAAAAGTCAATATGGCAAAATATCAAAGCAGCATATACTTCAATGATTTTGTGTTTCCCAGCAGAGATCTTGGAAAGATATCCCTTCCAATTCCACAAATGAAACTGACATACTTTACTTGAAGGAGAAAAAAATAGAGGGAGGGAGAAAGGAATGGGGTAGGAAGAAGCATAAAGATTGTAAAACCTTGAAGAAATTCAAGCTCGTGCTTTTAGAATTCAGGTCACCCTGCCTTACACAGTTTAAAAGTAGAATTACTTTCAAAGAATACATATTTCCTCTGAGCTATGATACATATTTCCTTTTAATGTATCATATTGCAGCAACAGCTGAAATGAACGTCTAGACATCAAAAACACTTCTTACTCCCACCTACTGCTTTTTTACCTCAGGCATCAAAACTAATGAAACCTATTATCCAGAACATTGAGTTCAGCAACCACATTGGCCACTGCAAATATTGCAGGGGGGAGGGGTACTTTCAGGGATGGTGCTCCTCATTCAGCCATTAAAATTACTGAAAATCACATTTTGCTTCAAACTCTAGAAATATAAATAGATTAAAAGAAGGTGAATGAAACAAGGAGACTGTTTCCTAGTTAGATTTTAGTGACAAATTGCTAAAGATACTAAGACTCAGAATCCAGGGTGTATAATTTGCCCACTGCCTTTGTTTTCAACCTCAGCCTTCAATATACAAAACATCCCACAGTTTGAAAAAAAAAAACCTTCAAAAAATTTTAAACCTACTTTGTAAGAACTAAATAAAACAGACATTCCAATAAAACATTTATCAACCTAACTATATGGATTTCATCAAATAAAGTAATACTTTAAAGATAAATATAGAGAGAATTCTTGAAAACTGAATTATAAAAAAATTGAATAACAAGGTAGCATAATGCTACATTAATTCTGAAATACAGTATTATGCTCATAAAAAATCCAATTACATACACTATCGATCAATCACAGTTATGCTGCTATCGATTGCCTTGTAAAATCTATATTTTGAAGTCATTAATAACTAAATGGACTTATTAGTTATATCAAATTCAACCCACTTAGAGCTCTGATTTCTTGAATTGCTTGTAGGTGTAAAATATTTCGTATCACTTAACAAATCTATGTTGGAAATGGATTTTAACTTTCCTGGTGTCAATTCATCAATCAAATAAGAATTAGGAATAGAAGATAAACATCAACCTGCTCCATTTTTACCTACTTGCAACTTTAAATGATTACAAATATTGACAATATTCAAAAGAGAGAAGCACACAATTGTGATTCAAAATTTTAACACTAGAACATCTTCTGAAGGAATCTCTAACAGCATGGGTTCTCTGCTAGTTGCAGGATAATCAGAATTTTAATGATGGCTTCTTACACAGCACTGTAGCAGTTGAGACATGACCCAAGTTAGCATTTCAATGGATCACAGGACTCAATGTAAAGCCAGTAAACTTTAAATTGAAGGAGACCATGAAACTAAATTTCTGGATAAATTGTGCAAGACCTTCAAACAACAAGTACTATGGAAAATAGGCTGCAATGTTACTTTAATAGCTGCACACTGAAAAAGAAATTGTGTACAATGGCTGTTATTGACTTCTCAAAATCAAATTTGCCCCCATTTGCTACTTCTTTCAAAG
Source organism: Tupaia belangeri chinensis (assembly GCF_000334495.1). Classification (NCBI taxonomy): domain Eukaryota; kingdom Metazoa; phylum Chordata; class Mammalia; order Scandentia; family Tupaiidae; genus Tupaia; species Tupaia belangeri. Next base: position 6,365,052 of record NW_006159813.1, on the reverse strand, counting down.
ATTTTTAAATAATTATTCCTGTTTACCTTTTAATATGCTGTAAAACACGTAAACGAGTAAGGTCTAGAAGGATCATCATCAAAATTAAAAGTTATCTTTTTTTTTGCTGAAATGATGATTATTTTCTTCTTTACCTCTTTGTCTGTTTTCTAGACTTTCTTCAATGTATATCACTTTTTACACATACATATTTAAACACATTTTTTAAATGAGGTTACCATTACTTATTTAACAGCCACATACTTTAAGAAAGAAGCCTACATGAACAGAAATTACAAAGATCAACATAGTTAAGACAGGAATCATCACAAGACAAAATTAAATTCTCTGAAGGAAAATCAGACGTGATTTAGTTAGAGCATTTACATTTAAATTCATCAATGTTACAAACATTTTATTCACTTCCTCTAGGACAATGATTTTAATCAAGTGACTCAACTATTGACTTCAACATGACACAATTGAGCAGTAAAAGTAAAAAATATTTTATTTCCATTCTTCAGGCACAACCTGATTTGAAACACACACACACACACACACACACACACACACACGCCACCCCAGCTTGCTACTAAAATTGTGACAGGGCAAGTCCCCAAATTGCCTTTTACACTAAAGCTCAAACAGTTGTCTGTCACTGCTATTACAGTGAGTAATCCTTGCAGCTGTAACTGTTTGAAATGCAGCTGTCTTGTTGGCATTCTCTCCCCACCCCCACTCATCCAGCATTTCTGTTCCTGCTACAATAATCTTAAAGAGCATTTTACAGAAGGCTTAGCCCTGGCTGAGGGCACTCTACGGCGTGACCGAGAGAACATGGAAACACGATTCATTAGACACGCCTGGAGTGATAACAATGGTGCTGCTTCTTGCTGCCTTTCATTTCGTACATCAGGCTGAGACTAATGCATTCTCGTTACACAACAAGCACATTTATAGACAGGAAAAAACTGTAATCACCTTTGATTAAGAGACAGCATATTTTTCCTATATGAGCCGCCAGCCATACTGACATAGTAATTATTTTTTAACTGACAGGTTAAAATAGCAAATGTAGCAAAAATAACATCTGCTAAGACAGAGAGAGAGAAGCTGATTATTATGAAGACTTGGTACACAAAGGTTCCTTCAGACCATACTCAGAGCCATCTCCTTGAGGCCTGGCGGGTACCTGGGCTTCTGTTTCAGCTACACAGTCTATAGCAAACAGAAGAGATCCTTACTAGGTCAACACATTCTGATACCCAGTTCTTTTAGCTGTTAACCTTTACTGACCTACCTTGTTTCCACTTCTCTCACCACACGACTACAAAATACAACAGTATGAATCCTTAAAATATCAGGTCATTGGGAAAGCCATGACATATTTGTCTATGTTTTTCTATGCAGAAATGTGTCACGACTTTCCTGACAACCCAATAATTTGTTCTCTTCACTATTTCTGTCATCTAGTTGTACAACCAAATAATTTTTACCTTTATATAAAATGTTACTCAGTGACAGAAACTTGCTTTCAATTTTTACACAGGGAAAAAAGGTAATTTTGATTAAAAACAGAAACGCAGAATAATCTTATCAGGGTATCATTTCACCCAGCATCCACCAATCACTGCACCTGGAGAATGTTCAAACTGCAAATATAAAAGCTCTAATTTAAGCTAAAAAAAAAAAAAAAAAAAAAAAAGGCTGTAAGCCACATTATACTGACAACATGTACACTCAAATTTCTTACGGAATTTTAAAAAAGGAACTACCTTTTCCATATACACATACATTTGTCGTCTCTGGTATATGCACACATGTTGCTGGGCTGTAGTTTATAGAGAATCATGTAGTTCATGGCAACAAAAAAAGTATTTGTCAGGAATTGAAAGATTATAGTTAAGCCAAAATAGTGGAAAATTGTTTCTTCAAAGTTAGCGGATTCTGTACAATTAAGCAATTAAAATAAAAAGGGGGTCAGTTGTCTTAAGCTTCCTATACCACCACTGAATTTTACACTGAGAATGAGCGCTAAAACAGAACAATTTACACATGTGAAAATTTGTTAAAATAGAAAACAGCCACAAACAAGCATATAGTAGAAAAAGCTAAGTCTGCTCACAAAACTTTGAAACCTAAAATAGCCTTTTAAAAAATGATTACATAAGGCACAAAATATTTTGCAAAACAGCAAAATATTTGAGCAATTTAAGCTGTTAGATTTCAGTTTTCTGACCTGTGCTACTGTATCAGGTTAGAAACTAGAAAATCGATGTCTATCACTAATGTGTCTGTTAATGGATAATGAATTCTAGCATACATGTAAACGTAGTGTTTTGAAGAGAAGTCTAATGTGTACCACACTACATTAGAATTAGAACAGAATCAAAAGGAAGTCTTATGACAGAGGGTAACAGCTACATAGTTTCTATTCAATAAACGCCCAATCTTCTCTCTCATTTTGGTCTTTTGCACTTCCTAAAATCAAGATTCTCCTAAAACTAATCAAATTACTTCCACGGGCTTTTCCTGCATGTAGTCTGCTTGAAAAGGACAAACATAACCATCAATATTAAACATGTCATCACACAAACAAAATTTTTTTAATTCAGTTTAAATGTATTTTTAGTAATCAGAACATTTGACTTTCATAAATGACTATTAAGTTTCACATGAATTTCCATTATATTAACTTGGTTTTTTAAAAGCATCACAAATTATTATTCCTCACTTATCAAAACCAAAATGTGTAATTCTCCCCTCAACACTTCAAAATTAACTTACGGTTTTTTAATGCAAAAACAATCTAATGGAAAGTAATGAAAGTTTCTCAAAACTTTAAGTTGAGCTATATCCAGGAAAAAGTTGTCTTTATCCAAAATTTAACAAGCTAAGAAGTTTCCAGTTCACAAGCAAAAAATATATAAATAGCCTAAATATTCCAACACTGCCAATGTTTTAATTCATGTAGGTTTTTTAACACTTCAAGATTCCTTTGCATTAACAGGATGCAATATGAAAATGCAAGTACTTTAGGCAATAAAAGCCAGTTATTTACACAGTGGTATAACCTGAGTACAACCCTACCTTCTTCCTAAAAATGGCTAGAATGGTATGTTGATTGGAGGGTTAGGTGACCCAATAATTTTAGAAAGGGCACCATGTGGGATAGGGCAGGACCGATTAGCTATCTCATGGATCAACAGTGTTCTCCCCCATGGTCCTTGGGCTACCAGAGTCCGGTGGCAAAGTCCCAGCAAACTTCGCGCCCTCTCCATCTCCACGTCTCAGTAGAGCTGCAGTTTTACCTATAGTTTTATCCTTTACAAACTACAAAGTTCTACAGAGTTCATTTGAAAAGTAAATAAATACAAAGATTTTTCAAAGAGAACAGAACTTGCAAACCACTGGAAATGCCAAAGGACTTAATAGGAACACCAAAAACCCAGAAAGCACGGGCCACTGGGTCACTCAGCACTTTCCTGGCCATGCAGTTTGTCTCCTAGTTATCTCTGGTTTTGAGATTCTTTCCAGCTTTCCAATTGCATACTTACCAGGTGTACTAGAATGTGGGAAATCCTTACAAGACAGATCCTAAGGATTTCCTTTGCTTACAAAGTCAAATCACAGCCGATTCATGCCTCATCACAAAACCTAGAACCCAAACCCACTCTAAAGCCAAAACCAGCTTAGAATCTATTCAATATTTTAAAGTATTTTTTGGGGAAAATGTATTTTCCTAACAATGAACTTACAATTTACATTTTTAAACATATGGTATTAACACCCAGTCATCTGGTATATGACCAGTTCCATTTTAAACCATTTCCTTCCATGGTTTAAAAACCAGCTATTTTTAATAAAGCATATCAAAGTCATTTTTGATGAATATTTACCAATTTAGGAGAAAGGGAAGACCAGTGATAGGTCTGGAGCATGCAGGAAGCATCTAGGTTGTCTGTAATATTTCTTGAGGGCTACACTAGCTATCTGTTGTATAATAACTTATTGATTTTTATCCAATTTTCTGTTAGTTATAAATCAACATTAAATGTTTTTTCAACGGTGTTTCAGAAACAAAAAAATACATACAAGGTTAAAAGTTCAATTGCATATATCTAGTACGAGCCTAACTTTTTTTTAACCTAACTTATTTTTAAAGAATCACTTTATTTTCCGTTCTTTCTTTCTTTACTTAATTTTGACCAGAAAGGGACAGAGCGAGAGAGCAAGAGCAAGAGAGAGAGAGAAAAAGCAAGCTGCCTGGTCTGGGACTCAAACCACCGTCAGTCGTGGGAGTCCAGCACCCCTAATCACCATGCCACCTAACTTTTAAATGCAAGTTCAAGTATCTGTAATTGAATAAACACAAATTATAACTGCTATAAACTTTTACCCAAACTTTTTATATTAAATTTTAAACGTAATTATTTATATGTGGATCCTAAAACAATAATAAGCACTGTAACTAAAGTAGGCATATGTATGAAAGCAGTATTTCCCACTGAGAATGACTTAAAGAAAATATTGGGCCTTCAGAAAAACGTGTCATGACTTTTCCAATGACCCCAAGAGCTTAGGGCCAGTTGGTGGTGGTGGTAGAGGCTGCAAGATTCCACATTGCTGACTGACTGGTTTGAGTCCCAGACCCAGCAGTAAAGCATATCAGGCACATATGCATGTGTCCCCCGCAAAATCCCCAGAGAAAAATGGAGAAGGGATTGAGGCATGGCCATCACTCTTGAGGATGCTTTCTTCTTTCTCTCTCTCTCTCTCTCTCTCTCTCTCTCTCTCTCTCGATCTCCCTGCTCCATCTCTCCCCCCAGTGAGCACACAAGCAAATTTTTTTTAAAAAAAAGAAAACAGTTTAAAGAAAAAAAATGTAGTAAACACTAAACAGATGCTGTTTGGGCCAACGATAAACTATCACTCTAAAGTACAAACACTGTTCAGTTTCATTTACAATCAGTTTCACCAAGAAGGAAAGTTTTTTAAACTAGTCTTCCTGCTTTTATTCAAGGTCCCCTAAGTCCATTTACCATGACAGAGTTAAAGTCATCTTTTCAAAATACAAACCACATCACAGTGTCCCTTCACTTTATACCCTCCCTGGTGGCTATCCATGGCATCAATAATCTACTTAAATTCCTTATCATGGTCTACAAGGTCCCACCTGAATTCACCACTATCTGCCTCTTCGATGTTCCACCATTTACTAGTTTCAACAGCACTGGCTGCTTCTGCTTCTCCAGCAAGGTGAGCCTCAGGGTATCATGACCTTCCTTTTTCTGAGTACACCTGCTGCTTTCTCAGCTCAGCCTCTTCCAAGA
>NW_006159813.1:6352616-6359709 GCF_000334495.1 Tupaia belangeri chinensis | reverse complement strand
TTCCCTACATAACCCCTTTATCCAAAGCAGTCCTTTCCAAGGCACTTACTCTCCCATCAATACCTTATACACACAACTATATGAAATTATTCACTTATTTATTACCTGTTTTCTTACCCACATGTACCACTGTCAGCACTGTACGCAGAGGGGCAATGGCGACATGCTGACGGTACTGTACAGAACCTTCCATAAAGAACACTGGGGCCCTGAGAGACATCCCAGGTGGAATGAAGTGAAACCTACCACCAAGTAAATTCACAAAGCCCTAACGGTCATGTTCACCTTATTTACTGACAGAGTAACAAAAAAGCCACATAATTATGGAGTGATAGATTATTAAACTTATATTATATATTGATAGGACTATTTTACAGCATTATATAATGACGTAAACAACAACAGGATGTATGTGTTACATGTTCTTTTCTGTTACGTCATCAGAAAAGTCAGGACGCATTTTTGTTTTTCTATGCAAAAATAACACTTGACTTTTCAGATGACCCAGTGAGTGGTAGGTTCAGCAACCCAGAGTCCCTATGTATTTATCATAAGCCGTATCTACAAAAGCCCAAGAGCCACCATTTGTAAGCAATTTTTAAAGTTCTTGATGTATTTCTTCTATAAGAGACAGAAACAGTGAAAGCAAGAGTGTACCCTGAATGGTCTTGATGTCATAATCCACCCAAGATCCTCAGCCAGCCCAAAGTAATGGACAGCCCCAGACCACAGGTCTCAGTCAGCCCCATATCTTGGGCACACATCGGCACTCTCCAGGAGACCTCTGGACATGAACATGGAATCATCCCATGTGGGTCAGCCTCACAGAGCATCAGTTTCACCACCGCACCACTGTCTGGTCCCTACCACCATCTGAGCCACCCTTCCCCAACTTCTCATGTTCTCTTAGGGAGTAAGGAGAATGGGGAACACATTGTAAAAAAAGAAAAAAAGGAGAAGAATATTGTACCATAATTTATGTTGAAGGTTTTGTAATTTCATTCCTGGAAAATCAGCTTTAATACCATTATTCTCAAATATTTCTGGCTTATTTATATACACTAAATTTTTGTGGTTCTATCTCAACAATTTTTAAACTAAATTTATTGTTTTTAATTAAGTATAAGTTAGACACACATGAATCAACTGTAAATACTCAATTCGGCAGACAATATTTAAAAGGTTTATTTTATCAATCTGACGATAATCCAAATATTTTACTCTGAGATAGAACACTAACAATCCTATTTTCAGCATAGCTATATAAAATTAAAGGTAAAGAGAGAAAGGACTGAAACACAATGATTCTTTTAAATCAATCGGACAACTATTCACTATTCATATTTATTTTGTATCCTTCAGGGTAGAAAAAGCAAGGGTCCTCCTCAAGTTTTAATTCTTCATATACAATGTTGTTTAATTTTTTCTCTAACCGTTTTGCCCTTTTGAAAGTGAACCTAAATTGAACCAAAGACATATAATACACAGACAATAATCTGAAAGTGTATTTTCTCCTACCCAAACCAGACATTATGCCTTGCCAAGAGAGAAGCTCTGTATAAATATGACTATTCACAAGATAGGAAACATCAGCACGTACCCACTTACCTCCAGGGTGGTTAGCAAAGCTTCAAAGTGCCATTAAGCACAGTATCAATGCTTTTGTCTGAAAGATCAGAGACTTTTTTAAAGAGATCTTGGTATCATAAACGTCTATAACTTTGCAGACAAATAGATTTCTTAAACTCACAAGAAAAAAGCCCAAATGTTTCTTATAAATTATGAAAAAGCACGATCTCCTTCTTTGAAAATGATTATAGCTGTAAAAATTTAAGAAAAATAGTTCTTCTTGGCCACACTGAAATAACATTAAAATGTTTTATACTTTCTTTACTTTTAGTTCAGGTTAAGAAGAACAACTCTTTTTAAAAATAAAACTCTCCAGATTGTGGAGTTTTGACTATCTACTGCTCATTTTCTATAACAATCTGACCAAGAATTTCCCCAGGGTGGGGGACGATACCCTGAAACCTCCGTCTCAGAAAAACAAATACCTTTGACAGTATATCTCATTTTCCTGAAAATATTAATGAAAAGGTAATGATATCATAAACTGAAAGGCTGTTTTTGAAATGAGCAAGTCAAGCTTGTCAAAAGGCCAAAAAGGACTTGCTGGAAAGAATGATAAGCATCTTGGAATCTCACTACTTCTCTCACACACTGAGCTCCAATCTGCAGCCTTTTCCCTCTGAGCCAATGCACTTGATGGGTGTGATAACAGATGGATCATTGTATCTGCCAACTTCCTGTGATGTACTGTATGGGGACTGATAATTTAGTGACTACAGAAGCCCTACAACAGACAATGCAAGCAAGTCTGGCATTCAGTAAGTAGCTGCATACAGTCCTTTAACAGTCTGTACGTGCTGAATATATGTGGATTATTGTACAATATAAACTCTCTGCAAGAACCTAAGCCACTTTAAAAAAAAAAAAAAAAAACCTTAAAAACTGGGCAAGCTAAGAACCAAGTAGAAAAATAAACAGAAAAGAATATACCTTGTATTCAAAGTGGCATTTTTCACTTAAACACATATGAAAACCATATTGCTCAAGGGTCTTACTAGAGTTTCAGAATCGAGTTAACTAGAACAACACATATATGTGAAAAAATATCTATTAAGGACTTTGTTTTCAAGTTCTACAACCTGAGCAATATTGACATCAGGGTCAAATAATTCTTTCTTATAAATAATGGTCTTGTAAATTATAGGATATTTAGTAGCATCCCTGGACTTTACCCATAACAAGCCAGTAGTACCCCACCCCCAGTTTTAACAACTAAAAATGGGTTCAGACATTGCCAAATATCTCCTGAAGGACAAAATCACTCTGCTGTGAACCACTAGAAAAGAGTTCCACTGTTTGGAGTCTAATGTTTATTTTGGAAGGGAGGAAGAAATTATAAGGAAGAAAGGAATGTTCATTTATGGGAAATCATACTAAAAGCAATCAAACATAACCTATATAATATATACAAGCTTAAGTACACACACTAAAAAAAGGAAAAGCTATCTAAAATTCAGTGGGTGAACTGCTTACCAGGTTGCACAGAGAAATGGAAAGGTAACTTCCACTAACCAGATAAGAAGAGCTACTCTTAGCCCAGCCTCAATGGTAGCATAATGGTCTGCAGTGCTTGATGCCACATAGAAGACTGGGGTTTGGTTCCCTGGTCAACCTGTACCGCTGGACACATACATACCAGTGATCCCGGCTGATGGAAAGGAAAGCTGGGGGAAAGATCATGGCATGAGACAGTGTTGTAGGTGCTTCTGTCTCTCGCTCTCTCATAAAATAAACTTTAAAAAGGAAAAAGAAAAAATGCTATGGATCAGATGATGGTGTAGTAGTTTAAGGCAGCTGAGCCTCATGTGGCCAACTGCAGGTTTGATGCCTGTTCTAGACTCAGTGACTGGAAAAACACACTGGACACACATGCATGCATGCCCAACATCCCACAAAGGGAAGCGTAGGAGGACTGCAGCCTGACCATCAAGGGGATGGGGTGGGGGTGGGGGGAGTTCCCATTCACTTTTCCTCTCTCCCTCTCCTGCAAAAACACATGCAGTCTAGCAAATTTTTTTTTAAAAAAAGGCTCAATTCTTGTTGTAAAAGGGGGGTGGGTGAGATTATTCTGCAATAGCATTGTGTGAAACTGATACTGATGATATTTTTTTCAAAAATCCTTTTCAGATAAATTCTGCATTATGCTAGTCTCTAAGTGTCAACTTTATCAGATGAAACTCTCTAGGGTTTAAGGCTCTGGTTTTGTTTTGTTTTATTTGGGGGGGGGGGATTGTTTGTTTGTTTGTTTTAAAAAAAGTAACTTCAATGCTGGCCCGGGAGCTAAGTCTAACACAACCAACCACCATTCAGATTCTAGCCCTGGCAGTTTGAGAAACATGCCAGGTATATATCCACGCCCCAAATCCCGACAGGTAGAGAAATGGAAGAAGAGACTGCAGCATGACCACACTCGATTGAGGAGTACTTTCTCCCTCCCTCTCTGTACCCTTCTGATAAGCATGTATAACCTCTGGGAATTTAAAAAAAGAAAAAATACATTTATGCATGTAACTATGTGTGTATAGATCCAAGATCCTGCTATAATCACATTTTAGAAATATTAGCAGCGAGCTGGCTATTGCCATGTTCTTTTACTGGCACATGTCTGAACCTGCCAAGTTTACTAAAGTTATTAGGGGAAAGTATCAGTTTGTCACTTTGTAGCAACTCTAATATAATGTTATTCCTTAAATACTAAAACATTGTTTTAGTATTACTGAATGAAACCAGGACCAATTTCTGGCACACCCCGCAACTGGTTTTCTTTTTCCTGTACATCCGCCTCTTCTTTATTAGATAGCGCCTTTATTTCAGATTCCTGAGGTGCACCATAGAACACAGCACTGTACCCTGCAGCACTCACCCTGTCGGTAAACACTGCCTGGAAGTCCAATACTGAGCTTTCCTCCCTTCCTGCCTGTAGGACTGCTAATCAAAGACTCGATTTAAATAAGAGCTGAGGCCTAAGGAAGTCAGAGCAGTAAATAAAATATGACGCTCTGCGAGGCTGACCCACATAGAAGGTTCCAGGTTCATGACTGCAGCCCTCCCTAAGTACTTCAGGCATGCCTGTGCCCATGATCTGGGGCTGGCTGAAGTTGGGGGTGGAACATGATTTCAGAACCCTACTTGGAGTTCTGTCGTCCAGTCTCTCTTGCTCATCTATAGAAGAAATGCATAAGCTTTTAAATAAGCGAGTAGAAATAAGAGCCCCTAACAACCTGAGAGGAGTCTCTGCATGGAGAAGAGCTAGCGCCAACATAACTACAGATCTAGCTGCAACTCCTACTCTGTTCAAGAACTGGCCGCAATGAGCTCTGAACCCATGTTGAGTAATGTGAAACCTCTGAATACATCAATAAATAGACCCTTGCCCTGATGGCCACAGTTCACTAATTTAGATATACTATATTTTCCAAAGACTGCTGCCACGTGGCCGGTCCAACATGCCTCTTCTTACAGCGCAACACTGTTACTGTTACTCTGGCTATCACCTGGTGGTTCTGTGTCCCCCTCCCCTTAGGTTGTCGGGAAAGTCGTGATGCATTTTTGCATAGAAAAACGTGTCGCGACTTTCCCAATAACTTAATAGATAGCTCTTTGTGACTGCCACATGTGGTTGTTCCAGTCAACTGTCTCGGCTAATATCACCTACTGCGTGAGTGAAGACACCTTCAGAGGAGATCAGGCCCCAGCTCTGGCATCAATCTTGGAGTCTTTCCAGTAGAACCCTCAGACATCCAGGAATACAAACTATTCATCCTTGCTGTGCCCTGCTGTGATCCATCTGAAGTTCTGACCAACAGAGGCCACACGTGCATGCATAGATAGATAAACAGAAAGACAGATAGAAAGAAAGAAAGAAAGAAAGAAAGTAAGTTAGCAAGTGGCTGGATGTGGCTGCTAAGTTCCAATATCAGATAACCTACATCAAATGCAACCACCTTCCCAGGCAGAGTAGATATCACTATCTCAGTCCACAACCAAAAGCAAGGCTCAGCTCGGCTGGAGCAGCACGCAAAGCCCAGCCTAGAGAGGCGGGATGCAGCGATGCTTGCCTGTGGTCCTAGGTGACTGGGAGACGGGGGCAGGAAGGACTGCAAAATGGCAGAACCCTGTCAAAAACTGCCCCCTCCCGTGTTTGCTCATGTACACATGTTAATACTCTTGCTCTCTCTCATAAAACATTTTTAATTAAGTGTTTAAAAACTATAGTACTTCACACTAGTTTTGCAATCAAATAATACAGAAGACAAGCACTGGATAACAAATCTTTAAGACTGAAGTAGCATATTGACAGTGGAATGAATTTTATAGGCATGTAACTTTATTACTAACCCTAATAAAGACTCAGTGAATGAAATACTAAATTTATAAGTTACAACATTACATATTAGTATGGATTTTTTTTTTTTGAGAGAGAGAGAGAGAGAGAGATTTTGCTATAGGGCGCGTGCACTAGACAGACAGACAGACAGAAAGCGAGAAATCATTCCCTGGGGCAGCGGGGGGGAGGGGATGGCCATGCTGCAATTCCTTCTCCTCCATTCTCCTTTTGGGATCTCGGGCACACACACCTGATGTGATTTTAAGCCACCAGGTCTGAGACTCGAACCATGGACTACATGGGAGTCCAGTGATGTAGCCATTACGTCATCTGCTGGTCCCAATGTAGAAAATTTGTATGAGAAATATTGTAATACAGGATCCTAGGATGATCTTAATTCTGACACACACTGGCCATGTGGCTTTTAATTCACATATTTATCCTTTCAGCTAGTATTTATTCAGTGTTTATGATGTATTATGCAGTACAGTTAGCTTCTGTTTACCCAAGGAGGGCCCATTCCAAACCCCCCAGTGCATGCCTGAAGTGGTGGCTAACCTGAACACCGTATACACTATTTTTTCCCTATATACACATATCTATGATAAAATTTAACTGGTAAATTAGGCACAGTAAGAGATTAACCATAATAAGTAATGATAAAATTTTTAAAATATAAAAGTATACTGTAATACAAGTTAAGCACATGTGTGGTCACACTTACCCTCCCTTGCTCTTTCAAAAATCTTATTATACTGTATTGTGCTCACGTTTTCAGACCGCGCTTGACCGCGGGTAACTGAAACCACAAAGTCAAACCTCAGGTGAGGGAACCACTGTACTCTTAACAGCTGAAAATTCAGAAATGAACAAAACATACAAACCTTACATTTTAGTTGATACAGGCAGATAACAGTAACTTTAATCATTATTATGATTTTATTGAGGTAAAATTATTCTAAACTATGTTAAATGCTACGAAGATAATAAAACATGATAGTGAGTTGATGGACATGGACTCTGGATACTACTTTACATAAGATGGTAAGAAGTTTTCAAACGAGACTCCGAATTCTTTGACACTCCTCCTGAGAGGCAGTACCTGTATCTCTTTCCCTTGAAACTAGGTTATCTATG
>NW_006159813.1:6347913-6352316 GCF_000334495.1 Tupaia belangeri chinensis | reverse complement strand
CTTGAAACTAGGTTATCTATGATTGCTTCAGCCAAGGAGTAAGACGGAAGTGACAACCATGTCATCTCTAACACTAGGCTACAGAAGCCACACAGCTTCAGCTCAGTTCTCTGGAACACTCACGCTGAAAGCTTTGAAGGAGTAAGAGTGAATACTCAGACCACACACTTGGAAAGGAAGCCCAAGCTACACGGGGAGGTGACTTGGAGGACTCCAGACAACCATTCCAGTTAAGTATGCTGGAAGCCTCACACATCATGGTGCAGAGACAAACAGTATCTTTTATGCCTTTTCCAAATTGACCTAAAAATCCTGTGAACATAGCAATGGCGGTTGTTGTACACCACCGAGTCTGGGGTAGTTTGTTATACAGCAATGGAAAGCTGGAGCAGTGTTAAGAGGACAAGCACTCTACGAAGACAGACCTAATGCTGTTACGGAGCCAGATTCATGAGGTATCTAGAAAAAGTTGCCTATAAAGGAAAACAGCAAGTACGAAGTCCCCAAAACAGGAAGGACCTTGGAGGCAGGAGATAAATCAATGAGATGCGCAAAGGATACATGAAACAGGGTTCTGCAGGCCTGGATGCTAGAGACAGACTGTTTTCAATATATGAAGAAAACAATGTAATGCTTCAAGTAGAGCAGATTTTCAAAATTCCCTTTGGATGCTGTGTGTGTCTTGATGTTAAATGAGGAAACTGAACTCTACGATGCGAACAATCAGTGTTTCTCAAACTGGGGCTCCAATAACCTTTTAAAATTAATGCTTACCTAGGTTCATCAGAATAACCTCCCCACAACTGAATACAACCACACAACCTCAGTACCTGTGTTTATATGTGTGGTTTTCCCTCAAGGGCTATTAAGAACACCAACTGAGTAAGTAAATGAGAGGGAGAGAGAAAAGAATTTCCACCAAATGCAGGCCATGTGAAGTCACAGTAAGTTGTGCTAAAGAAAGTTTAACAGCAGTTAACATGGCGGAAGAACTGAGTCATCGCAGCACCTACTGTGGGGCGAGCGAGCCCAAATCAAACAGGTCTGGTTCCAAGCAGAGAATACCCGATTCTGGTTAACATAAACTTGCACTGAAGTAAACATCAGATGGTATATTGTATTAAGTTGTTAATCAGTGCTTTCAGCAGTGCTATAGATCTAATTATATTCAACTTACAAATTTTCAGATTTAAAATTAATAGTAACTAAAAGCATATGGCATTTATTCTAAATCTAATGGCATTCATGTTTCTAAAGTCATAATATAATGCATTTTTTTCATTACAATAGTGAACATAAATTGATAACCTTTATTATATACATAACATGTTATATGCATAGTTTCATGAACATTTTGTTTTCCTGAATACACATAAGATCCAGGTGATCCATGCCAATTATTTAAAGTCAGCATAAACAGAAGAGAGCTGAGGTGAATCTTCAGAGAAAAGTCAAATGGAATTCATTGTGAAATAACTGGTTTTAAGGAGTAGCCCTCTCCCAACTTAGTCTCTGACCTGGCTACATCCTTTTTATTCCCCAAAGTCTAACTCGAGTACCGTCTCTCTGTATGAACATGGCAGGCCCTTCCAGCCCAGACTCCTCTGTGCACCTCTCAGCTCCCAGATACTGCTCCTCCCGTTCCCACACACGCCACCTGGCAGTGTGGGCTAATTTGCAGATGTTTTGTCACTATGATGGACGATGATGGGACGGTGACAGTAGTAGTGGAAGTGGTGTGGGAAAGATGAAGGCAATGGCAACAGCATCATTAATAAGAGATGATCCACCCGCAAGATTCACTTTCCACAATACTCTTAAGAGGTAGACAATCTCCACTGTACAGAGAAGGAAACTGAGGTAACAGGAATTATGTAATCCTCTCAAGGCCACAAAGGTAATAAATGAATGAGCTAGAACTGGAAAACTCTGATCTGTTTTGTAACACAAGTGCTGAAGTAAGGGTCTTTGAAAACTGCTATCAGAATCACAGAGTGTGAAAGCTAGATTTATATTAAAACCCCAGGAAAATGAGCTTGAGAAACTACTAACGAGTTTCCCAAGTATATTTTGATATACACTAAAGATTTAACAGTAGGCTGTACCCAGTGCTATTTTGCCTTCTTCTAAGATGATATTTCTGAAAACATGGACAATTTTTATTTTTCCTTACTTAAAGTATATATTACCGTGCCTTCTAAACAAGAGCTAAATAAATGCTATTTGCTATACCTTTATACTGACATAAATAAGAATAAGCTATTAATTAAATTCTCTACTTGTTAAAATCTAGAAATGTTTCATTTGCTCTATAAAATAAGTATTTATAAAACATAGTCTCATGGGTCAGTCAGTGTGGCATGGTGGTTAACAGGCACCTGACCCTACATGACCAACTGTCCAGTTCAAGTCCCAGACTCAGTGGCTTTAAAAACGCACCATACACATGTGCGTTTGTGCCCAAAATCCTGTAGGGAGGGAGAGATGGAGAAGAGATTGTGGCATAACCATTCCCCATTAGGGTTCTCTCTCTCTCTCTCTCTCTCTCTCTTTCTCCCCCCCCCACTCTATCTACGGTGAGCACACATATCCTATGGCAAATTATATAGTCCTACTCTCTATATTAGCCGACTTATTTAAAAATTATAATGTCTGAGACCAGCATTTGGCGTAATAGTTAAGATGCTGGACTCCCACTTAGTCAACCACAGTTAGAACCCCAGACCTGGCAATTCAAAACTCACACTGGCCCATGTGCATGCATGCCCAAGATCCTGAGAGGAGAATGGCTGAGAAGGGATGGCGGCATGGCCATCACCCCTGGGGGAGTGATTTCTTACTTTCTGTCTCTCCAATGAGCAAACACATCCTATAGCAAAAATCTCTCTCTCTCTCTCTCTCAGAAAAATAAATAAAATTAAAATGTCTATGGTTTGTCATTGGCTTTAACATAGCAGGGTGTGACCAGCAGGTGGTGCGATGGTTAAGGCACTGGACTCCCACATGGCTAACTGTGGTTTGAGTCATGCCGTGGCTGTGTGCGAGCCCAAAATCCCAAGAGAAAGACAAGAAGGGAATGCAAAGTGGTTAGATGTAGGGACCAGAGTACAGGACAGAGTAAGACTGTAATAATACTAAAGAGAGTGAAAGAATCCAGGACCACCTGGACTGTCCCTGAAGTGTTCTCTCAAGGTCAGCAGAGTCCAAGCTGGAATGCTAGCAACGCGTCTTTTCACTGGTTCCTTCTAGTGCTACAGTTTTAGAGGTAACAAGGTGGGTGGTGAATTACACTTTTATCTATTCACACTTGTTTGTTTGTGGCCACTGGGATGAATCTGGGAAAACTCAATTAACGCAAGTCTAAACCAGTCAAGTCATAATCCCTCAAAAAAAGATCTGCCATATTATGACTTACCAGAAAATCCCATCAAAAGTCACTAGCTGGCAGTGAAAGGTGTGAATGCTATTCTGAGGCACTTCATTTTGTTCTGCGGAACCAATGAGTCTAACCCACTAGAGATTCAAGATGTTTTAAGATAACTAAAATCCATGATTAAGGATGTCTTCTTGAGTATATAAGAAGAAAGAAAAATAAATGCTTTCTAATCAAACCACATTTAAATACCTATTTTACCGATACCTTTAAATCAGAGCAATTAAACACTTGGTTAATTACAGAGTCAACAAAACCACAATATAGTTCAGACATATGAGGGTACTCAAAAAGTTCATGGATATGGGCTAGCCCTGTAGCACAGTGACTAAGGGAGCTGGATCCCCCATGGCGAACCATGCAATTTGAATCCCAGCCCCAGCAACTTGAAAAACACACTGGGCATGAGTGCACATATGCCCCAAATCCCATCAGGATGGAGAAGAAATAGTGGGTGACCTCACCCTATGGGAAGGCTTCCATCCCACCCTTTTCTCTGATAAGCACAAGCACCCTGTGGCTTTTTTTTTTTTCCCCCCAGTTCAGGGGAAAAAATGAAATTAAAGTACTAGTTTGCTGTGGTCCAAAAATTTTTGGAAATTCATGCATAGTTTTTTTCTATGATATGCATCTTCCGTGAACCTTCTGAAGACCCCTCATATTTCTGGATTCTCTGTTTCCACATCTCTGATTATCGACTTTGCTATAACAAGAGATCACGAAGAGACTGGGTTGAAAGATGAGACACTGAGCATTCATCCGGAAACAGAAATGCACACCCTAACACTGCTAACCGAAGGACCTTGTATCAAAACTGTCATAGAGCACGTTCTCAAAAAGACCAACTTTTCAAAATTTGAAAAAAGTAAACTTTTATAAAGTGCCTTGTATCTTACTGAGTGCATAAAAAAGGTAAGTCATGAGGTGATTCAAAGATGATTGATGAAAACTTGGTAGGTTTGCCAAATTA
>NW_006159813.1:6339462-6347607 GCF_000334495.1 Tupaia belangeri chinensis | reverse complement strand
CAGGAAACAACACATCAATATGCAGATTCTCCTTTTTCAAAGTAGGATGTAGCGATTTGTAGATTAAATGTTGCCTTTCAGAGGTCAGTATTATAATCCCACCAAGGGGTCTCAGTTCATAAAAGAAAGTTTGTTAGCTAATGCCAAAGCTAAAACATTTTATTATACCTAGCTTTAATAAAAAAAAAGAAAGCACTCTCCTACAGTTACCATAAAAGTGTTAATTTTAAAAAGAGTCTCTTAATCCTATTTTAAACTCCTTAAGGACGAGGACCGTGTCTTTATCTCTTTTATGTCACACAGTAACTAGCAAATGGTAATATGCTTGCTGAGTTTGTACTAAATATTGCTAGATAAACTAGATGAACAAAGACTACTCCAGTTTCCAAAGGCAGACAGGACCTTTAAAAGACTATTAAGGGCCTGGCCTGTACTAGTGGCTAAGGGAGCCAGATCCCAACACGGTCAGCTACATTTCAAACCCAGCAGTGGTGGACTGAAAAACACATAGGGCATATATGTATGTGTGCCCCAAATCCCAACAGGATAGATAAATGGAGGAAAAGGGATTACGGTATGACTACACCTGCACTGGGGGGTGCGCTCGCTCGCTCTCGCTCTCGCTCTCTCTTCCTCTCCCTCTCTATGTCTCTCTTTGGCAAAGTGCGCATACCCTGTGGTAATTAAAAAATATATATACAACTAAGTATACTTTCTTTTTGTAACTCACCTATGAACAAATGTACTATGAAAAGTAAAGTATGTACTAAGTGAGCAAAAACATACTACCTCCCTTCCCAGCAGGCTCTATTATTGTGACCTTGCTTTATTTTCCTTCAGTGCATGTACCACCATCTAACATACTAAATACTTTTATGTGTGGTTACTGTTGATCTCCTCAGCTCATTCCTCAGCACAGCATGTAAGCTTACTGAAGGCCAAAATATATTTGCTTTGTTTCAAGGGTTTATCCTCAGTTCCCAGAACATTACCTGAGATACAATAAACAGTGGGTGAATATCAGCTGAACCCATCTTCAAGATTCATTATCAAGGTTCTGGCTTCTTCTAGTTCTTTAGAATGCTAGTTCTAGAGTGACAGATGCTAAGTTTTACACATGCAGGTGGATGGATGTATGGATGGAGATAGAAAATACTCCATCCCTTATGAAATGCTATTTTTGAGGTATATATACCTGCTACTAGGAAAAGGTTTATTTGAACAGTAAATAATCACATATAAGTTTAATCACAGAAAGGACACCAGAAAACAGAAAATTATTAAAAGAGATCTGGGGAACCAGCAGTTAGCGTAATGGCTATGTCGCTGGACTCCCACGTAGTCGACTGTGGTTCGCATCCCGGACCCGGTGGCTTAGAACTCACGCTGGGCGCGTGTGCGGGCGTGCCCAAGATTCCGAGAGGAAAATGGAGGAGTAGGGATTGTGGCATGACCATCCCCCCTGGGGGGTGATTTCTCGCTTTCTGTCTGTCTCTGTCTGGCGAGTGCGCGCGCCCTATAGCAAAAACCTCTCCAAAAAAAAAAAAAAGAGAGAGATCTGAAAAACCTGCAATACCAACTGGTCATCACTAAAGTTACTATTTTATGCAGCAACAAAGAGCTGATTCAGCAATTACTTAGAAATGATCACATTACTAACACTATGTCCTCTTCTGCAACAACTGAAGTTATTTCAGGGTGATTTCTAACTATTAATAGTCTTTCTTATTCAGCAGAACAAGTGACTGAAATAATACAGTTATCACATTTTAATCAAATTACCTTTTAAATGTTTATCTGCTTCATTAGATCAGAAGTTCCTTGTCTACAGGGGTGGCAATATCTGTTGTCCTATTGTTTCCTTCCACTGCCAATTATTTCATTCTTTACTATGTGCTATTTTTAAATCTGTCCTGTGGTCATTAGAACATACTAATCATGAGAGCAGAGGGACAAAAGGGCTCAGCACAACAAATAAATATTTGTTCAACTGAATTTAACACAGAGATCAAGATGCCAATGAAATTAACCTTCAATCTACAACCTTATTTCTAAACAATTATCACATTAAATATCCATACCCAGAACCTAATATGAAAGCAATTAAATAAGCCTCAATTAATCTGCTAAACATTCTGTATTCAAACCAACATTAAAGCTGGCATAACCAGTTATTGTAATTATACAAATGAAGGGCTATAAACATTAGGTGGCAGCAGCAGTACACTGTATTATAATCCTGAAACTGATTTTTTCCATATATAGAAATCTGACCCATAAAAATTGGGCTACACAAACAGCCTCACATATAAAAATATACAAAAGGAATTGAAAATACAATTATGAAATATACAAATTAAAGTATCCTTTTGTATCCAGATTTTTCAAATTATTATTTTTATAAATGAAATAACTTAAGCAGCATCAAAAAGCACTGGCAATTTCCTATACATGTATCCTTATTCTCTCACATTCTATACCCAAGCTGCCAGCTCTGCCTTGGGAACACTCCCTAGAGCCTGACCACTTCTCACCATGCATACCCGAGTGGAAGCCACCTCCATCGTGCACCCGAGTCAGTATAACAGCCTCTTGCCTGTTTTCCCTGTGTCTATGTCGGCTCACCCCATCCCATCTCTAATCCAGGCTATTCTCCCCATAGTAGCTAAAGGGCTCCTTCTAAATAGTAAAGTTATGGGTCGCCAGGTAGCATGGTGGTTAAAGGCAATGGACTCCCCCATGGCCAACTGTGGTTCAAGTCCTGGACCTGGCAGCTTGCTCACTCTCTCTCTCTCTCTCTCTCGTTCTCTCTCTCTCTATCCCTCTCTTGTCAACTTAAACAAATCAAGTTGAATAAAATAATTCTTGTTTAAATAGACAGTGAAATTAGTTCATGTCACTCCTGCACGCAGAACTCTTCCACAGCCTGCCCACTTGGACAGGCTCTACTCTGGTCACTGATACCCTGCATTAACACGTGCACACTCGACCTCAGCTTCACTCCTACTTCTCTCCCTCCAGCTCGCTCCACTCCTATCATACTAGCCCTTCATTAGATCAATCACTCTTCACCCAACAACCTTTACATTTGCCCTTCTCTCCTCCTGAAATGCTCTTCTGACCGATACCTGGCCCCATATCTCCTTGGGGTGTTGGCTCTCATTCCACATCATTCGTGAGACTTGGACCACTCGGTTTAAAATAGCGACCATTTCTTTTACTGCTTCATTCTTCTCCACGCTATACTACCACCATCTGACATACTCTATATTCTGTATGTGAACTTCTTTACCGTCTTTCCTACTAGAGGGTAAAAGCCACAACAACCAAGATTTTAGTCTGTTTTCTTCACTGAGTTACTCCTAGTGTCTAGTAAATAGTTGCATTCAAATTATTAGGGAGCAAATCATTCCTCTTACCAAACAAGTGTATATAACAACAGTTTTACACTATTCCTTACTCAAGACACATGACATTTTAAAAGTTCAAGACTATTGATTTACTTACCAATTTTTAAGTTCAAGTATGCACAATACATATAAGTGTGTATAAAAATAAAGTGCCATTTTTTATTAAAAAAAATTTTTTTTGCCATTGTGAGAGAGAAAGTAAGAAATTAAGCCCCGTGAGGATAGCCACACTGCAATCCCTTCTCTTCCACCTTCCTCCTGGAATTCTGAGCAGGCATGCACATATTCTGGGCATGATTTCCAAGTCGCCTGGTCCAAGACTTGAACCATAGTCAGCAATGTGAGAGTCCAACACCTTAACCACTACATTTCTGGTTGGCCTGATAATACCTATATTTTACAATAGTAATGTTAAGTCAAATGTATGAAAGTGGCCATCATATATTGTAAGTTTTTTTTTTTATAATAACTACACATAGAATGTCTTTATCAGAAGTGCAAGTGGCCAAGTTCTTGCTCATATTCAAATCAAGCAGGTGAACTCAAAATTGCTTGTTACATTCTATCTTATCTACTGACAGGCTTTATAGGTTCAGGCTCTGCTGGCTTCAGAGAAAGAATTACAGGTTTGCTCTCAGCCAAATGACTCTGTAATCGGTGTTGATTGCTTAATTCTGAACTACATCAGTAGCTAACCACTGATTATGAAATGCCCAGATCTGTCTATTTTCTTTACTATTTATGTACTCTAGAGTAAACATTTAGGCAAGAGATAAAGGCACTAAAGAATATGAAGAAATTTTCAAAATACAGTACATCTCTAAAATTTTCACATGCCTTTTCTCAGTTAACTTTCTAAAAGTGACTTATAATGCATTCAAATACACGTGTGAGAACACCACTGCTATCACTTTTTTTTTTTTTTTGAGAGATTTTTGCTATAGGGCGTGTGCACTCACCAGAAAGACAGAGGCAGATAGACAGAAAGTGAGAAATCGCCCCCCAGGAAGGATGGCCATGCCACAATCCCTTCTCCTCCTTTCTTTTCTTGGGCTCTTGGGCATGTACACACACACACACACACACACACACGTCCAGCATGAGTTTAAGCCACCAGGTCCAGGACTTGAACCGTGGTCAACTACATGGGAGTCCAGCAACGTAGCCATTACGCCAACTGCTGGTCCCCATATCACTTCTTAATTGTAATATGTGACAAGGGTTGTTTTTAATTTTTTTTTAACATAGTATACTTGTATATATTCCTAAGAAAAAAATTACAAAGTTGCTTGGAAAGGGTCCTCATTTTTTTGCCTTGCTTGGGTTTTTTGTTTTGTTTTCTTGGAAGGGGCATATAGGGCAATGAAAGCATGAAGAGAAATTTTAGAGTTAAACAAATGCTGAATGTTTTTCTTCCTCTCTTGATGTCAAACTAAGTGAAGCCACATGCTACTGCCACATCAACACAGAAAGGAAATGATCACGATACATTTTATGCACATAACAAACAAAGCACAATACAACATTTTTTCTTGGTCGTAAATTAATTAAAAAGAAGTAATGATTATCAGAGTCACAGAAATTTAGGTACATCCTTGCTTCTTGAAGGTTTACTTTATTTAAAAGATCTAAAATATAAATCAGTTGTGTTTCAAAATTTCACTTGTTAAGTCACTGATTTGAAATTGAAACTTATATTCTTCTACAAGAACAGTGTTAACAGGTTCCAGAGGAACCTAACAGTATCATTAGGTTCCCAGCTTCCCCAGCAGCTGATAGTACCTTAATGTATACTTCCTCTCCAAGCTGACTCACAACCATTATTCTCTAGGACTCCCTCCTACAATGTTTCAATGAAATGCAAACTCATTTACTTCTGTGGCGTAGGCTAAATATATAACCATTCTGCTTGCTATAAACAAACTGCAGGGCAAGGCAAGGAAGAAAAATCGTGTGTCCTTAACCCTAGAAAGGGCTGTACCCTACTTAGATAATCATATTCAAAGAGATATAGTAAAGTTTCAAATCCTGAAGCACATACAATGAATACACAAAAACTATTTCCAAATGAAAAGAAAATTAGAGCAATTTGTACCTTTATAAAAACAGGTTTGGAATGGTTAAGAGAGACCACACACATCCACCTCCTGCAAATCCCCAATTATTTAGGCAGTGCTACAGAACTTAATAAGAGCCAGGTGGCTACACAGAGCCACAGAAGAGACACACATGCAGCTTATCTCCGCTTGCCTCTCTTTCACCCCTGGGTTCCATATGCCTCCCACAGGAAGGGTCCTGAATGAGATCAGAAATTCTAGCTCTTCTACTGCCCCAAAGGCTTAACTCCTCACTCAGAAGTGCTGTCACTATTTATCCATGTGATTACATGTAAAGGGATGTTTGATAATAAGACTTTCTTGATTCCTAAGTCAAACACAGAATCCCCAAGGAAGGCCACATCTTCATTCCATATGAGAAAGCAAAGTTGGTGCTAAACTATTCTTGAAGTTTCCCCTATCTCCTGTCCTCCACTGTCCCGAAGAGCCAAGGCCAGCTCCTGACAGTGATTTCAGATCTCCTTTCTGAAATTCTAGGTGATTCCAAGATTGAGTGTGGTCTGGGTATCTGTGTAGCCAAATCACCAAGGGGACTTCAAAGAGTTCGTGGAAAGATGAAATTAAAGTGCACGTTTAGGGACCAGGTGGGCACAGGAGTGATGCAACTGGATGCACACATAGAAAGGACTGTGTCCTGAGCACACTGGTCCTGCCTGTACACCTACCTGTGATACGGGCCAGCTGAGAGGAACTGGATCGTAGCATGAGGACCCTATTGGGGGTGCCTAGTCCTCTGTATCTATCTGTCTGTCTGTCTGTCTGTCTCTCTCTCTCTCTCTCTCTCTCTCTCTCTCTGCATGTGTCATTCTCTTCCAATGGAAAAATAAACAGTTTTTAAAAAGCATTATTTATTTTGGTGCAAAATAATTTTGAAGTCCATGTGTAGTTTTATTCATGATACTAATTTTCCAAAACCCCTTATAGTCATCACAAAAAAGATTCCTCTAATGAGAGCCTACCTCAAAACCTGGAATTTTTGCTCAAAGCATTCTCTTTCTATTAATGGCTAGTCAGTTTGAATAATACAAGCAATCTCACAAAATCACACATATTATAATAGAATACATACACACTATGAATTAACAGTATGCTCTATGAAGTTCCAACTATTTCCCACAGGGACTTTCACAGATTAACAGAGATAATATGTAAGAAGTGTTCAAAATAGTCTGTGACAGAGAGTATTACATAAAATGTGGGTTTTGTTTTTGCTGAATATAAGTAGTCTGTGCACCGAGTCTGACATGCAATAAGCAACATGAAAGGACTTTTCTGACTGCTGTACTGTTAACATATACAAGGGATGTAATTATTTACTACACGATGCTACACTGCGTTAAGCTGCACTCCATGGCATCGTTGTAGCATTTCTGCCCAGTGGTTGCTCCACTTCATTCATCCCATAGCACTTACGAAGGTAATTACATGTGTTTGGGCATCTAACAAAATAGCAGTGCCGGGCACATGACTCTGCTGTCAGTACACGGATTTCATGGTGTGATCCTAATTTCTTCCTATGGCCATTTAAGTGAAACAAGCTTATCAACAGCATCTCCTTCAGATAATAAATTAGTATCTGTCTGACATCGAATACAACAGAGAAACTTCCAGAAAACAAACTAGTCTTTAGAGGGCACAGAGATTTAACTTTCCTACACTTATTATTTGACAGGACAATGCTAATGTCCACCAAATCAATGTTAGTTCTAAACAGCAGATGGGAATCTTTAACAAGGCATCCTGATACTCGATCTACATACACATCAGTATATAGCCTTAAAGGACTCCATAGTGTGCATTCATACAAAGATTTCTTCACCACAGGCTGAAAAACAACAGTTTCGAGAACTGCATCCAGGCAGACAAGTATTTGCCCTAGCTCATCTGGGTCGAGCCCTTCTAGTTCTGAGAGTCTACACTCCCTCCTGCTGCTGTATGGTTCTCAAAGTAAAGGATATAGCAGGTCCTGAGTAACCACTTCACAAGTCTACTCTGGTTAAAAACTTTAAAATTCCTCACACACATTAGCATGCTTTAAAAGCTAAATCAATTTTAAAATAATAATAATAATAGGTAAAAAAATCTAATCTCTTTTATGACAAGAATGGCTTAAGAAGGGGCTAAGTCATAAGAATTTAAATTATGATAAAACTTTCTGAATAACTTCAACTCAAGAAGTATCAAGAGTTGAAGTATAGACAAAAAAATTGTCAAGCATTCATCTATTACAATAAAGATAACCATATCTCAAATATTCATGGTGTACCCACTGTGCACAAGAAGGTACTACTGGAGATATAAGAATAAATAAAAGTACCCCTTGAGCCCATTGCCTCAGAGAGGATGACTTATCTCCATTTAGTCAATATTCAACAAATACTGGCCAGATCCCACAAAGCCAAACATGCAGTTCAAGTCTCAACCCCAGCAGCTTGAAAAACATGCAAGGCAGGGTATGTGCATGCCCCCAATCCTGACAGGATGGAGAGATGGAGGAGAGGACCACACCCTGTGTGTGAGGGGATGCTTTCTTCCTCTCCATCTGTCTCTCTGGCGAGCGCACATGCCTTCTGACAAATTAAGCGCACACACACACACACACAAACACACACACACTC
>NW_006159813.1:6335221-6339452 GCF_000334495.1 Tupaia belangeri chinensis | reverse complement strand
TTCAAATCTTTTGACTATTTTAACTACCACCTTAAATTTTTCAGCAGAGTTACTTATGACACATTCTCATCACCTCCCAAGATAACTGGGCTAAAACACAGCTCTGACCATGTTTTAAAACTATCACTGCCTAAAAATAGTCTATCGATCTTTGAATTTCTTTGTTTTGCCCCACCATTTGTTTAGCTTTCTCTGTATATTTCCTTCTGTCTATTTCTATCAAACAACTTGTCATTTGAGATACTTTGAAAGTGTTCTAGAATATTCCTACCTTTCCTCAGGTACTGGGCCACATGCCTGGAACAAACTGTCATCTCTACGCACTACTATGCTATGGTTTCCATAAAACTTGCCTTAAATTCCTCCTACTGGATTAATTTCCCTTTCTTGACTCAAGGCATTCTTGGTTATATTTAAAGAACTTCTTATATCTTGTTATATATTTTGGACAGCTATTAGCAATAATTCTTACATACTACTAGATTACAGGTTTATCAGAGGAGCTGCCTAGAACTCAGCAATCATGCCCTGTTGCTAAATATATCCATCTAAAAATAACTGCATTTTTTGTTTGTTTATTTAAGACGTTTGCCTAAGGGTACATGCATTCACTGGAGAGACAGACAGACAGAGGGAAAGTGAGAAATCATCCTATGGGGGAAGATGGCCATGCTGCAATCCCTTTTTCTCCATTTTCCTCTTGGGATTTTAGGCATACACATGCATGCAGTGTGATTTTCAGGGCACTAGGTCCAGGACTCGAAAAGCAGTAAACTATGTGGGAATCAAATACTTTAACCACCACACCACCTGCTGGCCTCTAATTCTTCATGTTTTATATCATCAATAAATATGTTTGATTCATTCACCTCATCCTCCATCTGAAAATGCCTCCATATTTTCATCTTCTAATTCTTATTTAACAATGAGAACTAGCTTCATAAAGAAGAACATGGGATGAGACCAGCAGGTGGCATACTGGTTACATTGCTGGACTCCCACATGGCTGACCACAGTTTAAGTCCTAGACGACCTCGTGGCTTCAAATTCGAGAAGGGGAACATGTGTGTGTATGCGCCCAAGATCTCAGGAAGAGAACAGAGAGAAAGGGACTGCCACGTGGCCATCCTCCCTGGGGTATGGTTTCTCACTTTCTGTCTCTTTGTCTCTCCAGTGAGTGCACACGCCCCATAGCAAAAATCTCTATCAAAAAAGAAGAAGAAGCAGCAGCAGCAGCAGCAGCAGCAGCAGCAACAGCAAAAGAATGAACGAAAGAAAGCAAAGAAGAGCATGGCCTTAAAACAAAAAATCAAACAGTTTACAAAGGAACAACCATGTGACTTAAAGGATGTCTGGTGTTCATGATAGAAGTTTCTTACACTTCATCTACATACTAAATCTGCCAACAAATATTAAACCAGATTTTGAAGGATGGGTAATACTTGAAATATGGAAATGGGCAGATTAAGGAGAGATGAATACAGATGACCCAAGCAAAGGAAACAACAGGAATAAAAGCAGAGATAATAAAAGTTAGGCATGAGAATGGTTGGCAACAGGCAAGTGGCAAATTCTAGGTTCCTTTCATATGCCTTCATAGTGCCTACAGTCAGTTAGCAATAAAAAATACTGGATAAATAACTGATAAAACAACATTCAAAGGAACAAAAAAGCTGAGAGGATGAAAGAGAAAGGGTACAGGCTCAAAGAAGAGGAGAAGAAAAAGTGGTATTAACATGTCTTTCACTTTAGCCTCTGATCTTTTTTTTTTTAATTTACTGATGACAGTAGTAACATAAATAGATGCATTCATTTCCCTTGAATTGGATAACTAAGTACAACCCATATATACATTTAATAAATACACACATGGAAAGATTTAGCTGTCACAAGAATAGTTCTAACTGCAAGAATCTCTGCAAAGACCTAATTGGAATCGGAGCTGACACTGAGATCGCCGCGATACCAGTATGGCCTGAAGCCAAATCTCTTTTCTGGCTGACCATGCAGGCTGTGTCACTGGACATTAACTTCACACTATACGCAACAAGCCACCAAGTGTCTAGTCCTCTCGTGTCTGCCTAAGGCCACAGCCTACCTTCCCTTACAGTAGAGCCAGCTCATGAACATCCTCAAATTTTATTACAACAAAGCACCTTCAGAAAGCAAACCCAAGGAAAAGTCATTTCTGCTCTTCTTATTGATACCTAGATCTTGTCCTAATTTAGTAAACCAAATTTTATAATGAAAGAGGGGGGCAAAGCCTTAACTCCTGGGTGGCTCTGGAAACCTCCCACAATAAGGTTGGGGCTTCCATTCTGGCCTCCCACAACTCCTCTAATGTGCTTCTATGCTCAAGCTAGATTTTGCTGACTGCTCCTCTACAAGCTCCTCTAACATTTAGTTCAAATCATCTACCGTTTTACCGTTTCTCGATCTCCCACAAAAATCAAGTGTACCATTCTCACATTTGGCATTTTCTAATTCTGTATTACCTAAGCAGAAGTCTAAGTAAGAAGGTAGTGAAAACTAAGGTTTATGGATGGGCAGTCTAGATTTATGCAAAGTTATAGCTTTGGAATTAGACTAGTCTAGATTTAATAAGGTCCTATTATCTGCTGCTTCCCGGCTATGTGGGTTTGGGCAGGCCACTTAATTATCTCAATCTAAGTTTTTCTTTGTGAATACAATTTATAATATATCACTATGCATAGAAGTCAGAACTAGTATACGCAAACCACTTAGCATTACACTGGGCCCATGGTAGGGACCCAACACACAGTAGCTATTATTATCATTCAACTTTGTAACTCTCTCCATCCCACTCCCCATAGTGAGAAAACTAGAGGCTGAACTAAGACCTTAAATTTAAATTTCATCCTAAGTTTGCAGCAACCAAAATCACTTGGCAGGGAAATATTTAGTTCAAATATTCTGTCACTGAAAAGAAATGTATATAAAAGGTCTTCATGAAGAAACCAATTTTCATATATAATTGGCCAAGAGATCAAAGATGTCTTAAGTTACTTTAGAAATGTCAGAACTGTTAAATGCTTTAAGTAAAATTGTTTCTTCACATTCTACCTTTAAATTGCTTTTTCAATGAAAAAGAAAATTATTTTAAAAGGTATCATGAAGAAACTCCATTAGCAAAGGGTTAGGACAAGATTTAACAATAAATGTATATAATGGAACGCTTTTGTCACATTGATTTTGAAATAAAGCATAGTACAAACTGTATTATATATGGTGGGTGTGATAATCCTGCAGAGCGGCTGAAATTGCACAAGAAGAAGCCATATTAGACCAGATCTAATGGCAGAAATGTTTACAGTTTTTGGAAAATCAGATTTAACCAAAACTTCAGAAAGCAGAATGATGCCTTCTGTTTGTAATGGCTATGGGAACATGCAAACCAATGTATGCCTCACTGTTAACTTTCCCAGCAATACAAGTCAGTAATTTTTTTAAAAGGAGAAAAACAGACAGGGAAGCAAAAGGTAAAGTAGATTTTTTTAGAAGTACATTTCCTAAATCCAAAGGCACTCAAAAACATTAACACTCAATTTCTGTTCCTTATCCCTCCTTGCTTTTTAATTTTATTTTCTTCAGTTTCTCCAAGACACCCAAATATCAATTTCTGAATGTCAATTTCTACTTATTTAGACCAGTCAAATACCATCTCTTGCTGTTCCTCATATATTCAATTAGAAGTGATCCTTTTCCCCTTCACAATGTCCTAGACTTTCACTGACCTCATAATACTTGCAGGCCCCATCCTATATGGAAATGTATCTCATACCAATTCTCTCTCCTCTACCAAATCATAAATTCTATGGAAAGAATCTCCTTATAAAGCCCCAAAAGGGTTGTGAAAAGAGTAAATATTCAGTAAATGCCTGCTGAATGAAAGTAATAAAAAGTAATGCTAGCAAAGTCTGAAATTATTTTTAGCACAGTTATTTTATAGCATAATTATATTATTGTTTTCATTCTAAACAAACTTCAACAGTAACAATGGTTCATATCCTACTACCAAGTGATGATGAAAAGATATTATTTGAAGGCCTTTTTTTCTTTACCTAGAGAGATTATTAAAGTTTCAAATTGTATTTGGAGGTAAAAATTCTTCAACTTCAAGCATCCCACTGGCTCAAAGATGCAAGTCACTTTTGGCATTTCTCCTATGGGACCCTGGAGTTTCCTACTCACTTGCCCTCACTTGCCACCT
>NW_006159813.1:6289521-6335190 GCF_000334495.1 Tupaia belangeri chinensis | reverse complement strand
AGGGCAGAGGGCATACCGAGTAAGAATTTGGAGTCACAAGACACAGTCTTTTCGAAAACCCAATGACATAGAAAAGAGGGGGAAGAGAGAAAGGCTGTTCAATACTGGAAAACAAATTTAAGAGAATACCTAAATCAAAATGCAAGAGTATTGTAGCATGGTTAATAAAATGCCCTGCCAACAGGTGGAATGATGGTTAAGGTGTTGGATTCCCACATGGCCAACTAGTTAGAGCCCCAGACCTGGCAGCTTGTTCTCTCCCTTTCTCTGTCTCACTCTTTCTCTGGTGAGCATGTGTGCCCTGTAGCAAATTTAAAAATAATAATAATGATAAATGAGATTAAATAAATAATTCTTTTTTAAAAAAGAAAATGCCTGGAGGACTAGCAGGTGGCGTGGTGGTTAAGGCACTGGATACTCTGACATGGCTGATTCACGGTTCAAGTCCCAAACCTGGTGGCTTGCTTTCTCACTTTCCTTATCTCTCTCTGTCTCTTTGGTCAAATTAAAATAATTCTTTAAAAAAACAATAAAGAAAGAAAATGCCCAGGGCTGGCAGGTGGCATGGTGGTTAAGGGTGCTGGACTCCCACACAGCTGACCACAGTTCGAGTCCCGGATTTGGCAGCTTAGTTTCTCATACTCCCTTCTCCATCTCTCTCTTTCGCTCTATCCCTTTTAGGTCAAATTAAAATTAATTAATTAATTAATTAGTTAGTTAATTAATTAATTTTCAAAAAAGAAAATGCCCTTATTTTTAAAATGGACAATAAAATATGAAATATTATAATTTATGAAACTTACTTGAAAAATTTTAAGTAAATATAAATTAGGCAAACATGGCAAAATATTAACCATTAAATGTTGGTGAAATGTATGAGGGATGTTGGACATAATATTCTAACTAGCTTTTAATATATTTAATGCTTTTCATAATGGAAGTTAAAAAGAATGGAAAAACATTTTGAGTCCGTAGGATCTGGATTCCAGTCCCAGTTAGGATATACACCCTATGGACACAGATAACTTACTAAACCTCTCTGAGCTTTGTTCATCTGTTAAACAGGGACAGTAATAGCAGCCTCAAAGAGTTCTTCAAGGACTGAAGAGAAGGGACTGTGATGTGGCTATCCCCCCCAGGGGGTGCTTTCACACTTTCTCTCACTCTCTTAATCCGATAGCACATGTGTCCTATAGCACACTTAAAAATAAATAAATAAATAAATAAATAAAACAGAAAATGGAAAAGGCCCTATGAAACACGTGTATACATACCAGTGTCAGTGAAAGGAAAACTACAGTAGATAAAGAACAACAAAAATCACAGCTGCCTGGAACATTGTTCTCCTAGCAGTAACAGAAATAGTGATAACATTAACAGCTTATATTTATTGAATTTTCTATGAGCTAAGTGCTGTGCTAAGTGATTTCCATGTGTTAACTCATATAATCCCCACACTCAATGAAGTATTGTAACTCTAATTCCCTACTTTGCAAATGAAGAAAATGAAATGCAGTGGTTTGCCAAAACAAAAGTCGTACAGCTAGTACCAAGAGAGATGAGATTTTACTCAAGTCTGACTGCAAAGCCCAGGCTGTTAATTACCAAACTACATAGCCTCTTGAACTGATCCCCACACCTGCAAGTGGCCTGGCATTAAACCAAGCCAATTAGCAGCATTAACAATGATAAACCAGATTCAACTTCCCACCATCCAACAAATAACTGTTAAAAGTTTGTTTTAGTCGATATGCTTTCAAGAAAATTCTACCTTTTTAGAAAAGTTCCATTTGAAATATTTATTTTTCTCTATATTGTGAGTTCAAAATCATGTTACCCAAGAACCTCTCTAACAGAATATGCATTCTCCGAAAGTTCCAGACCCTCATAAGCATACTGCAGGATGGAAAGCTTGTGCCAATAGTGCTTAAGAGACACATTAGTATCTTAGTAAAATACCATGTAAACAGAGCTAAAACACAGATACCCTTAACTTTAATAGATTTTTCATTCCAACCACAGAAAATAAGCACTCGACTTTTAAAAGTTAACGTTTTGGGATAAAAAATCCCCCTTTTAAAGTTCTGAATAACTTCCAAATCTCAAATTTCTTAAAAAAGAAAAAAATTAATTAAATTTAATGAAAGCAAATAGGCCTGAAAGAGAAGCACCACAGTCCAGTCACAGAATGTGCACTTAATATTTGCTCACAAAAATGTCTGCAGCACTGAGACAGTTCAAACTTTCCTATTCAAGCCTACCAGCACAGTGGGCAGTGCTAGAGTTACCTGTTAGAGCACTGTGCCACACAATACCTCAACAAAGTGTCTGGTTTATACTTACCTATAACCAAGATTTTAAAATATAATTCAAAAAATAGCCATTGTTGTTATATGTGCTGCTTCTATTCATATAAATTTATTTTGTCCTTCAAAGCACAAAACCTACATGTAATACTTTGTTCCAAGTATTTATTTCCTCATTTGAATAAAATGATCAAATACACATAAGACTAAAATACATATTAATGAGAATAGTATAAAGTAGAAAATAAAATGCCAATTCCATTATTGTATATATAAATTTATACTCCAATTTTTTATTCAATTTTATAAAAGGATTTCTGTACATTTCTATTATACTTCAGACAATTCACTCTAGAACAATTTTCCTTAATAATTTTATTTAACAGGAGAATTTTCCTTCATTCTATTATTGTAAATAACTCATAACATTAGTTCTAAAAAAGTGAAGTTCTTAAAGTTTGAATTACTAATATGTTAAGGTTTAAATTTTAGTTTTGCAGTGGTACTAACTGTATGATGTGTGCATCTATCAAAAATAAATTCTAACTTGCAACTTTTAATTAAAGCATATATTGCATATAAGGCCTGAGTATATCTATTAAGATGTCTTTTTTTAAGAGAAATTTTTGCTATAGGGCACGTGCGCTCACTGCAGAGACAGAGACAGAGAAAGCGAGAAATCAGCCCCCTGGAGGGATGGCTATGCCGCAATCCCTTCTCCTACACTCTCCTCTCGGGATTTTGAGCACATGCAGACACGTGCCGAGCATGAATTTCAAGCCGCTGGGTCTGGGACTTGAACTGTAGTTGACCACGTGGGAGTCTGGCGACATAACCATTATGCCATCTGCTGGTGGCAAGATGTCATTTTTAACTCCAAATTTGCCAGTGAAGCAACACTGAATTGAAGAAAGCACAGTACAGAATTTCCAATTCCTCAGGGAAAAAAACTTTAATAGTCAAACATTAAGTTCAATACATCTGAGGGGAAGGAAGTGATGTTCAATCCCAAGTCAAGCATCACTGGTAAGTTAGGGAAGGGAAGATGAACGCGGCAGTCCTGGCATCTCAGTGTCAACCTCCTCCTTACACAAGAGTATCAAAGCAACAAAGGCACAAACAAACAACTAAACAAGGTTTAAAAAAATGCTTACATTCACAAGAAATTTTCAACTCCCTATTTTGTAGGAACACTGAAGCAAGGACTTGTGAAAATATGATTAATATATATTTTATATCAAGTGTTCCTGCCAAACTAGAGGATAGATGACTACCAAGTACTGACTTCTTATCAGCCCCCTCCCCTCAGACTTGGGTGGCCAATGGGCTCAGGTCTACAGAATTTCCAATTCCTCAGGGAAAAAAACTTTAATAATCAAACATTAAGTTCAATACATCTGAGGGGAAGGAAGTGATGTTCAATCCCAAGTCAAGCATCACTGGTAAGTTAGGGAAGGGAAGATGAACGCGGCAGTCCTGGCATCTCAGTGTCAACCTCCTCCTTACACAAGAGTATCAAAGCAACAAAGGCACAAACAAACAACTAAACAAGGTTTAAAAAAATGCTTACATTCACAAGAAATTTTCAACTCCCTATTTTGTAGGAACACTGAAGCAAGGACTTGTGAAAATATGATTAATATATATTTTATATATCAAGTGTTCCTGCCAAACTAGAGGATAGATGACTACCAAGTACTGACTTCTTATCAGCCCCCTCCCCTCAGACTTGGGTGGCCAATGTGCTAAGTTCTAACGAACAGGGCGCGGGCAGGAATGACACCCTCTCCACTGGCCATTCTTTCTCTCCCGTGGGCCGCAAGGAGGACAATGTGGCTCCAGTGCTGAGCCCCAGACAGAAGTTTCATGGGAGAACAGATGGGCAACAAGACAGGAAGAGCCCAGATTCCTGACATTATGAACCCATCCTATTGGTCCTGGCCTGCATGCCCTGACTATTGAGGCAGACTTTCACTTAAGCTGTTATATTTTAGGATTTGTATTATAAAGGTCGAGCTGTACCCTAAAACTCCAGACTATGAAGTCTTAATATTTGCCATCAAAAACATAAATCAAAGAACTTTTTCACCCTTACTTCCATAAATGTTCTTCCCTTCCTTAACCACCTTTTGCTTTGCCTTTCGTAATACTCACTGTACTAGTAATTATTTACTGACATGTTTACTCCCTCAAAGATAAGCTGTCTGAGACCGGGGGCCATGCCTCTCTTCACAGGCTCAGTCCCAGCACCAGCACAGTGCCTGTCATGTATCTGGGAAAAGGAACAAACGGCTTGAGTCTTTTGGCACTCACCCTCGTTAATAGCCTTCTTTCCTGAACTCCTAAAGGACCTAATACTCTATGCCATACACAAGTCTACTGTCAGCTTATTACTCTTTCCTTTAACAACTGTTTTATCTCATTCCAGTCTTTGCAACATAACTGAACTCCTGGAGTGTGAGAGGACTATGCATGCAAGCGCGGGTTTTACAGCAAGCATCCAAATGTCTGTTGAACAGTGGAGTAAACGCTCATAAAGGTGTATGAGCAGGGTTTCCCCACGATACCTAGTCCTATGGATGATCGCTCCACCCCATTAGATTATTACGCTGCTTTAGCAGTTCCCACAAAGACATCTTATTCTCTTAAAACATCGAACTATCGTTCCAGAGAAAAAGGTTAAATTCTCAGTGTACTCAAAGATACGCTGTCAGCACTGAGCTCTTAGTGTCTAAACATACGGTCGGTATGAGGCAAATCTCTTGAACCAGGAGAGTAGGAGCCAAGAGACAACTGGGCAGGTATTACATACAGAAAGGAAGCAAAAGCTGACAGGATCAAAATATTGGTTTTCACAGTCCACTTGCTTTTTTATTTTTTTTTTTTATTTTTACTAGAAGTCTAGTGTAGAAGACAATTAATTTAGATACTGGAAGGTAAGTAGTGGATGAGGAGTCTAGGGATGCAAGCTGTAGGGATCCAGAACCCAAGCAAGAGATGGATGAACGTAAGGTCAGAGTAACAAAAGTAGAGGGAAAACTCTGGGAGACAGCCCATGGCCATCTATTATTCTAAACTCTGCAAGCCAAGACAAAACCTAGGCTGATTTAAACATTTAATGAAGTGGGAGGTGAAGGAACAGGGAATAGAGGGAATAACATTTAAGGAATACTAAATTTATTACACTTTGGTATTTATAACACTTTGATATTATCAGTAAGTACCAAATTATCAGAATTCTGGCTGAAGATGAGCTCTTTGGAATCAGAACACAAAGAAACTGCTATTTCTAAAACCCAACTACTATTTAAACTAGGAGCCAATTTCAACATGATTTTACTTGTTGCTGGTGACAGAGTTGGCAGTGTGGCATGTTTGTCTACCAAAAGAAGTAATGGGCAAAGATGAATCGGATTGGATGTTATTTAAAGAAATAAACTGTATTAACTTTGAAAATCTAAGAGGAAGAGAAAATAGAGTATATTATGCACTTTAGGAAAGTATGTTCATAAAAGTTTTACTACTTGCAGAGATGGGAGAACATCAAACGCCAACAAAATGGCAGACATACATTAGGAATGAAAGGGAGTAAGGAAAAGAAATTAAAGCTCAAATGGCTAGCATTTTGATAATGTTAATAATGAATAACAAATACTGAAAAAAGAAAACAAACACTAGAAGTTACTGTCAGTCACTTTAAATACATGATCTCATTCAGTAAGTTCTATAACCCCTTAAGGTGAGTACTATTAATATCTCATATTTTACAGATGAGCATACTGAGGCACAGAAGGCTTAAGTAACATCACATGGCTAGTGAGTGGTTGGTTTGTATTTAATATTTCCTGTTCTGTAACAAAACAAGAAATTTAAAAGAAATGGTACACAACAACCACCAACCTAATTCTTAACACCTTAATTTTCTAGGTAAATTAACAAACACATCTAATTCTCCCTTCCTTTACCATCAACAACAAGAAACCATTACCATAACTTTCTAAGAAATAATTTTCTATACTAAAGTTTTCTAAGATTTAAAAGGAGGACAACATTAAGTTAAAAATCAACAGAACTGTATTTATTTAGAAGCTTCTTAAAATAAAACAAATAAATCAATTGTCTTTTCTGTACCACTGAATACGAGGGGGTCAAAGAGGCCCTGTGATTATTATGTCCAACAAATAAAAGTTCCAATCTCAGGAGCTTATGTAGAAATCGCAAAAAGCATTTCAATAGGAGTGGTTATTTTAGAACTGGCTGTGTGCCCAGAGAATGCCAGAATACATTTTAACCAAGTGGACAGAAAAAGAAGCGAGATGGATTTGAACTCCATTTTAAATCTGCTAAGGTCTAAATAACACCACAATACAATTTCCTCTCTCATTACTTTTATATGTAATTAAACCTAGGATGGTGAGCAGGTAATATTTTTTTAAATGCCTACAATTCATTTTCTTACCACTTTACAGTTCATATTCCTAGTAACTTTTGAGTTATATTTTACTTGCATTTTGAAGGTTTTAAGAAAAACACCTTATACCACCAAAATTGATTATCTTATTTATAAGTTGGCATCTGTGAAAACGATAGGATACTAAAAGGAAATGCAAAGTAAATTTAAATATCTGGAAATAATTAGAAACGTGGCACTATATTTGTGAATAAAGTTATTTATAAATCATATGAGAAGCATCTATATACTTAATTCCATAATAACAACTTCTCTTGCTTTTTAAATTAAATCTTCAACTTTACAATGATTCTCAAGAGGGAAGAATTACGAATGTGCCACATCCTGTTTTTTATTTCAAAGCGGCAGTGTGAAATAATAAAAGAGCTAATGCGGTCCTGACGGTTACTGTACATTTCATTAAAATTTCATCTTTCTGTCCCATTTAAGGACTCACTACATGCTTCTGGCCATATGGAATCAGTTATGCAGACTCTGTGATTTCTTCTCCATGAGCATTACTTCACTACTGCACAAGAATAGAAATAATACAAACTAAGAAATATTTTACACCATGTTTATAGCTGAGTCTACAATTTAAATAATTGACATGTTGTCAGGTAAAAATCCATGCAATGAAATAGACAAGAATTTCACATGTTTCTCAAAGGAATTTAGCAGTCTCAAATAATTTTTCACTAACTTATAATTAAAAAGTGACTAATTTTTAAGCAGTAAGTTTTGTAATGTGTTTTTCACATACATTTCAATGCTACTGAATGAAACAGATTGAGTCAACATGATCACCAATGGTCACATGAGCCATGATACGTCCCAGGAGTGACCAACTCTCCGTCGTTAAAGGCTGGAGAGCACCACTACGGTCACCCCAGAAGCAGCGAGGTGCAGCAGGAAGCAGCATGGTGTTGTAGTAGGAAACAGCATAGAGTAATGTGAACCTGGATCTGCTTCTCCTCTTACTGCTCGGTGGTATGAAACTGGATATATCACTTAGCCCCCGTGGGCCTACGCTCTCATCTGCAGGAGGAGACAGGACTAGGTTCTTAGTCTGTAACATTCAGAGTAAAATTGTGGTTACAATAAAGCCTCCAACATAAAATGAGGAAAGGTGGAACTGCACTGAATTCCCTCCAGCAGCAGCTCCCTGAAACAGCTGTGGGAGATCTAGAGCCTCAGAGGGGCACTGTTTGAAAAACCTCAGTTTGCCAATACAACGGTTGGATGACGGTACATCAATAAAACTTAATGTTCTGTGTAGCAGATTCATATGACAAGGCTGCTGGTTCAAGTCTGGAGGTCTCTCTAAGTATGCCCAGCATACATGTGCCCATGTTGCACAGTGGCGGAAGCTGAGGGCATGTGTGTTGTGTGTGTGAATCGCAGCATCAAGTCCCTCTTGGTGGTACTGCTCTCTCACTCACAGAATTAAAAAAGACTTTATTAGAAAATACGTATCATTCCTCACAAATACCTTCCATAGTAACCTCCAAAGTCTCTGTACTGTGACTAAATTAACACGGAGAACCCACAATGCAGCCTGCAAAACTACCAATTGAAAACTTGATAAATTCAGCAAATACAGATTACCTACTAGGTGCTGGATTCTGACAAATAAGGCAAATCTCCCCCCTCACAAAGATTCTGCAAGCTAAGGACTGAACCAACTGCAACAGAAACAAACAAAAGTTACCATGGGTTAGGGAGAGGAGGGAGGGGCACCTTATTGAAACTGGAAGGCCAGGAAAACCTTCCCAGAAAAAATAACATTTAAGCTAACAAACCAAATAATATGGCTCCAGTACTAAGTGACAGTGTTCTAACCTGAGTGGATGCACCAGCTTTTCTAACCACTCCGACAATTTTCTTCACTATCTATTCATATGCTCTGTATCTTCACTACTCACCATACCCTATCCTCATGTAACCTACTGATCCTCAATCTACTGTTCTGAGTACAAACTGACAATGTGCATGGGAATCTCCCATATGTGAAGAAATAATAACATTCCAAGTGTTAGACAAAATGGAGTCATTCATGCTAACTGCCACATAATCAACCTGAAATTTTAAAGAAGCAAATAGATCTCAAAACAGACTAGTTTTTCCTGAAAACAAGAGATCCCAGTCTATATGAGGCAGTGTAATAAGGATGTCCCCTCTGCTTTAACCCTACTACTGGCCAATCAGGTTGTTTGTTTTGTTTTGTTTTTCTTGCCTGAGAGCATGTGTACTTGCCAGAGAGAGACAGGAAGAAAGCATACTTCCCCATCGTGGAATGGTCACACTGCAATCCATCTCCATTTCTCTATCCTGTTGGGATTGGGGGCACGTATGCACATTTAACCAGCTTGTTTTCCAAACCATTGGGGCCAGGATTTGAACTGTATGGTCAGCTGGGATCTGGCTCCCTTAACTACCTGGCTAAGGAGCCGGCCAGCTTTTGACATTTTATTGTTCTACTGGGTTGCTGGGAAAGTCATGATACATTAAATACATCATGACTTTCCCAACAATCTAATATTTCCTTGTTCCCACCTTACAGAACCCACTGTTCTGCAATGTCCATTGGGAGCTGTCAATCTATTTCGTATAATGAAGGCTGCCCTGATTCATGCATCACAAATAAAAGTCAATTAGATCTATAAACAAATTTGTTGAGTTTTTGTCTTTTGACACAAGAATGAGGAAAAGTAGATATACAAACAGCCACATGAAATAAGTTAATACCAGGTGGCTAAGAAAGGGTAAGCCTGCATGATTACTTATATAAACTCCATCCATGAATTTCCTATTGACAGAATAGGCCAGATTAAGCTCAGTATCTTTCAAGCCCAAAAATAACTAGACTTTTTCAATCTTGTCACATATCTTCGACTTGACCTAGGAATTATTTATTCAGTGTTTTTTCAAAGAACTGAGGCACTACTATTGATAGATAGTAACTATAACATTATTTCAGAAGACATAAAAGCTCATCTATCTCCAAATAACCCTTCTAGGAAAATATACAGTTTAATCAATTTGTGATCTTTCACTTTAAAATTTATTTTCTTTCTTTCTCACGTCCTTTCTTTCACAAAAGACAGGAACAGAGGCAAGCACTCCCAACAGGGTCCCACACCACAATCCTAACCAGCCCTTTCCAGAAGGCCAGGATCACAGGTGTACCCAATATGAACAAGGCAACCCAGGAACTGAACTTAGATTTTCTATATGGCTTCCACCATTGCAGGATCTTTTACTGTGCAACCACTGCAGCTGGACCAATTTATTACCTTAGCCATTAATTTTTCAATATAATTTCTCATAAGTTATACTTTGGGGCTAAGTGACTTTTTCTATTTTTCTTTCTTTTTAGTTTTTGCTATAGGGCACACACACACTTGCCAGAGAGAAGAAAGTGAGAAACCACCCTCTTGGTATGGTTAGGGTGATGGTCATGCCACAATCCTTTCTCCTCCATTCTCCTCTCGGGATTCTGGGCATACATGCAGCCAGCATGATTCTCATGCCGCTGAGTCCAGGACTAGAACTACACAGTTGGGCATGTGGAATTTCCAGCAACTCAACTTCCATGCCATCTGCTGGCCCATAACTTTTTAATAGATTAAAAATTCAAGTTCAACTAACCATGGAAGTCTTATTAAATCAAGAGTTTTTAAATTCAAAATACAACTTTTCAGAATTTTTTATGCCTTAGGACAATGCCAAGACTAAATTTTAGTTTTGTTTCACAAACTGTTTCTTCTCAAACAGTGACAGAATATAAACAAAATTGCATGATATACTGGGGGGTAGGGGAGACCAAAGGTTTGGGTGTAACAAAAGACACCAGAAGCAGGTATTTACAAATCAATAAGGTAAGTATAGTATCCTTAATAATTTTTTTTAAATATCAAGTCCAAACATTCATTAACTGGATCTCTCATATAATAACAATTCATAAATAGCTGCTTTGTAAGTATGAACAGTCTCAAAATTCACTGGGAAGAATATTTACAAAAATTCATTGTAAAGTTCTTTTAAATAGAAAACTACTACATACATTTTTTGAGAGATTTGTGCTATAAGGCACATGTGCTCATGGGAGAGGGAGAGTTAGAAAGCAAGAAATCACTCCTTGGGGGGATGGCAATGCCATGATCCCTTCCTTCTTCACTATTCTCTCAGGATTGTGTGCACCCACGCACACGTGTCTGGCATGAATTTCAAGCACCTGGGTCCAGGACTTGAACTGCAGTAGGCCACATGGGAGTCCAGCTCCTTAACCACTATGCCGCCTGCTGGTCCCACTACACACATATTTAAGTAATATTTGCACAGAGGTAAATTAAATTGGAATTGTATTTCTGAACTTTTTATAAAACAGATCACTCCTTAACACAAACTGGCCTTCCATGCCCAGTGCTGGTGCAAAGAGTAGCTTACTCAGCTGCAGTGCTAGAGGCCACGTGGCCAGCTTGGAACCCAAACTGACCGGAAACGCTGCAGGAATGAATGCCCAAACTCCTGACTAGGTGAACAGCAGGGCAAGGGGATGGTAGCAAGATGATCAATCAGACCATGTATTGGGTGTCTCCGCGTCTCCCACCTTTCACATGCGCTTGCATTCCGTTTCACGAAAGAAATAAAATGAAGTTTAAACTAGCCTTCCAGTAATATTTTCTAATTGCTATGCCTTTACTAGAGGGGAGAAAGCAAATTCACAATAATGATATATTTTCAATGTTAGAATATCAAAGGAATAAAAATAATGCTTTTTTAATTCACTGAAGGCATCATGTAACAAGAGAAATAAAACTGAAAATATTCTTCTCAGGGATAAAAAAGAAATGTTTAAAGTTGAGATGGTAAAAGGTGACCTATATAGTATTTATCAGCATATTTATCAGAAATGTTTACATATTTAAAAGAAACAAGTCCACTGGAAGATTCCTGAGCACAGACCGGTGTGCTCTAGGCCTGTTTCCATCCTGGGTACTCACTCGCTGCTCCTGGAGCAGAATCCTCGATCGTACCCATTTTACTCTTTTCCCATCAGCACCATGCCAAGACAGTTGAAAGCATATATCCCAAAAACAAGGACTAGTTCCTTCCCAAACAGTTGCACTTTTATTACTTGAGGTAGACATGAAAAAATTAACAATCTCAGACTACTCACTCATGAGTTGACTCCACCTGCTTATAAACAATTCAATTTCCTCAAAAAATTCTATGTACATGAAAGTGGGGGAAAGGCCAAGAACAAAAAGGAGACTTAGGAATAGAGCAATAAAATACGAAGAAAAAACATTTTTGTTTATTTATTTAACCAAAACAGAAAGCTGCTGCAGCTGCAAGAGCCTCTTCTGACTGATGTGACTTGAGCTGCTACATTTAAAAACAGACGCTTTAAACAGATGGCTATTCAGCTAAAGGCTCCAGGCATTATCTCTCACAAGCACTCACATTTGCCAAAGAAGAGGACACTAGTTTCCTGCAACAGCTTCAGTACAGATATTCCGACAATTATATAGAGGACCACAGATGAATTAATTACTGCTAACCAAAGTTACTTTGCCTATCATAATTTACATTTTGAAGAGCATTGCTAGTTACAAAGAAAGCAAGAAGAATTTAAAACCTGGGCCCAGAATTTTTGTTGTTGTTGAAGACAGAGTCTAGTTATGTCGTCATCTTCCTGCCTCAGCCTCTCAAACAGCTGAGATACAGACATACACCACCACGTCCAGACTTTAGGTAGGGCCAGGAAGTGAACCCAGTCCTCCTATGTGGTCCCAGCCTGCGGAAAAGCAGTGTCTTAAGTAGCACACACCACCATGGCTGGGACCTAGAATGAATTTTAAATGTCTGTAGTATAGGCTACAGCTAATACACAATTCAAGAACTACACTGTGCTAATAAATATTTCAAGTTATGTTTACTTTTAGTCTTTTGTTCATGTCAAAAGTTTTCACCACCAAACTAATAACTAGCAAAAGGCTGAGTTAGAGTATAAACCAATTACAGATCACCTTATACTATTTTTTTTATAAATCAGTCTTCCAAAAGCACATTTAAATGCATGGTTAGAACATCAGCCTTTATATATCTGTTTATGGATTATGGGTTAGTGTTAATCATACAAAGGAATACAGCAGTCTCATGCTATAGTAAGGCTCTGGGGAAAAAATACCGAGTCATCAGAAAAGTCATGATGTATTTTTCTACGCAAAAAATGTGTCATGACTTCCTGGCAACCCAATAACTTAGACTCCTGACATGAAAACATGCAAAAATCTGTGTGCAAGAAAGGATTGAGGGTCTAAGGGTCTGCATGAGACTGAGATGAAAAGGGCTTAAAGCAATGCAAAGGGCACTCTCATCTGTTAGAACAGGGTCGCCAACCCCCAGGCCACAGGACCAGCCCAGGTTAACTCCTTTTATATGTTCCACTAAAGAGGCTTGTTTTTTGGTGACAGAAGTTAAAATATTTTTGCTTTAGTTATGCTAAAAAAAACTTGCATACT
Source organism: Tupaia belangeri chinensis (assembly GCF_000334495.1). NCBI lineage: Eukaryota > Metazoa > Chordata > Mammalia > Scandentia > Tupaiidae > Tupaia > Tupaia belangeri. The sequence continues at coordinate 6,321,904 of NW_006159813.1, read as the reverse complement.
ATAGGATCATCATTGTGCTCTATCCCCCACAAATGAAGTAGTCTATACACTAAATAAGAGTTCAAGAGAACATTTCCTGTATCTTTCTTTCAGAAGAGATAAAAGCATATTACAGGCTATTGCTCTCAGAAAGTTTTCTGAGAAATCCGTCACCGCATTCCATATAACCTTCCAAGGTTTTATTCATCAGCTAAAGCAGGAGTCTCTAACCCCCAGGCACAGATGGTAATGGTGTGTAGCCTGTTAGGAGCCAGGGCGCACAGCAGGAGGTGAGCGTTAGGCAAGCCAGCAAAGCTTTATCTGTACTTCTAGCCACTCCCTATCACTCGTAACCGCCTGAGCTCCTCCTCCTGTCAGATCAGCTGCAGCATTAGCTCCTCAAAGGAGCGTGAACTCTATTGTGAACAGTACATGTGAGGGATCTGGCCAGTTGGCGTGTTCCTTATGAACACCTAATGCCTGATGAGCTGAGGTGGAGCTGAGGCAGTGATGCTAGTGCTGGGGAGTGGCTGCGAACAGTGCATTATGGGTGAATTGTATAATTATGACATTCTATAACGTAATAATAATAGAAGTAAGTGCACAATAACTGTAATGTGTTTAAATCATCCCAGTACCAACCCTCACTCCCACCCACAGTCCATGGAAAAACTGTCTCCCACAAAACTGGTCCCAGGTGCCAAAAAGGTTGGGGACGGCTGAGCTTGAAGAGCTTTCTGACTAGCTGCCTTGGGCCATATTCACTTCCGCCCACCTCATACATTCTAGATTGTCCGAGTCACATAAGCCACAGGATCACCACTCCAATCTCACACCCCACTCAGTCACCTCTCTCCCTAGCACCCCACTCCCAATTCCTGCTTCAAATACATAACATAGTTGGTCCTTGTTAAGATAAAGACCCAATTTCTTTATCATGGCCTGAAACGCCTTTTGTGGACTGGCTCTGCCTAGTCTCTCTTCCCCTACCCTGAGATCAGCCTCAGGGTAGGGAGACATTCTCTCCACTAGAGCTGCTCTGGTGTCCTTTTACTCTGGAATATACCATGCATCCTGCCACCAAGGCCCACTGTCCTTTCTGCAATGGAATACTGTCAATCCTCTCTTCATCTACTTCAAGTTGATTCTACTTTCAAATCTCATTTCAAACACTACTTCCTCAGATAATCTACTTACCTAGCCCCCTATTAAGTCAGATCTTCTTAATATCAATACAAATGTCACTGACTGTACTTATCTTAGTTGCAATTCTTTCCATTCATCTGTGTGATTGTTATTAATGGCTGCCCCCCCCTCCTACCAATTACCTGAATTCAAGGACTGCACAGACCAAGTTTGTTTCTAGTGACCACATTACCCACAATGCTGAGCACAGTGAATGGGACAAGCTAAGCCCTTAGTAAATATTTGTTGAATGAATGTGTTGAGAGGGGGATTTTAAAAATAATATACACTAAAAAAACATGGTATGCAAATATGCACCATTCAGTGGGAAAACTTACTAGCACATTTCCTGTTGCAATCTTACAACAATTCTTTATTTCCAATGAATTGAGAATTAGTGAAAAGAACTCTTTAGGGACCAAATTTTTCATCCTTTGACTTCAAGCATGAAGATAAAATTCTTCATGTATTATCCCATAAATCACAAAAATAATAGAATATTCTAGGCTTAAATCTTTAGAAACCAGACTGTTCTTTAAAGACACAAAAGATTAAAGATGAGTTTGTAAAGATTAAAGAAAAAAAGGATAGAAAAAATGGAGAGACCAGCAGAGGGCATACTGGTTACGTTGCTGAACTCTCGTGTAGTTGACCACAGTTTGAGTCCTGGACCTGGAGGTTTGAAACTCACAGCAGGGGTGGCGTGTGTGTGCATGCCCAAGTTCCCTGGAGAAGAATGGAGACGGTATTGTAGCACAGCCATTCCCCTTGGAGGTGACTTCTCACTTTCTGTCTGTCTCTCCTCTCTCTGGCAAGTACACATGCCCTATAGCAAAAAAATATCCCACTAAAAAAAAAAAAAGTAAATTGTAAAGTTGGACAGTAAAGAAACTCCTGAAAGAGAATAAATGGCTTACAGAGAAGAACACACTAATTTATAGAAAAAAAAAAAAAGATACTAACATATGGAATCGTCAAGAAAAGATTAACATGTAATTTTTAAAATTTTTTTCAGTTAACTTTTATTCATTTATTTATTCATTTGTTTATTTCAATTTGACTCGAGAGGGAGAGGGAGAAAGACAGAGAAGGAGAGAGGGAGAAAGAAAGTGAGAAAGCAAGCCACCAGGTCCTGGACTTGAACCGTGGTCAGCCATGTGGGAATCTAGTGCTCTAAACCACCACACCACCTGCTGGCCCCGATTAATATGTTTTTAAACATGAAAAGAACCCCTCAACTAAAAAGAGAGTACACAACTGTTAGATCTAAAAAAAAAAAAAAATTGGGGAGCAATAGATGCCAGCTTTTGATGATAAAATACAATAACAATGTCATAATCAACAGGTAAGCAAATACTGCATAGCATTCTTTTTTCCTTTTTAGAGTTATGGTGACTTTTAGATTTAGGTTTACTTTTTTTCTGTAATGTTTATAATTTTTAAAAAAAATTCTTTTTTCATTAACTGAGGGCCATAAGTACTTATTTTAAGGGAGGATCACTTTAAGATATCAAAAGACCAATTCACTGCCCAGCCACAGTAGTGCAGTGACAGAACAATACTCTACAACACTGGAAGCTACATGGAAGATCAGAGTTTAGTTCCTGGGTTTACTTGTATGTGCCAGGCATGCATGCATGTGCCTAAGATCCTGGCTACCTAAAAGACTGAGAAAAGGAACTGCAGCATGAGACCCTGTTGAGAATGCTTCTCTCACTCTCCCCTCCCTCATGAAAGAAATAAACATTTTTAAGAGAGATCACATTCTGTTTATTCCATTAAGATAACATTACTACATATGCAATATCAAATGGTAACCACTTAAACTCTGCTACCCTGAAAAAGACTGTGTTACTGCAGTGTACATACTCTAGTGTGATCTTTCCTCACCTACGTTTTTATTTTCTTGGCTTTTTCATTATTGCTTCATTGAGAATATTTCCTTTTGATATGCATTGATCATGCTAATAGGTGTAATACGGCCATTCATGCCTGGAAATGTTGGACTACATTTTATAAAAAATCTATATGAAGTGACAAATAAGTTTATTTAATGATATTTATTCAAAGAAATGACATTTTCTAGATAGTACTTTTTATCACATTTGAAACACTCAAGATAAAATGTTAGCTTTTTAAAAAAACACAATTTACGAATATCATTTTGTATGATTCACCACACACAATTTTCATAAACACATTATTTTCATAGGTCATCTAAGCTACATGTACCAACTCTATCACTATCATCTATTAAACCAACCTGATCCTGTCATGGCCTTTGCTGTCAGAGGATAAAACAAGTATGTGACTGTAACTCTCAAGGTTCAAAATGAAAACCCTTTTATTTAAAGATCCTAAATGTTACAAAGATTTAACTAAATTAGTCATGAGAACAAATAATAGTACTGAACAGAACATCATGGTTCTTCATTTAACTCCTAAGATAGTGGTTCTTATTTAAAAACCATTTTCCTGACTGAACAAATAACTCAAATCTTCATGATAAGTAGTTATTAGGCTCCTTCCTCAATTATTCCACAGCCCTCCAATCAGAAAGAAGGGGTGGAAAACTCTGAACCTGTCCTAAATTTGGGTGACCAATAAGCCTTTGAGAGAGAGATATTTTTGCTATAGGGTCAACTAATTCTAGATGCACAACTTTATCTTGCCAGATACTTCCTAGAAGTTTTCCTGTTTTATAAACTCTCAAGATCTTAGTATGAACGCAGGAGTGAACCAGGATAAGATGCGAACTAAAATAACAATTCTCCTGTTCAACTTCACTGAGAAGATACTCCTTTGTTTAAATAATTCCAATAATGGTATGAGGAAGAAAGATAAAAATGCGAGGTATATAATATATAATATAGGCACTCAACACTCATTGAAAAAAGTATGATCCAAAATGGAAACCCCTCAGATGTTACAGACAAGATTAGGGGGAAAACAACAATAACAAACAGCCTCTGAAACGAATGCCAGTAAGGTGGCATAAGCTAAAGGAGTCCTCGTGGTGAGACAGAACTAAGACATCTGGTCAATCTATCGAAGTGGAACACCATCGGAAATGTTAAGAATTATATACAACTGTTACAACATGAATCAATTATAAGACAATGGGACTGGGGTGGTTTTTTGTTTTTTGGTTTTTTTTGTTTGTTTGTTTGTTTTTTGAGAGAGAGATATTTTTGCTATAGGGTGCACACAATGGCTGGAGAGACAGAGAGACAGAAAGTGAGAAATCATCCCCAAAGGGGGATGGCTATGCCTCAATCTCTTTTCCTCCACTTTCCTCCTGAGATCTTGGGCACGCACACACACATGTGCTTGAAGTGTGTTTTAAACCTCCAGGTCCGAAACGCTTACCGCAGTCTACTACAAGGGAGTACAGTGGTGTAACCATTATGACATCTGTTGGTCCCTGGGTGACATGCTTTTAAAATAGCATTTTTAGGAAATATAACTATATTTTCCAAAACAAAGAAATTTAGTGAGAAAAGGTACATTGATTTCCACTTCTGCAAATTGCTTTTATGTCTGTCTCAATAAAGACAACTGGATTGTCATGTCTACTTTTACAGTCGACACTACAGTATGTTGTTTGGGTTCAAGTATACAAAGAAAGTGTAGCTTAACATATTATGTAGTCAGAGGAGGAAGGAAAGGTTAGTTGAAATGGGAACTGAAAAACCATATTGAAGGAACTGTCCATATTCTGCTACATGAAAGCTGAATAGTCTATCCTAAATTCTGAATGTATTTTTACTCATGCATAATTATGCTTTGGCCATTTGGGTAGCTCACTGAGTTATGCAGATCTTCTACAGGTTGACACATTTTACCATACAGTATCAAAATAAGAACCACATTTACAAAATTAAGTGTTGATAAGCTATCAATTCATAGTGGCAGATACAAGTTTTCCAAAATTCGCATTTTCACGTAATATCACAAATCTTGTCATAAGCAACAAATATTGCCAGTTTTCCTTGATAAGCCCACTTTATTTATGTTGGAGGAAATCTCTGCCAAATACTTAAATCTGAGTAACCATCGGTTATCAGCTGTTATCTGAAGAATAAATGATATTACTCCAAACTAGTGTTGGTCCAACACAGAATTCAAGTAATTACACAAATGTTTCCCCTTGAAATAACAACCGTATGCAGCAGAGTGTACACTTGCCATTCTCTCTCACAGAACATTAAAAAGACATGTACAGGAGGTAGTTTCATAGTTCTAATAAATTTTACTCCTTCATCAACAACATTCATAAGTAAATCCTAAGGTTTTGTTTTCCGAAAAATAGTGTACCACAGCTGGAGCCACTGCCTTGATTCAGGCTAAGGCACCAACAGTTGTACCCACAACTGTATTTCACCATCAGCACAAATGACAAGATAGTAGAAAGTGGCAAACAATGTCTTAATGTTATGTAATAATCTGACCTCCTAGGACCCCTTGAAAGGATCTAAAAAAACCTCACTCCCCACCCCTCCCCCCAAAAATGCCCACCCCTGGTGGTTGCAGACCATATTTGGAAAACAAAACCACAGATGAAACCCAGTGACCTAAAACTAGCCTTTCTTTCTGGTCCAAATAATTCAATCAATACTCACTTGGGTAAAAGTCACCCTAACATATACCCTGTATTTTCACACAAGTGAAAACTCTGTAATAGCTTAATTCTAGTCAATGCTTCTAGAAAAGGACCCAAAAGTTCCTTTATAGAAGAATCACATGTTTTCAAGCTGTAAAAACTTTAGTCAGATGGCATTATTAGCAGATGACTCCTACCCACTCTGAGAAAGGCTATGGCAACTGCTATTGGACCATTTAAGATAGCCTATAATGTCACCTCCAGAGAGTTTCTTCTGGCCAAACACCCAAGACTAGTAGGTATCGCTGAACAAAAACAGCCTCTGTCTGATGCTGCTCTCTAAAAACATGAAACTTCCATGTTTTCTGTAAATAGCTATAAAAAATGAAAGTATATTTTATAGAATGTAGACCTCTTTCTACTCTCCACTAGTTACTTCATCTCAATTCTATAAAGCATCTACCTTCAAGCAACACAGTCTACGGGAACTCTAAAATTAGAAAGTCTTAGGGTTCTAGCTTCACCACCTTAAAACTGGGTAATTTAAAGCCTTCACTTTGCATCTGTGTGATTTTGAATCTGTAAATTAGTTGGAACATAGAAAGACTCAGAAAACTGCATACATTATACTGTGAAGAATAATTGAGATGACATATATGAAAAGGTCTCCCAACTATGTAGCACGAAGTACACTCCTCAACATACATTAGTTTCCATCCTCCTTGTCAGTGAAGGAGTAATGCTTACAAGGAGTAAGCATTCCTACATTCACCATCATGCTTCCTTCCAACCCATTCAAGACAAAAACAAAGTATTAGTCTGAGTTCCCACAGCAGACAAAAGACGTCACTCAGTCTAACAACTAACAACTTTCACAAAAGATACTACAGAGTGTGAGACATCTAAGATCAGAAAATACACCTTGTTCATCTTTGTATATGGGAGCATGGTACACTGGAATCAAGCACACATACACAAAGGAAGAAAAGGTTGCCAAATTGATGATTCTATCATCTTAACGATGACAACAACAACAACAAAAAACTATTACAGAAAAAAAGAAGCTCAAGACTTTTTTTTTTTTCAAAAAGAACTTCAAAAGTAATTTTTTTTCAACCAGAAACTCCCTTTTTGTATTTTTTAAAGGGACCATTAAGACCCTAAAATAAAACTTCAGTGGCCAATATAACTTGGGCTGACTTGGCATTGTAAGCATTCTTCAAATGTAACTATCACAAATATCAATAAACCCACTATTGTCAGAGAGACAAACTTAATTACTTTCGCAAGAACACAGGTAAGACTTACTGTTTTAATAATATGTAGTACTGCTTTATTTTAACATAGCACACACATCAAGAAAATAGGTATTTAAGATATGGTATAATACAAAGTACATGCTATATGTATTCCTGTTTCGTAGTATTATTAAGCTTGTTTTCTACCATTGCAACAGTGGTAAAAATAATTTCAATCAGGTTTTTCATTAATAACACCCCACAACTTCTTTCTTCGATTGCCTTACATAGTGTGCATTTGTTTAAGTAATAAAACAGAGAAATATAACATGCAAAAAAGTGATAAGGACTTCTGAATATTGGGTCTATGGATAATGAAATTTCACCCATAAACCAACTGTATTTCCTACCTCATCAAATTAATAACATTCACTATCACAAAAATTCCCTAATTACATGGAATCAGAAGAAAAACATACCAGGCACGTGTGTATGTGCACCCCAACTCCAGAAAAGAGGAAGTGGAGTAGAAGACACTGCAGTATGGCAGTACCTTTCTCTCTCTCTCTCTCTCTCTCTCTCTCTCTCTCCCTTTCTCCCTTTCTCTGTCTCTCTCCAGTGAGCATACACAACCTCTGGCAAGTTTAAAAACATACAGGCACTAGGAAAGCAGGATTGGCAGAACTTCAGTGACTACAATTACTCCTTCACTGGAGTTCTCAAGACAGAATTCTTAATAGAAGTTCACAGAATTTTCAGTTAGTTGTACAGATCTGTGTTATACTTATGATAGCTAGCTATCATGGTACCCTTGGTACTCAGCCAAAGACTGTTAACTGTGCATTTTATAATGAAATATTTGCATAAACCTAAGTTTATACAACTTGACCAGTGAGTCCAATTTTTGCATATTTAAGAGGAACCAGAGTCTAAGGACTTGCAGAGTAAATTTCTCCCTTCAGATAGAACTGCAAGATAATTCTGAAAATTAAAGTCAAATTTAGAGGTAAGGTCAATATATAACTCCAAAAAGCTAAGTGCAGTCATTGAAAAATGAGAAACTCTCAATACTCAAGCTAAAAGTATACAACATACAAATACAGCATGAATCTTTAATAGCAAAATAAACACTCTAATCCTGTGATACATTTACACTGTCCTTACAACCTACTTGTGTTGTCTTTACTACTGCATAGTAAGAATAAATGCCTTTCCTTATTTTCCTCCCACTGGCCTCTTGACAACAGTGTTTTAATCAACCTAGCAATACCCAGTACATATTAAAATTTCCAAATTTTTTTGTTGCTGAATTAAACTAAATATTCACTTCTAAAATATTTTCATTGCTTGGAGACTGGAAGAACTTAGACATGAGAAATTAATCTAATTCATCTTTTTGTTGAGTAGGCTCTAAATTAATAGAAAGAATATATTAGAGATTATGCTGTTAGCAAATCAATCTGTAACAGAAGAAATTTTTGTGCCATGAATTAGTTTTCCACTACTCATTTTGAATACTATATTCTAATTTCCTCCACTCAAGCCCCACTTTTAAAATACTTATATATGAGCCAGCAGGTGGCATGCTGGTTAAGACTGGATCAATTCACAGACTGGGAGGCTTAAATAAATGCCCTGGAGAAAACGGGGAGCCAGCAGGTGGCACGGTGGTTGAGGTTCTGGCCGACAGGGGCTAAGATCCTGGACCAGTGGCTTGAGATTCATGCCAGGTGCATGTGCATATGTGCCTAAAACCCCAGGAGAGAATGGAAGAGAGAGGATTGCAGAGTGGCCACCCCCCGGGGAGGGGGGGAGGTTTATCACTTTCCCTCTCTTTGTCTGTCTCAGTCTCTCCCATGAGCACGCACACCCTAAGGCAAAAAGAAAAACAAAAAAATTCACTGGGCACGTTATGCATGTCCAAAATCCTGAGCGGAGAATGGAGGAGAGGGGACTATGGTATGGCCATTTTCCCTGGGGAGTGATCTCTCGCTTTCTCTCTCTCTTTATGATAAGCATATGTGCCCTTCAGCAAAAGTAATAATAACAGTGATAATAGTTTATACGAAATAATTTCTGTATAAAATTTTTTAAAAAGGTAACACTGACAGTAGAACACAGTTACTCAAACAGGAAAAGTACTAGCAACCAGTTTTGCTTCTTACATCTAGTCAAAGTTAAGAAATTATTCTAACAAAACACTAAAAATCTATACCAAAGATCTACAGCTACAGACTGGCTCTGTAGCACAGTGGTTAAGTGCCATGCATTAGGAATTAGGAGTCAAATCCCACATAGATAACTGCAGTTCAAATCCCAGCCTCAGCAGCTTGAAAACCACACCAGGCACACGTGTATGCATCCTCGAACTCCTGACAGGAAGGAGAAATGAAGGAAAAAGTACTGTACCACGACCTCTCCCTATTTGGGGTGGGGATTCTTTTTCTTTCTGTCTGCCTGCCTGCCTGTCTCTCTCACTCTCTCTCTTGTAAGCAGAGAAGACCTCTGGAAAAAAAAAAAAAAAAAAAAATTAATTAATATACAATTGACATGTGTATATTTATACAATTTTTTAAAAAGAATATTTTAGTGTCAAGAAGTGCTAGAGATTCTTTTTTCCTAGTTCATATTACAATGTAAAATTTAAATCTAATTTTATCTACATTCCAAGCCAGAGAAAGTATGCACACATGACCAAATATAATGTTATATAAATTAGCTAAGGATAACTAAAAAGACAAGCCAAATTAAAACAGTGGTGTCACATAATGGTACCTGAACAGGAAACCTTTAATTAAAACTACATAAATAAATAAATAAATAACTTTTTTAAAGCCACAAGAGGAGAGACTGGAAGAAAGAAAGGAAAAAGAGAGAGAGAGAGAGAGAGAGAGAGAGAAGGGAAAAGCAATCAAAGAAATTAGGACAAAGTCTTAAAATACAACCACAGATGGATATAACTATTTTCCATAGGTCAATGCCACATGAGATAATTAGTAGTTGTTTTTCCAGCTAAGACTAGCTATATTATGAATCTGTGGTCATTTCTAATAAAAGGAATACAGGTAAATTCCTGAAAGAAGAAAGAATTATAAAAGACTCCAGTGACATATAATTAGCACTATTAAGATGCTGGTCACATCTCATAAATGTGAATTTCCTTTATGTTAGTATCTCTAGTAGAACTGACTTACCTTGTGAATTTTTCCATACCAAATTTTTTAAATTAACTGAGCTAAGAGGAGCAATCAACACGATTTCACTTCAGTCTTCATAGCATAGTCACACTGCCTTAGTTACAGCACCCCACACCTGCTGTAGTTTTCAACAGCAAAGTCTTTACTACTACTGTTTCCTATCTGTGTGATGTATTCAAGAAAGAGAAGACACAAGGCCAAGAAAGAAAGGCCTTGACAGAAGGCAGGAAAGGAATTATCTAAGAAAAACAATGATGACAGGTGCCCGAAGTCAAGGCAAAAAGAACAAGAACTTCTTAAAAGTGAGATTCTTGATCTAAGGAGAAAGATGTTATTCGTTGAGCAATTCTACATAAAGGTGACAGCTAACCATGTCAGGCTAAATAAAGCAGTTTACTGAGCCAGGGACCCTCTCTAACAAAACAACAAAAACTTCTAAAATGGTAGTGTTTTAAACCACATCAACTCACACAAAATAAAAGCAAAGCTAAAGAAATATCCATTTGGGGACAGCAAATGGTGTGGTAGTTAAGGTGCTGGACTCCCATGTGGCTGAATGTGTGGTTCAAGTCCTGGACCCAACAGCTTGAGAATCACGCTAGGTGAGTGTGCAAGCACGGCCAAAATCCAAAGCGGAGACTGTAGGAGAAGGGACTGTACGTGGCTATCCGGTCCGGGGAGGGGAGGGGAGGAAAAAGATGGAAGGAAGGGAGGAAGGAAGGACAGACAGACCATCTGCCCTCCTCTTTCTCATCTTGATGGTCTTTAAACTTCACTGAGGAAGGTAACTGGAAAATAATTCCCTCAAACTCCCAGCACTACATCTACCCAAATACCAGATTCTGAAAGCCAGAACCTGATTTTCCTGGGTCTCCCATTATCATCAATCATTGTACTCAGTCTGGGACAATTTTGATCTCCAAGGGATATTTGGCAATTTCTAGAGATATGTTTGATCAGCAAGACTAGCGCAGGTGGATGGGTAGAGTACATACTAATGGCCTTTAGTGGGAGGGGCCAGGGATGCTGTTGAACATCCTATGCTGCACAGAATAGGCCCAAATGCCAATCGTCCAAAGGTAAGAAACCCCAGCACAGATGAATTATGCACTAGAGTCCACCCCTCTCATCTACTAGAAGACACAGGTTTAGCAAATCTCACTGCTCACTATTGCATCAATTTGTGTGAAATAAAGGGCAGAATCCTAACTAAATAGATTCAATAGAATTTTATTTAAAGTAACATATACTTTAAGATACCTTAAGTACTAATCAAATCTAAAAAGCTAATCAAAGCTGCAGCACTTCTTCCTGACTATATAATTACATTGTTTATATGTGGAAGAAGTCTCTAAAGAACCTGAAAATGAATTATTTCTTAAATAAAAAACATTCCCCTTGAAATCCTATCTGTATATTTTTTTAAATATGTGTCAATACAAATGTGAAAAAAAATTTTTTCAAGCGTTTAGTCTTCTGTTTGAGAGCATGCGTGTTATCACCTAAACAAATTTCCTTTGCACATAAGACAACTGGAATCTAGTACTGGCAATATAGACAACAGGAGTACAAAGCACTCTCTAGGATCCTCACAAATTACACTGTAAAACAAAGTTTTAGCTAAAGTGATGTTTGTGAGTTGGAACAAAATGAGAAAAATCCTAAGATTATATTTCTTCATATTATGATTTTCTTTTTTATTGAAGCACTAAAAAGATCTAACAAAATTTTTGTGGTTGGATGTTTATAGATGCTTTTACTTTCAATAGTGAGACCCGGGACCAGCAGTTGGCATAATGGCTATGCTGCTGGACTCCCACATAGTCAACCATGGTTCAAGTCAGAGACCCAGTGGCTTAAAACTCACACCGGGCGCGTGTGCGTGCGTGGCCAAGATCCCAAGAGGAGAATGGAGAAGAAGGGATTGTCATGTGGCCATGCCTCCCCCCTGGGGTGGGTAGGGGCTGATTTCTGTCTGTCTCTGTCTTTCTGGCAAGGGCCCATGCACTATAGCAAAAACCTCTCCAAAAATAAAATAAAATAATAATGAAATAAAATAATAATAATGAGACCAAAATCTTATTGCAAATTATGACTATCACATTGAACTTTGGGGAACTGGAAAATGCCTTACAGGACTTAGACTCCATAGGCTCAACCACCTGTCCCTAACTTCCTTCATGCCTTCTCCTGTTTAAATTTTACCATCAGCCATTATAATCCTTGCTAGGCAAAAGCCTCTCATTTCCCCTGGCTCTCTCTCATTTTGTTACATACACTGTAGCAAAACAATGTCTAATTGCAACTCTCTACCTAATCTGTGCCTCAATCTGTGCAACTGACGCTGAAGGAAAAAAAAAAATCCCTGCAAACTAGCCTTTCTTTAAAAACTCATAGCCACGCTTTAAGTGGTTCCTTCTCATTGTGCAGAGAATCAAATCGCATTATTTTAATGGCTCTCCTACAGGACTAACCCTTTTCTTATGCATGGTCCATAAACCTTAGACACTACTTTACCATCAACTGATGACCTCGGTTGCTTTTCCAATGACAGAAAAAGGAACTGAAAGAGAATTCTACATTCCCTACCTACCACCTATCCACATCTGTACTCACAGATTCTGCCTTCTCTCTCATGCTACACATGAGTCCATGACCTACTAAGGCCAGCCCCTCACTTCAGCACATTTTCACATTTTCTAGAGCTTATTAAAGAACAATGCCCCAGCAAATCCTACCCTCTCTCCCTAGCATTGTCAATATCTCATTCTTTACTGTATCATTCCAAACGTAAAACAAGTAAAAAAATAAAATAAAATAAAAAGGCAGGAGGAGGACAAACTGAAGAGACCTACAAAACGCAACTTGGAAACCAGTAGATCTTGGGACCAGCAGTTAGCATAATGGCTATGTCGCTGAACTCCCGTGTAGCCAATCACAGTTCAAGACCCAGACCCAGTGGCTTAAATTCACACCAGGCGCACGTGCATGTGCGCCTAAGATCCTGAGAGGAGAAGGGATTGCAGCGTGGCCATCCCCCCTGGGGGGGTGATTTCTCACTTTCTATCTTTCTGGAGGGCTCGTGTGCCCTATAGCAAAAAAAAAAAAAAAAAAACCCCAAAAAAGAAAAAAGAAACCAATGGACCTCAATTTATATCTCATGCTTACTCTCCCTAACCCAAGTCCTCTGGTCACTGTTCAAAAACTGCACACCGCACATACACACATGAGCGCACACCCCTATATAAAGTCTCTCCTTTCTCTCCCATCCCCAAGTTCCTGCAGGGCACTTTTAGAGGACTTTGATCACCCTGCTAACACATTGCTCTTCATGTACTGCACAAAGGTATGCATGTTTATCTCCCCTCTTGAGATTTTAAGCTATTTGAGGTTAAAGTCTGTGTTTTGGTAACCACACTGGTCTGGCACACACCAGGCATGTAGTGAACGCTTATCAAAGAACGAATGTATGTTTACATGTGTTTCCTAGAGTTCATACATTTGAAGAAAAAAAAACTGACCAGAATTAGAAAACTAATTTAAATGGACTACTTTAAAAGACATCAGAGGAAGATGTGAGAACAATAGGAGTTAATATATGAGAATTCCTTACATGAATCTAAAATATTGGGAAATAAATTCACAGTGGTTAAAGCTGCTCTGCAGATCTACTGTGCTAAAACTTCTGAGTTTTTCCCAAACTATGCTGTGGGCAAGCAAACATCCTAATATATTTTTTAATGAAGCATCACCTATGAGCAATTCCTGCAATTCAGTGATACCTAAATATCACATGGGTAAACTACATTTTGAAAGGCAAATTTTGTAATATCAATCTGCAAACTGAGTTAAGATATAAAATAATTCTATAAAACATATCAAAGTAAAATGAGTAGGTATCACCAAGAATGACATTTGATTTTAAAATATCAAATTTCACATTTGATCTCATAAATTCCTAAACTGTCAATTCCTAGTATTTACAAACAAATATGTATTTTGGTACTGAGACCTTTAACTCAATTTGTAACACAACCAAAGAACTCATTAAAGGTAAAATGTCATTTTTCAACTATAAAACAAATATTTCAATATGTTCAAAATTGTTGAAGGTTTATTTATTTAAATTTGCTACAGAGCATGTGTGCACACTAGAGAGAGACAGAGAGAGAAAGGGAAAGTGAAAAGTCCCCGACCCCCTAATCTTACCCACACTGCAATTCCCTCTCCTACACACTCCTAGTGAGATTTTAGGCATGCATACACACATCTGGAGTGTTTCTCACACTATGCCCGGACACAAACAGCACGATCAGTCAAGTGGGATCCAGCTGCCCTGACCACCATATCTCGGACTAGCCCAAGTTTTTTTATTTTTAAATTTTTATAGTATTCAATGTAAGAAATAACACTACTTTTTTTTTTTTTTTTAATATTGGTGTGGTGGGGTGGAACAACATCTGATCATTTCCCTAAGTGGACTATAAAACTCTCCTTGTGTAAAAAGAGAAGAGTGTGTGTGTGTGTGTGTGTGTGTGTGTGTGTGAGAGAGAGAGAGAGAGAGAGAGAGAGAGAGAGAGATGAAAGTGATGAAGAAAAAGAAAAAGAAATGTAATGTCTTCCTTGACAAGTAAATATGATAAATGTCTTTGAGATAACTGAGTTAAGGATGAAATTCTGAGGTCTGTAACGTTACACTGAGTAGAAGCCAGCAAAGCTCCAAATACAGTTTACAAACCACCATGCCAATTCCCCTTAAGCCTCATTTAAGGAGGATTACCGCTTACAATCTAACCTCACTGTGCCACTGCTTCAGCGGTGAGTCCAGTGAACTGATTAAGCAAACACAGGGTTTCAACAAATGTACTCTAATTAGCTGCAGAAAACGCCCTGTAAAAGGCTATTCAATTCTCTCAAAGTTAAACCCTCTTTGGTAAGGCTGCCACAGTCTTTAAATCTTAAAACTTTTTCAGTAATTACAATCCTTCATACATTTGGTAGATGATATTCTACTGCAATATTAACTAACAAAAACTAATCAAAGTAAATCAGTAGTTACAGAACATGCATAATAAGCAAAATATTTTTTAGAAGTGCAGGAATGGGGCTGGCTCCATGACCTGGTGTTTAAAGTAGCTGGATCCCCCCGGTTCAAGTCCCAGACCCTGTGACTTGAGGAAACAAGCCAGGTGCATGCTTGTGCATGTGGATGGAGAAATGGAGAAGGATTTGCAGCATGACCTTCCCCATGGGGTATGGGGAGCGTGTCCCCTCCTCCTCAGACAAACACACATGCCTTGTAGCTGGTAAGTAAGCAATAAACAAATACATAAATAAAGTGCATAAATGCAAACAGTATACTTTCAGGAAATGTGAAGTCTGTGTAACAACGAAAACAGGATTGTTTTCAGCTAAGTGGCAACTAGCCAATGTCTCACTTTGAGTCAAATCTGTCACTAAAATAAGGTTTTCCAGGAAACAATAAGAATAATAAAACTTTCGGCCTCAAAGAAACACTGCTCAAGGAAAAAATTCTGTGGCAAATATTCAAAATGTCAGTAAAGTAACAATAAATCACTTATCCCACCTGGAATCTGAACAATTTCCGGAGATGTCAATTATTCCTGACCTCTATCTAAACTGCAGGTCTGAACTACTTTTCTGATGTCAAATATTCACACACACAAAAAAAAAATCAATGAAAGTAATTATTTTGATTTAAATCACATATCTAAAAACCATTAACTATTTATCACTTTAGTTGGCATTCTCAGTTTTACAAGAGAACTAAACATCATTCCTATTACAGTTGCAATATTATGTAAGGCCTATTTGACAATCATTACCAAACATTTATGACCCATGCCTTTCAGAATTAGTGGTGAACATGATGGTCGAATTTTTCTCAAGAATGCAGTATTTTGAGTTTCAAAAGAATACATTTTGGAACACTTTCACAGGAAGTGTCTCCTGTGTGTACAAAAGACCTGAGAAAAGCCAGCAGAACTAAGGTATTTGTTTAGAATATCAGCCAACAGCAACTCACATATATTCTATCAAACATGTGCACCAAGAAGTTTTATCATATTAACATCTTTATTCTTGTATTTTCTCATTGGTAAAAATTTGTACCTGTTAGGATTAGGGTTTTTTCTTTTCTTTTTTCAGAGAGGTTTTTGCTATAGGGTGCGTGCGCTCTCCAGAAAGACAGAGAGACAGAGAGACAGAAAGCAAGAAATCCCCCCCCCCCCAGGGGGGATGGCCACACCACAATCCCTTCTCCTCCATTCTCCTCTCAGGATCTTGGACATGCACGCACACGCACCCAGCGTGAGTTTAAGCCGCCAGGTCCAGGTCTCAAACCGCAGTCGACTACGTGGGAGTCCAGGGACATAGCCATTACGCTAACTACTGGTCCCAGGATTAGGATTTTTAAAAATATATACATATATTAATTTATTTACTTAATTCCATTTGCTATCACCATTTTTCAATCTGACCAGAGAGACAGAGAGAGAAAAAGGGAAAGCGAGAAAGCAAGCCACCAGGTCCAGGACTCAAACTATGGTCAGCTACATGGAAATCCAGCACCCCTAACCACCACACCACCGGCCAGCCCAAGATTAGGATTCATTTTAGCAAGTTATGAAAAAATGCAGAATGTTTACTCTTCTACAAAGTATCCAGTACAAAGCAATAATACTAGATAACCCAAAGGAACCAATAACCAGTAACACCTTTTTTCTTTTTATCATAGCAAACCTATAAATTTGGGAATACAAATAACAAGTCGGTCCAGGTCTCAAACCGCAGTCGACTACGTGGGAGTCCAGGGACATAGCCATTACGCTAACTGCTGGTCCCAGGATTAGGATTTTTAAAAATATATACATATATTAATTTATTTACTTAATTCCATTTGCTATCACCATTTTTCAATCTGACCAGAGAGACAGAGAGAGAAAAAGGGAAAGCGAGAAAGCAAGCCACCAGGTCCAGGACTCAAACTATGGTCAGCTACATGGAAATCCAGCCCCCCTAACCACCACACCACCGGCCAGCCCAAGATTAGGATTCATTTTAGCAAGTTATGAAAAAATGCAGAATGTTTACTCTTCTACAAAGTATCCAGTACAAAGCAATAATACTAGATAACCCAAAGGAACCAATAACCAGTAACACCTTTTTTCTTTTTATCATAGCAAACCTATAAATTTGGGAATACAAATAACAAGTCGCACTTCATCTGTGTAACACAATTTTATTCCTGAAGTGTAATTCCAACACAAGTTTTACAAAGTTGTTTGCCACAAAGATCTTTTTAAGTCTATAATTCCTTTTAAGCAATACTTTATGAAAATCCATGGGATTACTGATCATGATGTTTAACAATATGCAAAATCAACTATTTGTTAGCAGACCAATCAAGACCCTCTGTAATCTGATTTTATTCTATTCTACCAGTCACTTCTAGTTACCTATGGTCAGGTACACTTATGACAAGTATGACAACTTTTTCCATCACACACTTTTATTTCTCCATGTCTATACTCATTCTACTTCATTTTCTGAAGCAAATATCTTGCACCTCTTCATTTTAATAACACATCACACCCCTGCTTCAAATATCATCATTTTCCAATACTACCTCCCTCACAAAGCATTCCCACTTTCCCCAAGCAGCAATAATCTCTTCTGAATTACCATAACGTAGCTATAATTACATCATAAAGTATTATTTTGTATGTAACATTTTACTTAGTTATATATCTTAATGTTTTCTCTCCCCTACTTTACTAAGTGCCCTATTGCGTGATCACACCTGCAAAATCAAAACAATCAGTGAGCACAAAGCCTAAAGCCCAGAGAGAGTACATACCAGATTTACAGAAAGAATCAAAGTCTTCCTACTCACCCCATAAGGGATAGGAAGAGGGAGGACAACACCACACTTCATTTTTTTCCTAAGGTGTTTGCCATGTTGTGCTTATGCTCCCCAGAGAGAGACAGAAAGAGGGAAAGTGGGAGCTAATCTTCAAATAGCTAAGTAACCCAAACAAGGTCATTATAGCAAGAAACAGAAAAGCTGGTATTATAGTCCAGTTTTGTGATATTTGGTTTATTGTCTTTGTTTTACTACATACCCTGTAACTGAACAATCAGTAGAAAAATGTCAAAATATAAAATATAATATAAAATTTAGGGTAGAGGCAGATAAATGAAAAAGCATAGATATGGGGAGGACTTCAAAAATCTCATGGAAAATGAAATTAAGCTAAGCATTTACTTTGGTACAATAAATCATGTCACAGTGATGACACAACTGGATCCATGTGGGGAGGGTTCAGGCTTGTGTCCTGAGGGCTCCCTGGACATGCTGGTCTTGTTCATACATTCCCCCTAACCCAGGTTGGCTGAAGAGATCACAGTATGAAGACCTCGTTAGGAGTGGGCACATCTGTCTGTCTGTCTCGCAAAAGAAATGAATATAGTTTCAAAAAATTGTTTTTAATCATAGTTTGTTTTGTTTTTAATGTATTTACTTTTAGGTTTTTGCCATGGGGCATGTGTGCTGGCGGGGGGGGGGTCCCTCCAGGGAGGATGGCCATGTTTCGATCCCTTCTCCTCCATTCTCCTCTGGGTTTTGGGCATATATGTACATGTACTGGGCATCAATTTCAAGGCACTGGATCCAACGGTCATGTGAGAGTCCAGCACCTTAACCACCAAACCACTAGCTGGTCCCACACAGTTTTTACCATATATCTATAGATATAGACGAGAAATCATCCCCCAGGGGAGATGGCCACACCACAATCCCTTCTCCTCCATTCTCCTCTCGGGATCTTGGGTACACATGCACACGCGCCCGGCCTGAGTTTTAAGCCACCAGGTCCAGGACACAAACCGTGGGTGACTACATGGGAGTCCAGCAACATAGCCATTACGCTAACTGCTGGTCCCCTTAATATATGTCTTTCATGATTTTTTTTTTTTGAGGACTCTTCATACAATAAAGTTTTATAATTTCTTCAAGTTCTAGAAGTCCACATTTCATCCATCTGTGATAGATCTTAATCATTCCTTTAAACAGTAAACTAGGAAATGTGTTCCCAAATCCACTTTTGACTCAAAGTTCTTTCCTAACTCATTTAACCCATTTTTTTCTACTTTAAGCTCCCAACAGCAGCTTGCAACCATGCCACATGCAGCACGTTTATTAATAACCAGGGCTTTGTGCTCAAATTGCTATCACTAGCCTACCCACACCCAAATGGGTATTTTCTGTTCTCTCTAAGCAAATTGTTTTAAGAACTCCCACTCATGAGTTACACACTTTATTCCTATGTGGTTTGATTTCTCTGCAGAGGGCAATATAAAGTAGTGGTTAAGACTGCAGGCTCTGGACCTAGGTGTCCTCTCTCCCATCTCCATGTCCTTTGGTGTGGGAAATTTCCTAACTGCTCCATGCTCTAGTTTCCTCCACTACACAGGAAATCGCAGTACAGGCATCTCATCACGGTAATGTTAACATGATAAAAGCCGGTCAATCTTAAAAAGTGCATTGAGGGCCAGCAGGTGGCTTAGTGGTTAAGGCACTGGACTCCCACATGACTGACCACAGTTCAAGTCCCAGATCGGAAGCTTGAAACTCACACCTAGTGCATGTGCATGCATGCTCTAAATTCTGAGAACAGAATGGAGAAGAGACTGTGGCCTGGTCATCTCTCCTGGGGGGTAATTTCTTTCTCTCTCTCTACCTCTTTCTGTTTCTATACACTATAGCAAAAAAAAAAAAAAAAACAACTCTCAAAAAATAAAAACTATATTGAACAATGCCTGACACAAAAATAACAATGCAATGTTAGTAGCTATCAATGTCATTTTTTCTATTACCACAGTTAGTTTGCTCTCCTCAGAACTATAATTATTTCTCTTTTACTTTAGTCACATGCTCTCATGTCATTAAAAAAAAAAGGTTAAATTTATCAGGTTTTCACTAATATACTCCTTTTATTTTAAAAAGCAACAGTATATCCTAAAATTATACTTCTATAATCAGAAAATACAACTGTTAATCACAGGAGCTGTACAGAGGTGAATATCTGTTCCATTAAATCTGGAATCGGTACTGAGCCAACTGTTCCATTTCATCAAACACCATGCAAACTATTAAGGGTTCCCTCTGACTTTAACAGCCAATTTCCCAGAGAAAGAGCAACTCACTGCTAAAAGATCTTAATAATCCAGACAGCCTAGCGAGTACTGCCTATTTTCCTTCTCTTTTTTAACTTTAAAAAAGGCTTTTCCTCTCAACAGAAATCAATGAAAAGCCTCTTGAACACAGCAAGAAGACAGGGCTGAATTCAGCTACAATGTAAAGTCCCTAAAGAATTTCAGAGTGCCAACAATAGTGTCGCTTTTTTTACTCATTCATTAGATTTATTCATTTTTCAAGACAACAATAATCTGTGCACTGTTACTGGCTCTTCACCAGTTTTACATTTCACATAATATAATTAACAAATTATAAAATCATTGTCATGTTACAGCTGTTTTTAGTCCTGAAAAGAAATTCTAAACAAGAAGGAAGAAGTTAATTACATCATGGCCAACAAGACCTATTTTAAATTTCTAAAACATGTTTCTTGAGTAGTTTGAAGATCTCTAAGTATTAGTGTAAAAAAAAAAAAATAGAGGAAGAGGCAGTCCTATAGTCTAGTGGTTAAGGGAGCCAGATATCACATGGCCACCCATAGTTTAAACCCCAGTCCGTGTGTCTTCAAAAACACATGAGGTGTGAGTGTGTGTGTACATTCCCAAAATTCTGACAGGATAGAGTTGTGGAGAAAAAGGGCTACCAGTGTGATCACACGCCACCTGGGTATGCCTCTTCCCTTTCCATCTCTGTCTCTGGTCAGCTCACATGTGGATGGCTACTAAAAAAAATAAACAATAAAACCAAAGGAAATATAAAAAATCTATGCACAGCTTTGCGCAGTGGCAGTATCGTAGCCAATGAGGTTTATCCGAGGCGCAATTATTGCTAATTGAAAAATCTATGCACAGAGACCAGCAGATGGCATAGAGGTTGACTCCCACGTAGTCAACCAAGATTGGAGTCCCAGACCCAGTGGCTTAAACTTGCGCTGGCCACATGTGCATGGATGCCCAAAATCCCAAGAGGAGAATGGAGGAGAAAGGATTGCAGTGTGGCCATACCCTCCGGGGTTGATTTCTCACTTTCTGTCTCTCTTGTCTCTGGCAAGCATATGTGCCCTATAGCCAAAAAAATAGAAAAAAAAAAAAAAACCACTCTTAACAAGGAAAAACAAACAAAAAAACTATGCATGGATTAAAGGATATACTATGCAAGGATCCTCAATTTTCAACAACTATTTATAACTATTTATGGAAAGAGATATTGATCTGAGTTCAAATGTTACATAGCCAGCAAAATAAATATATATCAAGAAGCTATGTAAAATGGAAAACAAATATCTACCTAGTAAATGAAGAAAACAAGTTTTAATTTGAGATAATCATAGATTCACGAGCAATTGTTAAAATTGATACCAAAAGACCCCATGTACCCTAATCTATTTCCCCTAATGCACACTGATTGTAAACTATAGTACACAATCAATGAGACCACCACCAGGATACTGGCAATGATAACATCAAGATAGAGAACATTTCTATTGTCATCACCACAGGGATCCATTTTCCTTTTATAGTAATGGCCACTTTCTTTCCACTTCAACTCACCATCTCTTAATCCTTTGATAAGCACTAAACTCTTAATCTATTATTTTGTCATCTAAAAAATGTTAAACAGTATCATACAATATGAAATTTCTGGGACTTGTTTTTTTCACTCAGCATAATTCTCTGGAGATTTACCAGGTTACTGAATATATCAAGAGTTTGTTCCTTTTCATTAACCAGTAGTATTTTATTGTATGGAATATATGGTTTATTTAGCCTTTCACCTGCTGAAGGACATCAAGGCTGGAGAGCTCTTAGCGAATAAAGCTGCTATAAATATTGATGCATACATTTCTGTGTAAACATAAGTTTTCATTTCTCTGGAATAAGTGTCTAGGGGTTCAACTGCTGGCCAAACTGTATGGTAGTTGTATTACTATGTTTTTGTTTTTGTTTTTGTTTTCAGAAACCAAACTGTTTCCTGAAGAGGCTGTACCATTTTACAGTCCCTTCGGCAACATTTTAGTGATCTAGTTTCGCCATAACTTCTCTAGCATTTTGAGTTGCCACTATTTTTTAAATTTTAACCATTCTAACAGGTATGTAATGATAGCTTACTGTAGTTTAAAAATGTTTTTCCCTAATAGATAATGGTACTGAATATTTTTCATATATCTGTTTGCCGTGTATAAATGCCTACTTACATCTTGTGCTCATTTTCCAGTTGTACTATTTTTTTGTTACTAAGCTTTGAGAAATCTCCATATATTCCAGGTAACAGTTCTTTGTCTGATACTAGTTCTTTTTAGGTACTGTACTTCTGATGACAGGTTTAAGAACTCTTAACATAATCCCACATCCAAAAGACTCCTTTTTTTCCAAAAAAAGTGTTATAGTTTCACACTTCACATTCAGCCTGTGGCTTCTCTGAAATTTACTTTTGTCTAAGCTGTGAGAGTGAGGCCAAGGGCTGGTTAATCTACGGGTGTCCAATTACTCCAATACCAACAGTTAAGAAGGAGTGCATAGCTTCCAGCACATGTGGCCTATATGTGCTCTGTGAGATTTACAACCAAGTACTTCTTTTTGAGCAATTATAAATGATACTGTATTTTTAATTCTGGTGTCCACATGGTTATAGCTTGTAATGTAGAAATTCAATCATTTTGAGAAACTTTTATCTTCTGAACTTGCTGAACTCACTTACTAGCTCTGAGAGGTTTTTTTCAAGTAACTGCGGTTTTCTACGTAAAAAATCCTATTATCACAAACTGAGACAGATTTCTTTCTTTTTGACCTTGCATGTCTTTTATTTCCTTTTGCTGCCTTACTACACTGGCTAGAACTTCAGCGTGTATTGAGTAAGAATGATGAAAGAGGACATATTGCCATCTTAATCTTAGGGGGAAAGTAGTGTTTCACCACTAGATATTTGTAAATGCTTGTTAGCAAGTTCAGGAAATCCCCCCTTGACTACCTTTCTGAGAGTTTTTAATCACAAATGGATTACAGTAATTTCTGAATTTCAGTTTGCCATAATTTACAAGGGGAATTCATGCAGAAGTACGTTTTTTTAAGGTATGAGGCCTGTAAATACCAAAAAATTGTTCACTATATCAAATCTCAATTAAAAGTACATTCCTCATACAACATATGCCTTACATCAACAGCTTTGAGTCCTATTTTTTTCAGAAAGCAATCCAAAACATGTTCATTTAGGCAACTTGTCAAACAATCTGATACTTTTTGTTAAAGCAATTTATCAAAAGTAAATACTCCTTTGCATTCTGTGTTTTTAAAAGTTCACTTCCTTTAATTACAGCATAAATTGTAATGTAACATACTGTTTTAAACATGTGATAAACAATACAACTTGACCTTGTCCATAGAAATATGAGAGACTTTCCTATCTGAAATGTTTCTATTGCTATCTTCAAAATCACAGCATGGGTTTAGTTAACAGTCATTTCCTGTCAAAAACCTGAAACAAAATTCTAGCCTCTAACTACTATTTATACAGAGTTTACAAAGTACATTGGTGAGCTCAGGAACCAATGGTTTAACACTTATCAAACTCTGAATTTAAACATTCATCTGTTTTTAACTCTCAAAACTGAGAATTTTATGGGGCCAGTAGGTGGCATAGTGGTTAAGGCACTAGATCCCAAATGGCCAATCCTGCAGTTAAAAGTCCTGGACTTGGGGGCTTGAAAATCAAGCTGGTCCAGACCACAGTTTGAGTCCCAGACCCAGTGGCTTAAAACTCACGACAGGGGCATGTGCATATGCCCAAAATCCAGAAAGAGGATGGAGGAGAAGGGATTGCGATATGACCATTTCCCCAGGGGGTGAATTCTCACTTCTGTCTCTGTCTCTCCAATGAGCACAGCAAAAATCTCTCCTAAAAAGAAAAAAAGAAAATCAAACTGGGCATATGTGCATGAGTGTCCAAAATCTCAAGAGGAGAATGGAGGAAAAGAGATTGTGTGGCCATTCAGGAAGTTCGGGGGTGGGGGTGGGGGAGTACCTACCCTTCTTTCTCTTTCTCTGGTGAGCACATGTGCTCTATAGTTAAAACTAAGGAAAAAAATTTTAATTAGAATTTTAGGGACATAGCCATACAAATCTAGATTTCATTAAAAAGTAATACAACATTGAAAGTTAAAGGAGAAATTATTTCAAATCACTCAGAGAATATCAAAAGGCAAAGGAGAGAAGAAAAAAAAATCAACTGTTTTTATTCTACCTAAAATGGTATTCACTTTCCTAGTTAATATGGGGAATAAACAGAAAAAGTTGTTAAAATAAGTATGCTAAAATAGTACTAAAAATGCTAGAAAAGTAGATAAAATGGTTGAGATAATTTAAAGGCCTAATACCCACTAAAACAATTAATGAAAGAAACCAGAAAAGGAAAAAAAAAAAAAAAAACACTAGAAAACATATAGGGCTATTGTCTTTGTACAACCTCCACATTCCCCTTCCCAGAAGAGATCCCACCCACCCCTGATTTGATGTGGCCAGGTACTCTCTTGCCTTCTAAATAACAGAGAATAATCAAACACTTTTCAAATCAAGTGTGCCAAAATCTGAAGATTGCAAATGTAATTGGGGAAAATTAATTCTCTAATATTTACGTTAGTTATGTGTGCTTTGAAGATAAATGTGATAAACGGGATTTCTATCTGCTTAATCTAAAAAAAGGATAAACAAAAGAAAATACAAATTACAAATACAAAACTCAAGAATAAAAGAAATGAAAATTAGAAGGTAATCTCACTTAAATACATTTAAAAAGAGGAAAATAAAATCTTGGTTAAGAGAATATACCACTTTATCAGTATAAAGATTTTATTTTCTATGACTCCATAGGACTTATTCTAAGAACGCAGAACTATTCTACTATTCTTCTTAACTCAGATACACTGGTGACAAGAATAGGTCACAGTTAAACCTATACAAAAGTTAGACAATTCAAGACTCTTGTATTTCCAGGCTATGACAAAAATAATTTAAGGGAGTAAAAAACACTGACTCTTCTTTCTGTACTCAAATGCTAAATATATAAACGGATAATTTTTAAACTTATTCATTTTAAAATAATCAGAAATATTTTTGCAACATAGTGAAGTACTATATTGTCCATACTTTGTCTTAAAAGCTTAAAATCTAAATTTTAAATGGAAATAATGACAAATGTCAACTTAAAATAGGTCTATAGGTTTACAGGTCTAATATAGGTCTAAGCTATGGCACAGAAGTAACACAACTAGGACCCACACGGAAAAGATTGTGAGCTGGGAGTGGATAGTGGTATGATGACCATGTTGGGGGTGCTGTGTATGTGTGTCTGTTTCACTCTCATATATGGAAAAAATAAATAAACTTTAAAAAGAAAAAAAAAATCCTCACTGGGTAAATATATGCCCTAACTCCCAAAGACAAAACAGGGCTTAACAACAACAAAAAATAGGTCAAGATATTACTTTATTTTAGGAATATCTTGAAATGTGACTCATTTATTTTTTAATACTTCTACCAAAAAAATCAAAAGCAATTTATTCAAATACTAAATATAGTCAAAATGAAGATTTAGTGTAAAAAGGAAATCTTTCAGGAAAACCAACTCTTCATAATCTCCAATACCTACCTACTCTCGCTTTCTCTAAAAAAGGTTAAGAACTACTAATTCCTAATAATCAGAGTACCCAATATTAAAGGGAAACACACAAAGAAAGGAAAACCATGAGTCCCCTCAGAAGATGGAAATCATCGTGGGAATGGTGGGAGTGACAATCAGGAACTGCTGCCAGTGCAAAAGGGAAATGTAATTCACAAGTAAACTGATTACTTAACAAGTGTCTCAAAAGAAAAACCTTCAAGAGTGAACTCAATGAGAAGCAATTCAAAGCTTAAAGATGACCACTTAGAGTAATTAGCAAATAGACATTAGCATAATTCAATGTCATTAATAAAAAATGTCCAATTAACTTTCCAGTCAGCCAAGGATTTATAAAACTTCAAATTACTAGAACCTACATAAGAGTACTAAATCAAAATCTTTCCTGTTTTCCCTATTTGAAAAGGCAGATGTAAATGACAAAGGTAGGGAAGAGGAAAACCAAGCAAAAGAGAAGGGAATAAAAGAAGAAACTCTGTCTGTACCCACATTATTATTTCTTTTGAAATACAGAGCACTTCCTAATCATTACAGGGATGATAAAAAATCATTCAGGGTTATTTCATCTGAAAAATTTCAATCTATCTGATCAAGTTCACCTTAATCACATTCAAAAGTATTTCAAAAATATAAAGCCCACAAACCTAAATAAATTTTGGCTGAATTGCTAAGGGAAAAATTTACATGTCCTACAGACTATAAAAAGATCCCTAAGACTGTTTTTTAAAAATCAAGATGGTGTTAAATAAAAAGTATGACTGGAAATAAGACTGTAGTCACTCACTTTTTTTAATTGCCAGAAAACATGAGCTCTCACCAGAGAGAAAGGAGAAAGCTCCACCCAGTGGGGCATGGTCATGTAGCAGTCCTTTCATTTCTTCCTCCTGTCAGGATTTGGGGCACGTGCACATGCCCAGCATGTTTTTCAAGCTACCAGGGCCAGGAATCAAACCACCTTTGGCTACGTAGGATCTAAATTCCTTAACAAGTAGGCTACAGTATGGGTATGATCATCCTATTTTTAAATTAATTTACTTACAATTAAAAACTTAAACCTGAGGGTATCCAGTCAAGCCAGATGGTATCATAAATTATTTTGAAAACCCACTATGTTCCAAAACATAACAATAAAATTTACAAAGAGAAATTTAAAAGACCTGGTTGTAATTTATTTCAAAACAAAACAAAACAAAGACAATCATCATCGCAAAACAGAAACACTTAACACTAAAAGGGACTGAAACTGTGAGTCTGCCAGGCTCTGGGTTTAACCTCGGTAGAGGCCTAGATTTCAGATGGGGGAACGGGAATAAAAATTGCCCATCTAATATGAGAGACTACGGCTGAGATCTTGAGATCGGGCTGAAAAGAACTACAGCTAAAGACTAGCTGTGTGCTTCCAAGAGTTGTGGCTGGAGAGCCCAAGAAAATGAGTCTTGCCTGAGCCACGCCCCTTGACTGCCTGGCTGGCTGCAACAAAGATAGATCCACCATCACAAGGAGACAGGTTTCCTGAGCTGTCAGTCTAAGACCTGGTTTTGGATAGGAAGTCTCAGTGGGAGGACCAGTTAAAAATATCTGCAAAACCACCAGATCAAAAGGGATTGGATAGGGTAGGAGACTTCCTAGTCAGGATGTATCATGACATCTGAAGAAAACTTTTTTTAAGGATTTTGTCATAGTGCGAGTGCACTCGCTAGAGACAAAGGGAAAGGAAGAAATCACCCCCGAAGGAGGATGGCCACACCGCAATCCCTTCTCCCTCCTCCTCCTGGGATTGCACACAGAGTGATTTTCAAGCCAGCAGGTCCAGGACTTGAACCATGCTCAGCCATGTGGGAGTACAGCACCTTAACCACCACACCATGTGCTGGCCCCAAGGAAACTGTTTCTAAAAACAGTCTACAGATAATGCAGATTTTCTGAAAGATACCTTGAAATAGTATACTTAATCGTTTCTAAGACATAAATTTAAGAAAATTTATTAAAATTTTTTATAAAAGGAAAAACAAAACAAGAAGTGAAACAAGACCCGATAGAAATGAAAAAAAAAAAATAAAGTTACTGAAAAGCTGAAAATACATGTTTAAAATAATTAATAGAAATTTAAAAATTGAATACAGGGATAGTTTAAACTGAAAGACTTGAAAAGGAATTAATGAACTGAAAGATAAAAGTGAAAAATGTTACCAGGAAGTTACAGAGACAAAGTTTTAAAAAATACATACTATAGAGGCCAGATAACGAGGTTCCAAGACACAGTCAACAGCAGTTTCAGAACAAGCAAAGAGGCAATGGAAAGAGATTAACCTTGTATTAGAAGAAGGAAAAATTACTCATGCTCAATCACATATTATCCACACAGATAAACAGTACAAGAAATCTGACACAAAGAGGAAATTCTTGGTGTTTTTTTTTTTTTTTTGAGAGGTTTTTTTGCTATAGGGAGCATGCGCTCGCCAAACAGACAGACAGAGACAGACAGAGAGACAGAAAGCGAGAAATCACCCCCCAGGGGGGGATGGTCACGCTGCAATCCCTTCTCCTCCATTCTCCTCTCGGGATCTTGGGCATGCACGCACACGCGCCCAGCGTGAGTTTTAAGCCACCGGGTCCGGGATGCGAACCGCGGTCGACTACATGGGAGTCCAATGACATAGCCATTACGCTAACTGCTGGTTCCCACAAAGAGGAAATTCTAATCAAATGAATAATTTCAAAATACTAATAGCTTAACTCATCTAATCTAATTTTTAAGTTATGCATGTAAAGTTTTTTTAAAGGCGACCTTGCCTTAGAGGGCCAAAATTTGTGTAGCCCATATGCTACCCAGGAACATCAGAGAGGCCTTTCTGGGTGTGTTTCCACAAGGGAAAACTGAAATGCAGCACCAATAAATAAGGGATAATTAACAAAAAATCTGACTGGCTTGATCTTCAGCTGTAATTCAACAGTATTTAAAACTCAGTTTCTATACCCAGAGAAATGAGGCATGAGATGAGTGCTTTTCTTTCCAAAACTGTGGTAATAAAATTTGTGATGGGGTTAGAGGAGGAATAGGAGACTGTAGAACCAAGAACAGAATTTCAAGAAAGAAAGAAAAAAAAAAAAGAAAGAAAGGTTAACTAAAACTAATTTCTTTAAAAAGCAAATCTAGTGCCACCAAAAATAAATTATTCCATCAGAAGTATCTATTAACCTTTCCTCCTAAATGTAAAGTAAGTTGTCACAAAAATAGTATTTCCCACAATTTAGGCTGCATTAACATGAAATTTCAACTCTCTTGTTGGTAGTTCAACTGTGTTCACATGCTTAAAATGTGATGGCTTTATCTAAACTAGTTAAGACACACAACTGGCAAAGTTTGACTGTCTGGGGCAGGGGGCACTACTAGATTAACAGGAGTTCATATCAATATTATGCAGACATGGCTTCAAGATGTTAAATTTAGGGCCAGCAGGTGGTGTGGTGGTTAAGGCGCTGTACTCTCATGTGGCCAACCATGGTTCGAGTCCCTGACCCAGCAGCTTGAAACACACTGGGCATGTGTGCATGTGTGTGCCCAAAATCTCAAAAAGATAAAGGAGAAGGCATTGCAGTGTGGCCACCTCCCCTGCAGGGTGAATTCTTGCTTTCTGTCTCTCTGTCTCCAGCGAGTACACACATGGCAAAAATCTCTCAAAGTTTTTTTTTTAATTTATATCTAATTATATTAATAACTTACTTTGATGGGAATACGTATCAATAAGAATCCTGCAAAGATATTTAACAGTTGAATAGTAACCACACCAGTCTCACACACACACACACAAAGACTAAAACAGAGCATCACTGGTTGAGTGTTCCTGTCAAAACTAAGAATAGTCTTTGCTGCAGATACACAGCTTATTCACGTCACTTCAGTCTAAATCTCCACTCCTGTAAAACATAAAATTGCACTGAGTTCCACTGCATGGAAACACAACAGGCGTGCAGCCTAACTGCGAGAATGGAACTATGGACACAGCAGAGGGCTGATCTCGCCAACGAGCACTGTTCAGACAGCGTCTATCTGACAGTACAAGACACATACCACTGGCTTTCTTCAGTTATCTGTAAGTGTCAGTGAGCCTGGGCTCATTGCCATAAGGACCCCCATCTCTGTTTTCTTTTTATCTCCTTGTCCATTCTGCAGTCATTTAGCACAACCACTACTCTATTTTCACCAGTAAGATGTTCTTCTGGGACAAAAACGAGAGTTCCAACTGCCTCAAAAGCAGTTACTCACCAGCTGCTAGCTAAAATCAAGAACATTAGAAAGCAACACTTTATGATTTTTTAATCAAAGGAATATAACATTTTAAATTGGCATTTACCACCCAGCAATCCATCCTCTTTCATAGAAAGCCAACAAAAATAAATAAATAACACGTTCACATAAAAGCAATCCCTTTGATAAGAACATTTTACATAGGAGTATACTTACTTAGCGCCTATGAAAGCACAAACTTGTTAGCAATAAAAAAAAAACCCACAACACTCACACACACACACACACCAATAATGGTTACTTCTTTTTTTTCTTTCTTAATTTCTTTTTTTGGAGAGGTTTTTGCTATAGAGTGCATGTGCTTGCCAGAAAGAGAGAGAGACAGAAAGCGAGAAATCACCCCCTGGGGGGATGGCCATGGCACAATCCCTTCTCCAGTCTCCTCTCAGGATCTTGGGCACACACACACACATACACACGCACGCCCAGTGTGAGTTTAAGCCGCCGGGTCCAGGACTCAAACCATGGTCGACTACGTGGGAGTCCAGCAACATAGCCATTACGCTAACTGTGGTCCCAATAGTGGTTACTTCTGTATGGCAGATAACCAAAACATGACCTGCATATTATTTGCTTTTCTTCCACACACCAAGAACACTTTTTACTAAATGATAAAGGGGAGGAGGGAGGATTAGAGGACTGTAATGTGCATGGGTGGCTAATTATTGGGTCATCAGGAAAGTCGTGCCACATTTCTGCATAGAAAAACATAAGTGATATATGTCATGACCTTCCCAACGACCTAATATTTTATCTTTTCCTCCTACTTTGGTCTGTGATCTTATATCACAACCTGGCTGAGGCTTTTTTCTTCCCTGCTATGTTCAAGTAATTTAAGAGTATTCAACATATCGTCCATATGTCATGTGCTGAAAAATAATGTAAAACTCATGGGACCAGCTGTTAGCATAATGGCTATATCGCTGAACTCCCATGTAGTCGACCGCGGTTCGAGTCCTGGACCCGGTGACTTAAATTCATGCCAGGTGCAAGTGCATGGGGGCCCAAGATCCCGAGAGGAGGATGACGGAGAAGGGACTGCAGTGTGGCCATCTCCCCTGGGGAGTGATTTCTCGCTTTCCGTCTCTCTCTTTCTGGCGAGCGCATGTGCCCTACAGCAAAAAAATCTACCAAAAAAAAATAAAAAATGGGACCAGCAGTTAGCATAACGGCTATGTCGCTGGACTCCCATGTAGTCGACCGCAGTTCAAGTCCCGGACCTGGTGGCTTAAAGTCACGCCGGGCACGTGTGCATGCGGGCGTGTGTGCGTGCCCAAGATCCCAAGAGGAGAATGGAGGAGAAGGGACTGTAGTGTGGCCATCCCCCCTGGGGGGTGATTTCTCACTTTCTGTCTCTCTGTCTGGCTAACGCACGCACCAACATGCCTTTATATTATCCGCTTAGAGTACTTTTTTTCCTTTTCCCTTTTCCCCCTCTCAGTAAAATCCAACTCTCTTTTTAAATGCTTATGCTAACAGGTAAACTTTTTTAAAGTTTATTTATTGAGAGAGAGAAAGAGAGAAGCTCTCTCAGCAGGATCTCACATGGCAATCTCCTCCAAACACACCCTCCACCACCACCTTCCCAGGAAGCCAGTCTTAGTGCTGACCTCACGTGCGAAGTTACCTGGGAACCTAATCACTACCTTCATACCCCTTCCAGCTTTGGAGAGCACTTTGTGCTACCACTGCACCTATGCGGCTGGCTCCAACCTTTTTCTTTCATCTGACAGAGTTTCACCTACTTTTGCAAAGCTTTCATAAACCCCAGATAGAATAAGTTGCCTGGCTCTCCACACTGACAATCTGTGTGACAATTTTGCTCTTGGGATAGAAGGAACAGAGCTCTTTGGCTGGTAAGTATCCCGAATATCAGTTATTAACTGCCATAACTTACCATTTTATAGTTACCTCCTTCTTAATGGCTATCATCTGGCCTCCAACGCTTCCCCTGAACTAAGAGCTCCTCAAAGGAAGGACTCA